>NW_026652294.1:70005064-70055587 GCF_009828535.3 Hylobates moloch
CTAATGTAATATCTTTAAATTAGAGGCAGTGGAGTCAGTGTCAGAATTATGCAAAATGAGAAAGACTCAACTGGCCTTTGCTGGCTTTGAAGATGAAAAAGGATCACAAGCCAAGGAATGTGGGCAGCCTCTAGAAACTGGAAAATGCAAGAAGGAAGATTATCCCCTATAGCCTCCATAAAGGAATGCTAACAGACCTGCTAACACCTCAGTCTAACCCAGTGAAACTCATATGGGACTTCTGACCTCCAGAACTGAAAAATAATAAATGTTTTTGTTTTAAGCCATCGAGTTTGTGACAGCTAATTATAACAGCAGTAGGAAACTAATTACCTACCTTAATTTTAGACAGAACTATTCTGTTTGGTTTATACCTGATTAAACTTGCATGCAAATCCGTAGTATTTCTATATTTACTATCCATATGCCTTTGTGACCACTGCTCTTCGCACCAAAGAAACATTTTAAGAATTCCTTTGAGTCTTTCATTTGTTTGAAAACATCCATTGTGTTCATACCTAGTGCCAGTTAGTGATCACAGTGTCTTTTTGGTTTTTGGGTTGCAAGATGGGAAAGTAGCTACAGGCTTCAAATGTAAAAATATAATCTCTAGGAAGAGAAGGACAGGAAACTTGATAAACCTATCACCCATAAGTGAAAGAGACTACCGCATGTAAAACTTGATTGGTTGCAACTTTCTACGCACCCTCTGATAAGTCTTCTGCACACTTGAATTTTAGGATATAGCATACAACCATGCAGTGTTCTCCAAATAAAATACCTTGGAAGACGTAATTAACTTAGTCCAGAACAAGTCATTATTATTCTTGGATATCCACCCTTGTATTACCTCTGCAGAGCTCTTATGTCATATTTAGAGCTTCATTCCTTTTTTCTTGAGCTATTTTCAACCCTAGCTTAAGGAAGTCTATATTTGATTCAGATACTTGGACCATCTGGTTTCTATTATCAGCTTTAATAAAATCAATTCCAGCTCATATTATGACTGTACTATATCTATACAGATTGTATAGATATAATATCTGTATACCTTTAAGTATGGCCTAGGTCGTAATCCTTGGAACCTTGTGAACATTGCAAAAACCAACGTTCGTAACCCCAGAAACACCTTTGTTACTGAGGATCAGTCATTATTAGTTGACCAAGTGAACGCAAGCAATTTGTGTTATTTCCAGCGTAATTTTCTTCCAGAAAATTCCTCAATTTACATTTTCCAAATTTGCAAATGTACATTTGAAATTGAAGCTAGCCACTGTGAGACTTCAACAGTATTCACTGCAATCTACAAAACGTTATAACAGGTTGTGTAGGCACAGTTCAGGAATCAGAAGAATATGTCAAGTTTCTCATTCAAACGGAAGCATGACTTTGTTGATTTCTGAGGTGGCAGACGTGCCAACGCAACCAAGTACCAGGATACTATCCAAGACAGGTTTCTGGAGAGGAACAACCCCTGCTGGGAACTCACTGTCATCTACAGAAATTGGATTGTGTTCTGAACTCCATGTTCTAGTTTTTAAGTCACAAATAGCTTATGGTGACAGTGAATTCCTACTCCAAGTAGTATCTTGTTTTCAACATGGTTAATTCCGATAATTAGAATTAGGTTGGAAGGTTTTCATGTTTTTTCTTCCATGTTTTCTTACTGTATTTCTTGAGAATACATTTATAAAGAATCAAGCGACAAGTCAGAAAGTCGCTGTGATTAGGCTTAATTGTTTGTGATTTAGTTCCAGAATTCCAGGACTTATGAGAACCATATCTAGAGTATTTTGCTACATTAAATGTTATTGTATGAGATGTGACTTTTGGTGTTTATCGGTTAAAATTCGTACTTATCTGAGAAGCAGAAGGGTATATGTTGAGCTTCCTGAAGATGCTTGTTTGGTTGGTGGGTTGGTTGATTTGATCAGCACAGCAACTCTTCACAGTGTAAAGGTTAGCCAGAATAAATTCCTGTAAGAATACTTTCTTTGCAACATTTTCCTTTACGCTAGAAATTCCGAATAATGTTGATGGTATATACTTACATATCACTCAAAATTTTCTATAGAGCTTTCCTATTTATTTTTAGTTTATAGTAACCCAGTAAGAATCTATAGGGATTTCACATTATTTATATTTTAGTTTATAGTGACCCACTAAGAATAACTTTTATTAAATACAAATTCCTTGGCTCCTCAGTGGAAAGCCTGATTCAGTATGTCTGAAATATGGTCCAAGAATCTCTATTTTAACAATTATCCAGATTATTCTTTTGAAACAGGTAAGTTGCCTAAAGACTTCTCTGAAGAAGAATGAGGGTTATTATTATTTCTACTGGTTGATGAAAAAATTGAGGCAAAATCAGTAACTTCCTAAGATTGCAGGTCAAATAGTGTCTGGTTTTCTTTGCATTATCTGATATGTGTATTATCTTGTATTATCTTATCTTGGCATGTGTGTGCACAGGTGTACACACACCTGTGAGTTCTAGGAAGAAAATGAAAATATCTTTTCTCCTAAATGTTTTCTGATACAGTTATCACAGTGCTAGTAGTTATAAATGTATTTATAAGCATACTTTTGTCAAAGGATTATTCTTTCTATAATAAAGCAAAGAACTAGATGCCTATGAAAAGAATGGTGGTTTTAAAAAAACAGTTCATTCCCTATCCACTGTTGTGTCTTTTATATCTCATAGTGTTGGAGACTCGAACTTCCAAAACACATTTTGGTTATTGCAGTTGTCATGAACTTAATATGACTGTGACACAAAGAAATGTCAGCTGGTAAGATTTTCTTCAAAATATAAAGACTGCAGCTGGCTTCTTATTTTTGTCCATTCTAAAGATACTGTGGCTGGCCTAATTTGTATGGGCCCACTGGATCATGCCTAATTAAGTTAATGAAGCTCTTCTGTAACAAGAACCCTCCAAAGGAAAATAAAAACACAGAATGAAATTTCAGAATGCAGATTAGCCTAGCTTTGCTGGCTTTCGCTCTCATGGGTAGAAGTCACAGAGTAAAACAAAATCCTTAAATTAAAACCAGTTACACCATATAGTCAAAGACCAGGTTTACCTAAAATTGTCACGGGGGAGCTGCATGTGTTCTGAGGAGAATTGCCCATTGGCTGGTAGATTGTTGAAGGCTCTTGGCTTCTTAGCCTGAGATGCACAGAGCTATTATTTACTCCTTAATTCTTGTGACTTGATTATTTCAAGTACCTGTTGGCATCTTTGAGGATTTATGATTTTCATCTAGTCAGTGGAAACAGACATTCAGAAAATTATTTGCCACAGTGGGGATTTATATTTATGGATCTTTAAGTTTTGTCCTTTCCTACTAAGTGTTTTCCTCTTTCCTTTCTTGTAACACATGTTCCAAATTTCTTTGTTATTTGGCTGTAAAGACCATGTACAGCTTTCCAGGGCCGTTGAGGTCAGATATTTCATACCTAAACATATCTTTATTTTCCTTTTGGGATATAAGAGAACTTTTAGTCTGTTGAACTTAATTTGATTTTTTCCAAATTCAGCTTTCCATTTTATATGATTAGGAAACTTTAAGGAATATTATATAGAATGGTTACATTTTACTCAAAACATTTTAATTAAATATTTTCGAATTCTACAAGTTTGTTTAGCTGCAGCGGTGGCAGAAGCCAATATGTATTTATTCTTTTCTTTTGAAGTATTAGGAAAAGGTCAGTGAAATTAGAAGAAACCTTGCATTACTGTAAAAGCTGCTGATTTTTGTACTGTTATAGAACAAAATTATTAAAATATAAAATTAAATAAATCCAAAATCTAAATAATGATCAAACCAGTTGTCATAACATGTCACTTGTGCCTCTGCAGATTTTTATTATTTGTAAGTAGTTGAATAAATAAAAATAAAAAGTATAACCCGGGTCTCTTAATATTTCTAGGCTTCCGGGTTTTTTTGTTGTTTTTGTTTTTGTGTTTTTTAGATGGAGTCTTGCTCTGTTGCCCAGGCTGGAGTGCAGTGGCGTGATCTCGGCTCACTGCTATCTCTGCCTCCTGGGTTCATGCCATTCTTCTGCCTCAGCCTCCCGAGTAGCTGGGACTACAGGCGCCCGCCACCACCACGCCTGGATAATTTTTTGTATTTTTAGTGGAGACTGGATTTCACCGTGTTAGTCAGGATGGTCTCAATCTTCCGACCTCATGATCCGCCCACCTCAGTCTCCCAAAGTACTGGGATTACAGGCCTGAGCCACTGCGCCCAGCCAGCTTCAGTTTCTTTGTTAAGTGAGGAGTTAGAGCAAGATAACCTCGCTGACTTTATTATTTACCACTTTATATTTTAAAATCTAGTATTAATATAAAATATTTAAGAACATATTTGGTCTAGCAATACCGTTGGCAAATGTGTGGGAAGCAATAGAAAACCAAAGCCATAGACAGTGACTGGGGGTAGGAGGGTAGGCGGCTTGTTGTAGTGAGGCAGAGCTAGAGGTATTGATTCTCATCTTGATTTACCCATATGAAAAGTCATACTGTGTCTTGGGGGCCTCAACTTTTGAATATTTAAAATGGAATGATTTAACCAAGTCAGCCTGTTAGGTTCCCTTTTTTTGATAATTGCCTTTGATCCCAACCTAGTAGAAGTGGATGAAGTAAGGACAACACAAAGAACAATGAAAGATTCCAATGAGTGGTAGAGACTGACACTGCTATGGTGAAGAAGGGAAGAAACATGAGCTGGTGAAGACTTAATACAGAAGAATCAATGCTGGTTATAGAGTCTATTTATAATACACAAGATATTATAAATTATTATTATTTTTTGAGACGGAGTCTAGCTCCGTTGCTAGGCTGGAGTGCAGTGGCGCAATCTTAGCTCACCGCAACCTCCGCCTCGTGGGTTCGAGCAGTTCTCCTTCCTCAGCCTCCCAAGTAGCTGGAATTACAGGCACGCACTGCCATGCCCAGCTATTTTTTGTATTTTTAATAGAGATGGGGTTTCACCGTGTTGGCCAGGCTGGTCTCTATCTCCTGACCTTGTTATCTGCCCACCTCAGTCCCACAAAGTCCTGGGATGAGAGGCGTGAGCTACTGCGCCTGTCCTATAAATTATTTTTTAAAATTAATGCCTATTAATGTTAAATCGACAAATTGTTTATGGGTTTAATTGGTTGTAATAAAATTTTAATCTTTGACTGATGCAAAATCATGGCAGAGAGAGGACAAGTGGATTTATGAGATGACTGATTCCATAACAATTTTTTGATCTCTAACATAATATAGTCTACCTCACAGAGCTTTTAAAAGGTGTAATGAAATAGCGCAGGCAGAGAACTCAGAAGTACCTGGCAAAGTGCAAGCATTTTTTAATGCAATGGTAAATTTCATTCACTAAAATAACTTTCACACGTGGCAGACATTCATATGGTTTTACCAGAATATATAAATAAATGCATTTCATCTGAGCAAGTAAAGAATACTAAGAAATCTGACTTACCTACATATAGAGTTAGGACTACTTTGCAATCTATGGTGGTTGGTATGGTACAGAGTCGTCATGCTCATGGCCATTAATGTGACCCAAATGAAATTAAATCCTACCAATTCATACACATTTTTATGGTGTCCAGCCTTTCTTCATGCTTAGGCATTCGTATCCCAGACTTTCCAGTCCATAGCGAAAATCTCAAAGTGGCTTAAAAACAAAGTAGTGACTATAGTTGGTGTAGTTTAGTGATTAAACCTTGACAGAACCAGGGCATGAGGAAACTGATTCAGGAGAGTGCAGTGCCTCGCAATTTCCTGGTCTTTTTATAAAGTTAAATATATAATAAATTTGTTTCTATTATCTTCAACCATCTGTCGACTCTTCTGCTTTAATTTTTCTCCCTTTGTAACTCTGCAGTTAAACTTTAAAACAATTTAGAGTTGACTAACTCAATTTCATATGTGAAGATCTATGTTGAAAATTTCACGTGGCAAGCATTGTATTCATTTGAGACTTAAAAGTACTTTATATGGTTTGGCTGTGTCCCCTCCCAAATCTCATCTTGAATTGTAGTTCCCATAATCCCCACATGTCATAAGAGGGAACCAGTGGGAGATAATTGAATCATAGAGGAGATTACCTCCATGCTGTTCTCATGATAGTGAGTGAAGTCTCATCATATCTGATGGTTTTATAAGGGACTTTTCCCACCCTTCGCTCATTCTTCTCCTTGACACTGCCATGTGAAGAAGGACATGTTTGCTTCCCTTTCCACCATGATTGTAAGTTTCCTGAGGCCTCCCCAGCCGTTCTGAACTGTGAGTCAATTAAACCTCTTTCCTTTATAAATCACCCATTCTCAGGTATGTCTTCATGTGCAGCATGAGAATGGACTAATACAGTACTGGATTATTTTCTGCTGTTTGTTATATTTACACACAACTTATTAGAAAATGCTGGGGTAGATTTCTTAACCAGAGTCTCTGGAACATTGGAAAAATACACAATTAAATGTGTATAAAACTATGAGTGCATAAATGATAGATTTCCTCTTAGCATTGATCAAAACCAATAGTATTTTTGCTGAATACCAGAATGCCACATTTTGAGGGAATGGCATAATAAGTAAACACATAATTGAGAAAAAAGTAAATTTTTTTTCAGTAACTAATCAGTTAGTACCAATACCAATATGTACTACACACACATATTGGCAATCTAAGGGAGGCTAGCATCTGTGCATTTTTCTACCCAACCTAATGGTCTGGGGTTTGGTTGTAAGATGTGACCAGGAAAGAAATTGTATTTATAGATAGGGATTTCTTTTCTCATTGATGACTGCAGAAATGGTTAAATGCTTTTTATGATTGGGTGTAGAAAATATATTTGCCATGGAGGTACTAGTAAACTTTGCTTCTGATTTATTTTTATTTTACTTTTTAATTTTTTTAAAAAATTTTGAGGCAGGATCTCACTCTGTTGTGCAGGCTGGAATGCAGTGGCACAATCATGGCTCACTATAGCCTCAAACTACCAGGCTCAGGTGATCCTCCTGTGTTGGCTTCCCAAGTAGCAGAGACTACAAGTACACACCACCACACCGATGGCTAATTTGTATATTTTTTACAGAGACAGGGTTTTGTGATGTTGCCCAGGCTGATCTCAAACCCCTAAGCTCAAGTGATCTGCCCACCTTGGCTTCCCAAAATGCTGAGATTACAGGCATGAGCCACTGCACCTGGCTGAACTTTGCTTTTTAGATATGAAATGAAGAAAGTACAGAAAAACAACAATGAACAAACATCTGTTAAATTCTACTCTTCTGTCATACATACTTCAGAATAAGGACATAAAACATTGCAGTTGAAGTCCACTCTATCTTCTTCACCATTTCCATCCTCCCACCTCCCATAACCGATGACAAAAGCAACCTAATTTGGGTATATATTATCCGCAACGAAGGTTTTACACCTACAACATGTGCATATATGTTAAATAGTTTACGGCATAGATTTTCATGTTTTCAAACTTTACAGAAATTGGTATCATAATCTACGTAAATGGTATCATTCTTCAACGTGTTTTTTTCTTTTGTTCAATATTATGTTTTTTTTTTTTTTTTTTTAAATAAATTATCCAGCCATTCATGGTGGCTTGTGCCTGTTGTCCTAGCTACTCAGGAGGCTGAGGCAGGAGAATTTCTTGAGCCCAGGAGTTCAAGTCCAGCCTGGCAACATGGCAACATGCTAACATGCTGTCTCTAAAAACAAATAATCCATGTTGAAACATGTTGTCTAAATCAGGGGTCCCCAAATCCTGGGCCACAGATAGTTACTGGTCTCTGGCCTGTTAAGAACTGGGCTGCACAGCAGGAGGTGAGCGGCGGACAAGAGAGCATTATGGCCTGAGCTCTGCCTCCTGTCAGATCAGTGGAGGCATTAGATTCTCATAGGAGTGCAAAATCTATCTTAAACTGTGTATGTGAGGGATCTAGGTTGTGCACTCTTTATGAGAATCTAATGCCTTATGATCTGAGGTGGAACAGTTTCATCTTGGCCAAAATGGTTGGGGACCACTGTGTTTAATATTCTGTTGAATCAATAAACGCCAATTTATTAATCCATTTTTAAGTTAATGAGCTTCTGAGTGGTTTTTAATTATTTCCAATTTCAAGCGGTGCTCCAACTCATACATACCTCTTTATTTACCTAAGATAGAAATTCTCCAGAAATTTGCCCTAACATCCAATTGCTGAATTAAATAGCAAAAAACAAAATAAAGCCCACCAACTTTACCACATATCACCATTCGTCTCCAATGATTGTACCCGTTTATATTTCTACCAGCATAACTAAGGTTTACCTCTTCTACATATCCTTGCCAATATTTGTATTTTCAGAGGCTTAAATTTGTATAATCTGAAGGGTTATAAAATAGTATCTTACTGTTAAATTTGTTTTTCCCCCCACTGGTGCCTAGCAGGGCTGAACATCTTTCTTATCCTTATTCGCCATGTGTTTCATCTTCTATAAATTGACAGTTAATTTCCTTTTTTCCCTATTATATCATTGTTCTCAATAAGGTATGCACATTTGTTTACTAATTCCTTGTCAGCTAAATGCATTGAAAAAAATAGTTTCACAGTCTGGGACTAGCCTGTCAACCTCATTATGATGTTTGTTTTTTGGCTGAACAAAGGTTTAATTTTAGTATAGTCAAATATACAGTATTAGATTTCCTTTATAATTATTGCTTTTTTGTGTCATGTTCAAAAATTATTCTGACTCAAGGTAATAAATATATCTCACAGATTTACTTTTTCACATTTACATCTTTAACTCATCTGAAATGGATGTTTCTATTTGTCATGAAGTGGCGATCTAATCTTGTTGTTCTACATGGATACATAGTTGTCCCAACACTGTTTATTGGCTAGTCCCAACCTTTCTCTCCTGATGTGAAATACTGCCTCTGTCTCACAGCAGATTTCCCTACTTATGTCCAAGGTTTTTTCTGATTTGTCATTACCATTTTCAAATCTTTGTCACTTCCAATAGTTTATATTTTCTAGAAAGTTATTGGTGCCCTCTCATTTTTGAAGTAAACTTTTAATCTTTTAGTATTTAAAAATTTGTAAATTATCTATAGCTCTGTCCTCTTTTTCCTATCTCTCTCTTTTTTTTTTTTTTTTTTTTTTTTTTTTTGAGATTGAGTCTTGCTCTGTCATCCAGGCTGGAGTGCAGTGACAGGAACTCGCCTCCACCTCCCCAAATGCTGGGATTACAGGTGTGAGCCACGGGGCCCTTCCCTCCCGTCACCTCCCCTCCCCTCCCCTCCCCTTCCCTTCCCTTTCTTTTGTTATTTATTTGGAGATGGAGTCTCTCTCTGTCACCCAGGCTAGAGTGCAGTGGCTGGATCTCGGCTCACTGCAAGCTTTGCCTCCAGGTTCACGCCATTCTCCTGCCTCAGCCTCCCAAGTAGCTGGGACTACAGGCACCCACCACCATGCCCAGCTAATTTTTTGTATTTTTGGTAGAGATGGGGTTTCACTGTGTTAGCCAGAATGGTCTCAATATCCTGACCTCGTAATCTGCCCACCTCGGCCTCCCAAAGTGCTGGGATTACAGGCATGAGCCACTGTGCCCGGCCCCGGCCACCCTTTTCTTTCTTTATGATGTTGATATGTCCCGTTTCCCTCTTTTTTTGTGATCAGACTCACTGGAAGTTTAGGATTTTAATTACTGTGTTCAAACAATGAGAATTTAGTTCTGTCAGTCCTCCCTTTGTTTTTGTATTTCACCAATTTCTATTTTTACCTATTGCTGATTGCTGCTTTCTTTAGAATTACTGAGTCTCTTTTTCCATTTTAGTGATTGGAAATATTAACTCATTAATTTTTGGTTTGATTTTTTTTTTATAATACATTCCTAAGGCATCTACAGCATCTTTCTTACAGTTACTTTAACTTGACTCTCTGTTCCAGCTTCCAGGTAGAACTCACCCTGGAGTTTATTCTTAGGACCATTCCCAGTACCAACCAATTAATTGAGCTAAATAACATTCTTTTTTGCAGAGTGTGTTTGTCACGATAAATATGAATATGTACAAGTTCTAATTTTTACATTATTGAAAATTAGGGCATTTGCAATTACCAACAACAAATCTGCTTTTCATTTTTCCCCAAACCTGTTGCGAAATAGGATGTCAGTGATATGTGATCTACTGTTTGGCTTCCTACTTCCACAGGATGACTGCACAACAGTGTTTCTATCATTGCGAAAAATCGTATCCAGATTTGCCATTTGCTATTTATAAAAGCGTGTGTGTGTATGTGTGCGTGCGTACATACATATAGCTGCTTTTGTCTGGCTGACCATAATACCTATTTTGTTGTATTTACAAATGGTCCTACCACCAATTAGCTATTCCAGTAATTACACAATGTTCTCACTCATCACTCACTACTTGGTACTAAAAATGGCATCATAAGGAATACAACACCTCAAGTTTAAGTCTTTTTAATTAACATGTCAAAGACTTCCCTGATAGTTCAGACTATCAAGTACTTTGTTATCTTTGCATTCAGGTGCTGTATTTACTTCCAAAAATAAAAAGTCCATCAGTGTCTGCAAACTGCAGCATATATAACATATATTTAAAACCAAAGAAAGAAAATTCTCATACCTTGGGTCTGTATTCTACAAGAGAAACTTAATTGCTATCATCACTCCACTTTTTAGGTCTATTACTTCAGGTGATTAGGCTGTTGTGTTCTAAACTATTTTCTTATTACCGCTTCAATGTTTTAGAGTCATGTATCATTTCGGATCTGTCTTGGTTTGTCAGTTATCTCCCTCTAATGCTTATTGCTTTCTTTGCATATTACCTTGTTCCTTTATCTTTCCAAAGGCACGCTAGTCTTTTTTCACGTGTCTACTGCTACCGATAACACTTTCCATAAACATTTGTTTCATATATTCTTTCTTAATACCTGACATTATCGTGACACATTTGTTATCAATAGAAATGTATTTTCCCTTTAATATAATTTTTTTGTTCAAAAATTTGTGGAATGACTGGAAACTTGTAATCCCTGGAAACCCTGATGAATGTTCATAGCTACCACCCAGGAGTGAAATCTGATCATGCTACTATCCTGTGTCACACCTCTGATGATTCACTTTTGCCTGTGGCAAAAAGAGGGAACTGTTTAGCCTGGCCACCAGGCTTCCACTAGCCTCACCAGCTTTTCTTCCCATCATGAACACTTTTGGTTCAGTTTCCATCTAACATACTACATTCCTTCCAAGGTATGTCTGCATGATACTCTTTCAGCTTAATTTCCTGGTCTCCCTTTTCAACACCTGATAAATCATTTCCATCCACTGCAACCTTACTCTATGAAGCCTTTCCCAGTTCCTTTAGCAGATCTGGTCAATACCCTACTTTGATTTGATAATACCTTTATGTAAATGTCTCTTATTCCATTAAAATACTTTGGTTTGCAACTATATATGTATCTTTTGTTCCTCTAGAATGTGACTTCTTTTATGACAGGCACTGTCGGTTTTTTATACTTTTATTGCCCAGGACTTATTAAAATGCTTGGCATGAGCAGGTGATCAATAAATGTCAGTGTGAACCAATGAACATGGAATGAATGAACAGTCACCAGTTTTTCTTGGGCATATTTTGACACAAGTTATTTAAAACTAATAAGGATAATATATTTAGCAATGTTCCAGTTTTAAAACTTCATGGATAGTACTTTTATTATATCTTTTCTTTTAAAATTATTTCTTACTGAGGATTATATGCCAGGAGAGCATTAGCATTACATCCAAGGGAAAAGAAGCTTTTGTATTATGAAGTATAAGGTATGGAAAAGATTAGATGGACAATTGGTCGGAACTTTAAGCAGTGCTTTTGCATTTACAAAGAAAATGCTATTTTGTTTCTATCAACTGATTTTAGATCATACCACGCTATAGCAATATCCTTATTCTCCTTGTTTCTTTGCTATGATTTATTAATCAAATTATTATTAAGTTTTAAAATCAACTACAGATTTGGACTTGTAAGTGTTGCATATACAGAGGTAAAAATATATCATCTCTGTCCTAGAGCACCTCTGAAATATTTATAAATCCAGCTTAATACATTTATAAATTGAGATCAGTGACAGAAGTACTACACAATAGTAGGAACAGAATACAATGCCTGAGATGAATTGACTTTTAAATAACTTAAATTACTAATTTCATGTTATTTGAAGTTTAACTCCTGTACTTTTTACTCAAAATGGTAAGCAAAGAAGAATTACATGGAAATTCTGTTTAAGTCAATAATGTTAAATAACTATTATATGCAGAGATCCTGTAATTGACACTTGAGGATGGGGAATAAAGTACAACATGTTAAGCCCAGTCCTGATTTCAAACACTTTGCCATTTAGATATATGTGTCTAAATACTTGAAGCTAGTGTGGGCGGATCCTGTTGCCTTTCTATTTCTCAGCCCCAATCTATGTCATAGCTGGCTGATAACCACGCCTCTGCACTCTCTTAACATATGGGTAGAGCATTTTGTTGTATTGAGAGCCGAGAGAATTTTTCTGAGGTTTTGTTTGGCGTGTTTGCAAACCCTAAATTAAATTATGAATCAAATAATAATTATTACAGCTTTTAATATCAGTTATATACATAATGTTTTATAAAGGGCAAACGTTAAACTCTGTTTAATAAATAGACTATATGTAGGGGTTGGAGGGTGGGGACTCTGTTCAATCAACAGTATCCCTAGTTGATTACTTAGTAAGTTGTAAATGGCCCTTGACTCTTAGTAGCATCTTTTAAGTTTCCATATTGTCTAACATGAAAATAACTTCATATGATCTTATTCATTTCTCATGGTGAATATTATAAGAAAACTATTGGCAATACATCATATCTACTATCGTCTTGACATGATCATCTTCAGATTTCAAGTGTGTGTCCTATGTACAGACCGATAGTGTGCTAAGAATCTGTATCTGTATAAAGCGCAATGAAATTAACTGTAAAATTCTAATTTTAATTACCAGTTTATTTACTCTGTATTCAACAAATGTGTATTGCATATTCAGAAGAATGACAGGAAGATGAAAACCATCAAGGTCCTTCTCAATTATGTGTAGAGACTGATGGACACACAGGATTTCAATAGAAAAGGGGTCTTTAAACATCAGTATGCTTCAGAATCACCTGGAAGGCTTGTTGAACTAGAAATTTCTGAACTACAAAAAATCATATCCCTAGAGTTTCTGGTTCAGCGGGTCTTGAGTAGGGCCCGAGATTTTGCATTTTTAGTAAGTTCCCAGGTGATGCAGAGGCTGCTGCTCTGGAACCATCGTTTATAGCTACTGCAGTTGAGTATAAGTAGAATAACAAAGATGTATTAAAGTTGCTTCCAGAATAGAGACAGGCAATGCTCAATATATTAGAGAAGTTAGGGGAGGCTTTCAAAAGGAGGTAGGATTTGATTGAAGTCTTGAAGGACCTCTTGGTGAGAGAGATCCTTAACAAGAGTTAAAGGTAGGCTGGGCGCAGTGGCTCACATCTATAATCCCAGCACTTCGGGAGGCCAAGGTAGGCGGATCACCTGAGGTTGGGAGTTCAAGACCAGCCTGACCAACATGGAGAAACCCTGTCTCTACTAAAAATACAATTTTTTCTGGGTGTGGTGGCACATGCCTATAATCCCAGCTACTCGCCGGGCGCGGTGGCTCACACTTGTAATCCCAGCACTTTGGGAGGCCGAGGCGGGCGGATCACGAGGTCAGGAGATCGAGACCATGGTGAAACCCCGTCTCTACTAAAAATACAAAAAATTAGCCGGGCGTGGTGGCGGACACCTGTAGTCGCAGCTACTCGGAGAGGCTGAGGCAGGAGAATGGTGTGAACCCGGGAGCCCGGGAGGTGGGGCTTACAGTGAGCCGAGATCACGCCACTGCACTCCAGCTTGGGTGACAGAGCGAGACTCTGCCTCAAAAAAAAAAAAAAAAAATCCCAGCTACTCGGGAGGCTGAGGCAGGAGAATCGCTTAAACCCAGGAGGCAGAGGTTGCAGTGAGCCAAGATCACGCCAGTTGCACTCCAGCCTGGGCAACAAGAGCAAAACTCTATCTCAAAATAAATAATAAATAAAAATAAAAGAGTTAAAGGTGTTTCAGGCAGCAAGAATGGCATATGCTCAAGTGATGTATTCACAGAACTCTAATTTAGCTCAGATTCTGGAGTACAGGTCATGGTGGGGAGAGTAGAAAAAAGGAAGCTGGAGAGTTTGGGTAGTCTATGAAGCAAAAGGACTTGATTCAGGAAAACCTTAGTAATATATTTGCTCTTTCGAAGCTTAGCTCTAGCTGCATTGTGGAAGGAGAATGGATTGTAGGGTTTTAGTACTGAAGTTAAAATAGACAACAAGTGATAAAGGTCCAGATGGCTCTGCTGACAGTGGGAATGACAAGAAGAGAGATACAGAGTAACTCAAAAGGTAGCATCAATAGCAGTTGAATATTGCCACTAAGGAAGAGAGTCACCAGAGATGCTTTCTGGGTTGGTATTGGTTTGGTATAGGTGGCATACACTGAGATTAGGATTGCAGGGAACAGAACATATTTGTGAAGGTTTAGTGGTAGGGAATAATTTACTGTGACTCTGTTGAATTTTGTTCTTTTCAGGAAACATGCAACTAGAGAAACTTAGGAAAGAGACATGGATATGCAAATATGGATTTTTTTTTTTTTTTGGCTGTATTAGCCTTGCTGTAGATCAAAGACAAGATTAAATATCTGTATACGTGTATGTGGGTGTATATATGCACACAAAAAGAGAACTACACATAACTCTAATTATTATGGCCTTAACCTATAGAAATTTTGTTTACTTTGGTTTTACAATACAACCAAAATGTGAAGCTTTAGGAAACATTGGAAAAGACATAAGGTATAATAGATAATCTGTAAAAATGCAAATCATGACCATAAAGAACCATTATTTTGCCCCACAAATATCAGTAAGAATCTTTCATTCTATTTGGAAGTCTGCCTTAAATGCAGAATTATTTCAGGAAGTTCGAAATGGCCATAAAACAAAACTTAGTATTATGTGTTTATAGTTATTATAGGTATTGACATTATTTTTTATAAATATGATAGAATCAAGAATTGCTGCAGGTATTATATGCCAACAACTGGTTGAAAAGTGTGCACATTAATATTTAAAAGGCAAAAAAAAGCCTTCAGTAATCTTCCAACTCTTCAGGGTTTGATGTTATAAGGATAAACAGTTTATGCAAACATTATTTGCTCCCAAGCTTTCATGCATACTAAATATCATCCATTACAACATGTGGGGATTTAAAGGCTGTTAGGACTATCTCATTTGTAAATGTAAACTGACCTAAGTTATTTCTCTGCTGAAATCTTTGTAGTATATCTCCTGTATAGCAGAGTCGATTATGGAGTTCAGCCCTCTGAGAAAGCTTCCCTAGCTAGTCTTTGCATCTTTGGTACCCTGTGCAATGTTTAGCACATGGTAGGTACCGTAGTTAATAAGTTTAAATTAATGCATTTATGACTTAGAGTCACTACATTTGTGGCACAATTTCCCATTTGTTTTTGCAACTTAGACTCATTTTGAAAAACTGAGCAGTTGCTTTTTTCCTTTCTGAATTATTCTTGAGCAAAAAGTAAGCCTTCTTGTTCTTCCGATATTGTAATGGAAAATTTATGGACTTAAGTACTTCATTGTTGCTTACCAAGTAAACGAATATATCTCTTCTGCAGCCATGTTTTTGCAGAGACATTGGTCTAGATTATCGTCTGGTAAAGTCCATAGGGTGAGGGAGGTCACAGTAACAAAGGATACTTACTAGCCTGTAGTTTATTTTCAAGAATTAAGAGAGCAACAGACAAAAACAGTTCACCAGCACATATGAATTAGTGCATTGGCCACTCCGTATGGGGCTATATAATGCATTTGCTATATTCTTAGAATTAAATTGCTGCTTTTTCTCTGAAAATTTGAAGTAAGCCATTAGGGACTTAAAAGAATATTTGAGTGTGTTGGTGCTGGATGCTCAATTCACTCAGACCCTGCTTGAAATACATAAATATATAATCGCCTTCTTCCCTTTCTCATGAACACAAGTGATGTGAATTAATTTCAGGAACAATTTAGCTTACTCTTGGTAAATGAGATATAATCACCAACTTTAAAAAGTTCTGTTTAAGTAGAAGGTCAGAAGTCTTGTACATGTTTGCAGCCTGAACTACTTGAACAGCCATTCTTAGAGTACAAGGACAGTACTATAAACCGTCTGATGAAGTGTGATCTATTTGCAACGCGTTAATGAAATAGATGACCAGATTATCTTGTGCCTTTATTGCCAAGGTTGAATTAATTTGCTTTTACTTGTCTTTATTTATATGATATTGATTTTTTAATTAACGAAACCATTTCTTCTTGGGCGTGCATATTCTTCCTTTTTAAATTTATTTTTAAATTTGTGACTGCTTATGAATCTCAGCATATCACTTCATTTTGTAAGTTTGTTTGGAGTTCAGCAGTGAGTTGTTTAAATGGGATTGGCAATTAACTAAGCAATTAACTGAATTTTAATAGCTCAGGGAGAGGAATGAATGTCTGGCTGAAGATGGGTATTATTTTACTGAATGAAGAAAAATGGAAAGAACCCACAGGAAACTATGCCTTGAATTTTAAAAGTAATAACAAAGTATGTGGAAAGTACAAGAAAAATATTTCTCTTCTTAGTGATTAGTCTTTATTTTGCTATATATACCACCTAATATTTGGTATTTATATTTTGCTATATATACCACCCAGGTGTTTTCCAGCTGCTGAGATACAGTGCTTTAATGGACGTGTTATTGCTTAATGCCTTTTGGTGTTTAATTTATTATCCATTATTTTAAAGTGTTGGACCAATTTTTAGGGCCCTTAACTATCATCATCATAAATTAAAATGTTCAGATATTTCTATCAGAGGACAATATTATAATAACTACAGTAGTAGATGATGTCCAAAATGAATAGTTTAAATTAAAATAATATTTATTGATAGTGCCAAAGAGTATCCATTATGGCTTATTATCGGTTGTTAATAGTGATGATCATGATTTTGGTAATTTTAAGAAGCAACTACCATTTTCTTCTAGTCTTTTCTTGAGATGAATTAAGACATGTTTCAATCTGAAAGACTAGATTTTGAATGGCATAGCGTGTTCCCTGCAGTATCTATAGGTATTAATAGGTTTGCACAGGAGTTGAGATGGAGCCTTAATAGAATATGATATAAATGGTTTTGTACTGGGGAGGAACACAGAAGGTCCCTGGAACAGCCATTTCTTCCAAGTGTCTGAAAATACAAGGATAAACAATTAGTATTACCATAGTCAGCCCTACATGAAGTTAAAATATGCAATAGAGAAATTATTTTCTGCCAAGTTTATGCACACATGAATTCTAAAATTGTTCTGTTATAATTGAAATATAAACAAAATGTAAATATTAACCTCATTTATGTTTTAATCATAATATTGAACACTGGTTTCAAAATGTTCTGCGTAGGTAAAAATGCAGAATTAAGAGTAATGTTCCATAAATACTCCTACTAATGCTTTTTCTCTAATGTGATAAAAATTATGCAACTTTTTTGGATAGAGAGAAGAATTTTTATCATTTTTATGCTATAGGGAGAGGAAATGAAACAAAGGCAGGCTTGTGAACATTAGAGATATGCTTAATAGTCAAGAAAGATGGCTCCATCTATTTTAATTGAGAAAGAAATGAATTCTGTCTGGCTTTAAGCCAGTTTTAATATTAATAAGATTTATCTGGCTGATTGCCATTGACCCAGAGTGAACTGTCTTGTGAAGAGTATCTTCAGTATTGTTTGAGATGATCCAGGGGCTCCCCAATTTCCTAACACTCTAGAAATTTAAGTCTGTCTTCATTCTGTTAAAGCAGTGTTCTATTATAGATTATTTTAAAACTATTTTGCCTATCTTTTCATTTCAGGAATAAGTGTATTAAATACACACTAGAAATAAATATATATATCTTTAGTAGCACCAATACCTTTCTTTAGTTATGTAAGAGAATAACAAAAGTTACACATAATTTTTTAGAATTTTTGGAACATATTATCAGCACATGTTAAAATGGCAGCACTGAGTTGTCATGCATTCATTCATACCTAGGGCTTTAGAAGTAGCAATACATAGCAAGAGGCGTAAAATACTAATTTGATTTGGTATTTCTAGTCATAGGAGTTTAAAGTGAGGATTCAATTTGATAGAAACCATCAGATCCATGAACAAAAATGTGTAGCATAGGAGTTGCTATGATGGCAATAAATTATAATCTAAATGTACTTTACCAGAATAAGAAGTTAAAATATATCAACAACGTTGAATATTTAACTAGCTTTTAAAATGTTAAGCTTATAATAACAGTGTGTTGAAACTTTTGAAATATTTAGGATATATGTGAAAATAGAGTCATGCAAACCAATATAATCAGAGCACCAAGTATATACAGTAATATGAAATATATGTAAAATATGGAAAATAATATGCAAAATATGGTAAGTTAGGTAATGGAAATGTGCTATGTTGTTTTTTATTTGTTTTAAGTTAGGGAGTCACGCTGGACTTCCTACTAGGTTTCGATATAATCTATTTCTGAATGCCTCCAATGAGGTTGACTCAAGTACCTCTCTAAGCAGTTATTCTAGTGCCTAATTCCCCTTGAAGAATTTTTGTGTTGTCTAATCTTACTTTCTTCCTTTTTTTAGCTTTAGACCATTACTCTTCATTTCAGCTTTCTATTACTATTTTAAAAATAGTTTTATAGTACTTACAAATTCCTCATAATTGCTTTTTTCCTTAAATGAAGAGTCCCTGAAGTCATTTTATGTGTGTAACTGCCCTGTGGACTCAGGTCAGAAAGTCTTGTCACTGCACTGATGTTAAAATGCCAAGATCTCTATCTTTGGATGATAAACCTGGGACTTTTTATGTTAAGAGAATATCATGGAAGATATTTGGAAGGGTTTGGTTTTGCTTTTTAGTTAGGTAGAAGAGTCCTTGGAGACTATCTTCTGACTCTTAATTTTACAAATAAAGAAACTAAAATGGAAAGATTATGCTTTTGGGTGAGCCACACCTAATTTATGACAAACTCAAACATTCAGTCCAGTTTAACTGACACTCAGAACTTGCCTCTTTTATTTAATATTAAGTGAGCTCATTGAGTACTACCTGAATCTATTTCTAAATTATGTGAAAAATGCATTTTGCTTTGCAGTGTCAAACAGAGTTGCCACATTTTGGCTTTAATATCTATATCATCACTGTACACATCACTTTCCCATCCACCAACTTTAATTCTTTCACAGTTTTATTCCTTCCTCTGCCATATAATCATCCTGAAAGAGACCATGACCAAACCATCACTAGAAACTTTCCTCTCTTGATGCTCTGAGTGAGTTTTGGCTTCATGTTGATAGACTCTTATCAGAACATGCTGTTGGAGATAATGGGCAATTTCCGCAGCTCCAGGAGCAGTTTATTTATAGTGTCACAGGGTTGAAGGCTCAACTATAAGGACAAATCACAACTGTTACTATGCCTTCCCCTTAAAATGAACAAATGGAAGAACCTGCTTATACTATTTATTAAATATTGTTTTTCCAAATCTGAAAGTGAGATATTTAGGATAGATTCTAATATGGCTTTGCTCAGTTGTTTTATATTCAACAAAATAGTAATACTGCTTTTCTCAGCAAGGTTTGTGAAGAAAACCATTGATTTTTGGACTGCTTAACTAGGCAAAATGCTTATTTCCTTATGTTTACGCATAGATACTATCAACCAAATTGTCATGGATGATTTTGATGGTGTTCTGCGTGACAAACTTTAGAATTCTCAGTTACTGGTCTTTGTTTTTGTTATTATTTTAAATTTCTACTTAGTTTGCTGCCATTTAGATGTCTGAGAGTGGTTGTTATGGAAAATAGAGTGTAATTGTTAGCCATGAAGCTTTGTTTTTGTTGGAATCAGCTGGCCCTGCCTCTTAAGGGAGACCCTAAACTCTCAAGTATTCACAAGGCACAGTAGGAGAGTGAATAATAGAAATAGAATTAGTAGGAAAGTGTTAAAAGAGAAGTTTGCTAATGACAACAAAGCATAACTTGGTCAACTCTGGTGATAAACGCCAAATGGGCTTATTGCTCAAGGTAAAAATTGATAAATGGAATATGCGATGGAAGCTCATGAGTAGGAGTACTTTGCCCATACCTGTGGGCACTCAGTGGAAGCCACCAAGTGAGAGCTTGGTGCTTTTATGTGTTAGCCTGTGGAAACGATTTCACTTCTGAAATGCTTCAAGAGTGTTTAAGTATAATGGACTTTGTACTGCCTGCCTGGTCTGTACCCTGTAGAGCGCTCTCAGCCCATTCAGCTTGAACTCCATTTTATCTAGCTCTTTATCCATTAATTTTCTCCTGACCTTGGGCATAAAATATATGTGCTTTTTATGCCATGGTGCTTTGTGTAGACAAAGAGGAATAGCATTACCAATCCATCACCATTATGAATGATACAGCTTAAAACAAGCACAGGTCAGAGACAGTTATTTTAAGAGCAGATTTGTATTGATTCCATCACAACATTGAGCTAAAAGGAAAATAACTCTGAGACTGTAAATGATGAAGTAAGTTTTGACAAATAGCCACAACCATGCAAGTTGACTTAAGAATGTGCCTAACGGGCAGTCATTGGTGTAAAAGAAAATGTATTTGTTATTATTAAAATCTACCTCTCTTCAGTGTATTTATTACCATACTTTACACTCCACATTTTAATGTGGTAGTGTTTTCCCTTTCTTGTTGTTGCTCATTGACTCTTGAAAGCTTTTTTGTTAAAGGAAAAGGGAAGCTTATTAAATACCGTAATCTTTATTAAGTTGTTGCTTTTGGAATATTTAAACTAACCTTTAACAGTAGTTGGTGGCTTATTTGTTTTACAATTTAGTTTTGAGCACATCTTGTTAGGATTTTGAAAGTATTTGTATTGTGGCAAATACTATGTAACTGAAGCGCAATAAATTATGATGAGTGTATTTATTATGACCATTACTGTTAATAATCTCGATTTACATATAAAAATCTCCCTATTTAATATAATAAAGTCACATATACTACCAAATTATGTGGTCTCAACCCATTTTTCAGTGGTTGAAATTCTAATGGACTCGATCTCTGCTACAGGAACAGTCATTCTGGCTGTTGTAGGAGGATGCATAGTATGGCGGCCGATACCTACTTATGCGATGGTGGTTGTACTTCCACTACAACTTCATTACGGAAACTGTGGTTTTTCTTTTCTAACAGTTCACTGCATTATGTACCCAAATGTTGTTGTTATATCTGAAATAACAGCAGATAGCTGCACAACAGGTGCAGGGATCATGTGTATTTTTGAACATTCTGAAAGGACAAAGGAAGAAAGCAATTTTTCTGAGAGATGGAAAAGTACAAAATCTGAAGTTTATTTTCCCAACACTGAAATATTAGCTTATAGAATATTTTATAATGAAAACAATTGAGTTATTATTGCTTAAAAATGGACAATATTGACAACATATTTTAAAAATTTTCACTTAATATTTCTATCTACTCCTGTCAGGATTATGGTGGCAAGGATGTGCACACCAGACTTTCCTTTGTGTGTGTTTGTGACTGTGTTTTTGTGTGTGTATGTGTTTGAGACAAGGTCTCATTTTGTCACCTAGTCTGGAGTACGGTGGCACTATATCGGCTCAATGAAGCCTCTATGTCCTGAGATCAGGTGACCCACCCACCTGAGCCTCCCAAGTACACCCAGCTAATTTTGTTTGCTTTTTGTAGAGATGAGGTCTCACTATGTTCCCCAGGCTGGTCTCAAACTGCTGAGCTCAAGCAATCCTCCTGCCTTGGCCTCCCAAAGTGCTGGGATTACAGGCATGAGCCACCACACCTGGCCCTTTATATGTTTAATATGACTTAAAGTGTGCAGTTACATTTGTGTCTAGTACACATATTTTAGAGCAATACTAAATATGATTCTCTATTGATAACTAACCTCTGGACTTATGTTTTTGTAATAACGTACTCTCTCCTCTATGTTCAGCATGGGATTGCTGTAAAGGTGCTGATCAGTAACTTACTTTCTAGACTTTTCCAGGTTTTTTTTTTTTTTTTAAACTATGTTAATAGGTAAGATCAGTAATGGACTGAATAGGTGAGATCAGAAATGGACTGCAAGGCAGAAAATTTACTTCTTGTACTGGAGTTGTTATTAGCTGGAGACAATATCCTCACAGATAAAATTCACGATTTACCCAAATCATTTCCTCCTTCCTTCCTTTCTTTTCTTTCTCTCTCCATATACTTTCTCCTCTTTTTCTTATATATAAAGTAACTGCCACCCTGGATCATGCTGTGAATTAAGCAATAATGTAGGAAAAGGGCCTAGTACAGAATTTGAAATATAACAGCTGCTCGGTAAATGGTGGCCAGTACTACTTCTACTTTTTGTCTTCCCAATCTGTCTACATATGTTCCAGTCACAACCCTCATGCTTGGTTAGCTGTTATTTGCAAAGCACAGGATCAAGTGCGCTATGAATCATTTGCATAACACGACTTCAAAATGTTCATATTTTAGTTGACAAAAAAACTTCCCACTTATATACAAATCAACTCTTTAAGGCTAATTTATTGTAATGTTAGTTAATTGGACAGTTGTATTGTGGGCCAAAAAGTTAATAATCATAAACTGTTTTGTTTAATATTGGTAAGTTACATTTTGTTTGCAGACTTAAATTTTGTTCATAGGATTTAGTGTTGACAAAGACAACTTTTTTAGTTGTTCTTGTTTTACTCTCATTCATTTAAAAAGTAAGGTACATTCCAAAGTCTTTTAAATCTTCAATATTGTCAATATTATTCTTATTAATAAGCAAAAAGTTTCTTCTGTGTTGGTACTATTAACATTTATCTTTCAAACACTGATGAAGAAAAGATATAAAATTAAAAATCGATCTAAATATAATTTAAATACAATCTCTCATAATTAAAATTTATTTTCTGTTTTTCTAGATTGAAAATAATGAATATTTTACAGAATAAACCAAGAAAATATTTTTGTTGAAATTCTTTAAGATAAAAATACACACTAGTAACAGATAAAATTTAAGTGTATAGCAGACTTGATTTTAGTGTGAGATGGCAAGTGCCCAAGTCATGGGATGTCACAAAAGTGAGATGTGTGTAACTTTTGTTAAAGTATGAATATTGTCTACAGCACTGTAGTCAAAGCTCCAAGATCAATTACATACTTTAGAGACTGAGAAGCTAAGAAATGAGTTACTTTTTCTGAGGCACTTTTAAAATTCTTGATATGTGGCACACAGGAACGTTTTCTAAATCTTTGGATAGAGACATATGGGCCTTCTGATCTATTCATTTTCTTTCCATGACATGAACATTTAACACTAGGCTGGGAGCTCTGCTCTCCTGTTGGGCTTCAACCTCACAGAGTTGCTTCTCTGATCCAGGGATACTGATGTGATTTGGCTTTATGTCCCCACCCAAATATCATGTCAAATTGTAATCCCCAAAGTTGGAGGAGGGGCCTAGTGGGAGGTGATTGGATCTTGGGAGTGGATTTCCCTCTTGCTATTCTCGTGATAGTGAGTGAGTTCTCATGAGATCCAGTTGTATAAAAGTGTGTAGTACCTCCCCCTACACTCTCTTCCTCCTCCTCTGGCTATGTAAGACCTGCCTGCTTCCCCTGCCGCCATTATTGTAAGTTTCCTGAGGCCTCTCCAGCCATGCCTCCTGTACAGCCTGTGGAACTGTCAGTTAAACCTCTTTGCTTTATAAATTACCCAGTCTCAGGTAGTTCTTTAGAGCAATGTGAGAATAGACTAATACAATATCTCTTTCACGAATAACTCTATGCAGACACGGGGAAGATATTTTATTACAGAGGTACCTGGGTAGACCATTGTTAAGCTATGGTTTTATAATTTGTTAAGAATATAACAAAAAGCAAAAAAGCAAGATAAGAAAAATGGGGAACAGAAGTATTACTGGCTTTATCTCAAATTGCATGTGAGCATATTTGTTATCTGAAATTGCGTGTGAGAAGCCCTCTGGGCCCTCTGGGCTTCTATATGATATATTGTTGTAAACGTGCACTATAGTCAAATGTCCAAAGTTTGACGATGTCCGCTTGCCGAAAATTATTATAAAATTTCCAGACTTATCTTTTAGACATCATTTTGGGTGATGCATTTCTGTCATACTTTATTTATTCTTTAATTATGTCTAATAGTCATCCTATTAGAGAAAATGGTTTAGTCTTATAGCAGGCCTTATTTTTTTTTTTCGAAATCTTAATTTTATGAATAATACTGACCTATGTGTCATTTATCACTGGTATTTGTATTTTTATCTCACTATTTTTGCTTATTTTTGTAAAAGAATAAGGGGGAAATGTAATAAAAGTTTCAAATAATTACACGTAGAATGTTGTGCAAAAAAGAGTGGGTCTGCAGAATATCTTACAGTTAGTGTTTGCATTTGGATGTAGAGAAGCCCTTCTGAATGGTGCAGAAAAGCTGTGTGACCCTTGGTATTATCATAATGGAGAAATGTCTCGCACACATGAGGCAGTGTGTAGGAGCAAAGATGTCTCCTGTTTGTATTCACCGGATTTTGTTTCCTCAGGAAGGACAACACGGTGTAGCATTTATTATCAAAACCCATTTGCTGGAAGATGGTCCTCTTTTAGTTCTTGAGACTCAGCCATGTAAAGATGTAAGCAGGGAGAAAATTAGCGGTGCAAGAAGGGAAGGGAGGGTAAAATAAAGGAAGAGCAAAGTGTACATTTCTTACTTTTTCTTTTTCCTGAAAAGCATAGTAGATGGAATCTTTTTTTTTTGAGATGGAGTCTCGCTCTGTTGCCAGGCTGGAGTGCAGTGGTGCAATCTCTGCTCACTGCAACCTCCAACTCCCTACTTCCTGGTTGAAGCTATTCTCCTCCCTCAGCCTCCTGAGTAGCTGGGATTACAGGCATGTGCCACCACACCCAACTAATTTTTGTATTTTTAATAGAGATAGGGTTTCACCCTGTTGGCCAGGATGGTCTTGATCTCTTGACCTGTGATCCGCCCGCCTCGGCCTCCCAAAGTGCTAGGATTACAGGCGTGAGCCACCGCGCTTGGCCGCAATCTATTTTATTTTTTTAAATAAAACATCATGATAAAACTGGAAAAATATCTGCTCTGTATTTTTCAGTTTCCGAAATCTGGAACTTTCATTATATATAATAAAATATCCAAGTATTCTGTTTTATTAGTTTTCATCATGAATTTATAATTCAAATGGAAATTTTACAAGTTTCTAATTAGTACAGTTTTTTCCAATTTATATCTTCCTTAAAATAATAAACAAACTTTCTTTGATAGAGGTGCCTCTTCCTTTCTTTTAGGGATGTTTTTAAGCAGTGGAAGTTTTAAAGTCCCTTTTCTTAAGGATCTTATATGACTGTTCAGTTTAGATAAATGAAAAGGAATCGATAAGCCAAATTGCAAGGTGTGATTCTTTTTAATTTTCATCCTTTGAAAATAAATCACTACCAGATGGAGGGGACTGTAGACACACCAATTGTTGATGGGAACGGAGATGTGTGATAATTGGAAGGCCCAATTTTTTCTCCAGTCTTTATGGAAGATGTTCCTCCTTTAAAAAGAAACAGGTTTTCTGAGGGAGAAGTTAGTAAAGGTCTTCCCCTCTCTGCATGTCTGTAGCAGAGGACTATAGGCGTTTTCATTTTAACATTAATTTCTGCGTTCATAATTTCAAGCAGGTTGGAGGGTGATTGCCTGCCTGATATGATTTGGGTAACATTGGATAGAGTGGGCTTCCTTCTGCAAAATATTGGTCTTGGTTTCTGTAACTTTACTAGCATAACCTTTTCCTCTGGAAGTTTTAAGGCTGGAAGAGATAGCAGTTCTTGGGGTGGGAGGAGTTGTACCCCCCTTGTTAGAGGGTACCTAAAGAGAGTTTCACTTACGTGGGTTAAAATGAACTCCCTAGGCTGAAGAAAGATTCGTTAGTTTGGGAGAGGAAGCCTCTGGAGGTGGGAAGGAAGGTTTTTGGGAGAGAGAATAAAACATTGCCAACAAACATGATTTTGTTTAAAGTCAGATGTGTTTCTGAACTTAAACTTGGGAGGCATATTTCTATATAAAAGAAACCATGTTAGTGTTTGTATTGCTGCATATGAAGCATTCGATTTGTGCTAATGACACACAAAAGCTCATAGGTGGGAAACTGAGTATTACCATATTTACTTTAGACAGCACCCAGAACTTAGAAGACCAACATTTATAGACATTTTCTAAAATATTAATATTTATGAATTCTATAGAAAATGGAGACTGTTATGCCTCCAAAAGAAAATGCTTGCAGAAAACTCAGGTTTATACTGGAGGTTTTTATTTGGCTTTTGATTCAAAAATCATTAGAATTTGTTGTTGTAACCAGATTTAAAATAATCTAGGCTATCTAATAGTGATATAGAAAAGTACATCTACCAGACACATATAGCCTTGACCTTTCTCTCCTACTGAAGCTGAGAATGAGTCTGGTGTGTTCTCTTATTTGTGTTTTACTGAAGGTTAATAATCAGCCTTTCAAAACCGCTTGACTCAAAATCCATTTAGCCCAGATGTCTCTAGCAGCTTGATTACCAATTTCTTTATAGGTGATTTAGGAGTGATAGGAATGAAAAGTTCCAGGGAGATGATGGCTAAGTCTTTGCTATTGACAGGTAATGTGTAAGTTGCTGTCACATTGCCTTGAAATCACTCTTAGTAGAGAGGGAGGGAGGGAGGAATCTGCCACAGTATTCATGAAACTCTTGGTCCTGGTTTAATGTCTTTGAGATTTGAAGACCCAAAGAGTAACTCCCTAAGGTTTTGATAAATGGTATTAAATGTAACTTAGCATCTCTGCAATGTATAGAACACTTGTATTTAAAAGATTTTGCTGACTAAACCAAAATCTGTTGGATTTTTAAATTATTATTAATGATTAATTTGCAGTATTTAGAATATAACATGCTTCTCTTTCTATTATAATGGATTGCCTGTGACCGTCAGCCTCTGATACATACTAGGATAATCCATTAAAAATGGTTGACAGCCAGTTTTGTTAAATTTCCGTGAAAATAAGGTCTCATTTCTAAATATATATTCGTAGTGATGACTTTAATATTTTAGTCTTCATACAGGATTAATTAATTCAAAAATGTCACAGTATACAAGAATAAATTGTGTGGCCTGGAATCTGAAGACTTATGCCTTGATCCTGGTTCCATGAATAAATGTGCAGAACCTAGCTTGGTCATCATATGTTATTTGTAAGAGAGAAATAAGATTAAAAATATCTATAATTACTTCCAGCCTAAAGGTTGTATGATTCATTCATTCATTGATCAGGCATTTAAAAATACCTACTGTGTACCAAAAATACTGAATTTACTGAGCTCAAAGAGCACACAGTCTAGAATAGGAGATTACACACATATACAACTGAATTCATTTATTCATAAAATATTGAGCAGCCACTGTGGCACTGATACCTTGCAAAATGCTGGAAATACCATGATGACTGTGCCATTCCATTCCTCAAAGAACTCAGGTCAGTGAGAGGACGTGCTTTCCCATAGCACTGCAATGTGGTATCCTTAGTGCAGAAGGACGTGTGCCCATGGTATTATCGAAGCAGGTGAGTAGGACACGCTTACGACACCTTACTCATCTGGAATTGGAGAAGAGGTCAGGGAAGATTATTTTGGAGAAAGTGACTCCTGAGCTATGCCTTAAAGAACATCTATCTGAGAGGAGGGGACAGGATTACAGGCAGGTTATGATATTTGAGGCAGAAGCAATAGAGTGAATGAAAACTAAGAGCAGCCTTGAAGCCTGGAAAAGGCAGGTACCACCAAATTCGTCATGGAACCCATCTGCATTGTTTGCGTTTTTTGCATTTCTGGTAGTTTTTCATTGCATCAATGTGAAACATTGTTTATAAAGTACTGACAAAATATTGTGTCATTTAGGAAAGGGAGAAATTACTTACAAATAAGGTAAATACGAGAGAGTCGTTGGAGAAGGTAGCATTCGAGAGGGGTGGTTTTATGGAGTTTAGGTGAGATGTAAGAAACATACCTTGCAAAAGGGCATTTCAGGTGATAAGAAAACCCCAAATCAAGAATGAAGTTTTTACTTGGAGCAGCAATCAGAACTGATGACCAGATCTACCCAAGGCAGTGTCCTGGCTGGAGACTTTTTGAGAACTGCAACATTTGGCCATCGGTATACCTTGTCTAGAATTTTTAACAGGAATGGGCTGGAACTATGTTTAGAATCACTTTTTATCTTAAAATGTATAGTTTCTGGGTAATTCACAATGGATATGAATTTGACTCCTTTTTTATTTGGTGAATAATCCTGAGTGTCTAACGTATTTCAGTCTCAGTGCTAGGCACTGAGGATCAAATATGAATTGGATAATCCTGCCCTCAAGAAGCTTCAGTTAGTGAGAGCTACTGGTGATCTACTCAGATCTGTTCCTTCAACTCTTGCCCTACTCAGAGGTGAAGTTATGGCTATCATGAACATGCCATTAGGGCCAACCTCTATCTTTCACTAAGCTGTTTCATACTGAGGATATTATCAAAATAGGAGGGTTTAATGATCACTTTTGATATGCTGTTAGTCTTATAGTTCAAGCAGCCAAATAAGGGATGTAACTCCGAAGTATCCCAGTCTGTCTGTTACTTAGGAACATGAGTGAAGAAAACAAGAGAGGCTCAGCTATTCGTACAGATTTTGAAACAGCAATTCTTTGGCTGGCTTGCTTCTTGAAGTAGAAATACACCTAACCCTAGAGCAAGCAGTTCTCCTACATACACCCCTCTTCATATGTTTGTAACAGTAGCTTAAAAAACTACCCCTGCCAAAGAGAATGCATTGGTCTATAAATGAAACTTGCTATACACACACACACACACACACACACACACACACACACACACACACATTTTACATTCAGTGTATATCTTTTCAGGGGAAGTATTTTCAGGTTCTGTTCCACTGGTGATTTTGTTCTATACCAGCTTACCTGGGAGCCCTGGTTTATAACCTTCACATATTTGATCTATAACACTTCAAAACCAGTCCTAAGGTACCTGAAATCTCATAAAATTTGTCTTCTTGTTTTCTCTCTATATACAAACAGCATTTGAACTGCAACTTTCTATTTCTATAATATACCATGGTTCCAAAAAGTATGCTTTTGCTGTTAATGCTATTAATGATAAAACTTTGATGAGTAACCTATCCCAGTTCTTTATGATAAGCATCTCATAAACCATGCAGAGCAATTAGCCAGAAAGATGAATATTTTAGGATGTCTTTAACAGTTTAAATTTATAATTAATGGAAGAAACTGAATCGTTTGTTGTATTTTTTTCTTTTTTCCTTCCTCTTGATGGCCATTTTAGATATGCTCTTGTTTATAGAATTTTTATGTCAAGTATGGTATTTCCAGTATTTAAAAACCAAATGCACCTACTTCTATGTGGTAGCAACATAGATTTAAAATGTGAAGTGTCAAGGGGAGAAAACATGGGAGGCAAATGTTTCCAGAAACACTGCTTATGCATAGGAATTACATTTCAAATTCAAGTCTAATGCAATGTGCAGCATTTAGTATTTGGTAACAAATG
The DNA here is from genome assembly GCF_009828535.3 of Hylobates moloch. Classification (NCBI taxonomy): domain Eukaryota; kingdom Metazoa; phylum Chordata; class Mammalia; order Primates; family Hylobatidae; genus Hylobates; species Hylobates moloch. Next base: position 70,034,953 of record NW_026652294.1, read on the forward strand.
AGTGTTATCCTTTCTGTGGGTAGTGAATTAATAGTTTATTTCTTAAACAACCAAATATGGTTCTCACATGAAAACAGTTTATAGGAACTTACTATTCTAGGGAAAAAAAGGTCAAATTTAAAATCGCAGTTGATTACATTTCAAACTTCATTGTGCGATGAGTTGTCATATCTGGCAGTGTAAGCTCCCAGGTTCCCCAGCCCAACCCTTTCCACACTTCCTCCCTGTTCCTGTGACCATGATTTCTTATGCTCAAAACCACTGTAGTTAGCTTGAAACTCCACAAGTGGGGAGCAGATTACATGGCCACATTTTCGTTTCTCCCCATCGAGTTTTTACTTCTAATTTTGTGAGTAGCTTCATAATTACTTTCATTTGAGGGCATTTTTCAATGAAGAAGCTTTTGTATTTCTAGAGACAAATTTTGCCGAGGATTTTTATCCAACCAGTGGCTACATTTTGCTAATCTCATGATTCCTTTCCATTTTAACACTTATATTGTGGCTAGCATAGATGAATCTTTATTTTGCTTGGATTATTTAGGCCCTTTAAAAAAACTTTCTTAGACTCTTCCCCTCAATAAGCGAATGCACACCAACCCACCGTATCTACATATGCATTTAGATGAACAAAAATTTCTGGAGATTCTTGCCCAATCAAGATCAATGTAACATGACTTGATTGTGAATGTCAATTTTTTATTTTTTTGAGACAGAGTCTTATTCTGTCGTCCAGGCTGGAGTGCAGTGGCATGATCTCGGCTCATTGCAACTTCCGCCTCCCGAGTTCAAGCAATTCTCCTGCCTCAGCCCCTGAGTAGTGGGATTACAGGCACGCGCTACCACATCTGGCTAATTTTTGGTATTTTTAGTAGAGATAGGGTTTCACCATGTTGGCCAGGCTGGTCTCAAACTCAAACTCCTCAAGTGATCTACCCACCTCGGGCTTCCCAAAGTGCTGGGATTACATGCGTGAGCTACCGTGCCCGGCCTGAATGTCAACTTTTATTTTAAAAAGATTGTTGAAACACTCCTGATAGTATGTGTGTGTGTGCATGCACGCATGTGCGTATATATATATGTGTGTGTACATATATATACACACATATAAAATGTGTATGTATATAGATGCTTCATGATTTTTGATGAGGTTACATCTTGATAAACCCATCATAATTTAAAATATTATATATAAAAAATGCATTTAATACGTCAAACCCACTGAACATCATAGCTTAGCCTACCCAATTTTGAACGTGCTCAGAATACTTACATTAGCTAACCGTTGGAAAAGATCATCAGGAAACACAGTACACTATAGTGTATTGGTTGCTTATCCTCCAGATCATGTGGCTGACTGGCAGTTATAGCTTGGATTTGCTGTCCAGCATCACCGGAGAGTATTGTACCGGATATCTCTAGCCTGGGACATCAGAATTCATAATTCAAAGTGTAGTTTCTACTCAATATGTATCGCTTTTGCACCATCTAAAGTTTGAAAATTGTATGCTGAGGCCGGTTGCAGTACCTCACACCTGTAATCCCCGCACTTTGGGAGGCTGAGGCAGGCAGATCACTTGAGGTCAGGAGATCAAGACTGGCCTGTCTAACATGGTGAAACCTGGTCTCTACTAAAAATACAAAAACTTAGCTGGTTGTGATGGCACATGCCTGTAGTCCCAGCTACTCTGGATGCTGAGGCACAAGAATCACTTGAACCTGCAGGGTGGAGGTTGCAATGAGCTGCGATTGTGCCACTGCATTCCAGCCTGGGTGACAGAGGGAGGCCAAGGCGGGTGGATCACAAGGTCAGGAGTTCAAGACCAGCCTGGCCAACATGGTGAAACCCCATCTCTACTAAAAATACAAAAATTAGCCGGGTGTGGTGGCACACGTCTGTAGTCCCAGCTACTCAGGAGGCTGAGGCAAAAGAATTGCTTGAACCCGTGAGCAGTGGTTGCAGTGAGCCAAGATCGCGCCACTGCACTCCAGCCTGGGTGACAGTGCAAGACTCTGTCTCAAAAAAAAAAAAAATAATAATAATTCTACATCAAAACTTTGTAAGTAGGAGACCATCTATATATGCATATGTGTGTATATATGTATAGATACTTATTGAGATATAATTGATACGTGATCAACTGCACATATCTAAAACATACAGTCTGATAGTTTTGACATATGCATAGACCTGCGAAACTTCACCACACTTGTAATTCCTCCATCTTGGCTGTCTCTACTGTAGCCTCACCAATACACTTCGCGGGCAAACAGTCATCACCCTGTCACTATACATTAATTTTTATTGTAGACTTTTATATAAATGAGATCCTACAAGGTATATGCTTTTGTGCCAAGCTGACACTCGGCCTAATTATTTCTATATTCACTCATGTTGTTGAACATATCAGTAGTTTATTATTATTTATTGCCAAATGGTATTCCATTACATGGATACATCAGTTTATTTATCTACTTATCTGCCTTTTCAACAATTGGTGCTAGAAAAAGTGGGTGCTCATATGCAAAAAAACACTAAGTTTGACTCATACTTTGCACCAGATACAAAAATTAACTCACAGATCTAAATGTAAATCAGAATACTGTAAAACCTCTGAAAAAAAAAAAAAAAGAATTGAGAAAATCTTTGAAGATTGGATTAGGAAATATTTTTCAACTGCAACACCAAAACCATGAATCTTAATGATAACCTACCTTGCATTAAAATTTTCTCCTCAAAACATATTATTGGCCAGGCACAGTGGCTCAGGCCTGTAATCCTGGCAATTTAGGAGGCCGAGGCGGGTGGATCACTTGAGCTCAGGAGTTTGAAGCGAGCCTGGGCAACATGGTGAAACCCCATCTCTACAAAAAATATAAAAATTAGCCAGGCGTGGCGGCACATGTCTGTAGTCCCGCTTACTTGGAAGGCTGAGGTGGGAAGATCACTTGAACCTGGGAGGTCGAGGTTGCAGAGAGCTGAGATCGCACCACTGCACTCCAGCCTGCGTGACAAAATGAGACCTTGTCTCAAAAAACTAAAACTAAAAATAAATTATTCTGAGAAGGAAAAATCAAGTCAGGAACTGAGAAGTTTTCAAAAATTACTTAATTTTTTAATCTTACAGAGAAAGGTGACAAACAATATAAGTAATATTGTCATATGTGTTTTATGGAATACAGATTTAGCTTAAAGTTTTATGAAACTAAATAAACTGAAGAATGAGAATTGAGAGCCCAGATAATGAGTCCTCAGTACTTTTACAACAGAACTATTTTATCAACCTTATAGCTTATTGATGCCTATAGGAAATTCTGTTAAAATGGGAAAGTCAGAATCTGTCACTGTCACCATTTTGGGTATATACCTTCATCTTCAATCTCCTCTTGCTTCAAATGTTCAGTTACATTTGTTTCTGTTTAACAGCATTTCCAATTGATATTAGGTTATTCCCAGTTTGTGATTAAATGATAGGTCTTTAGGAAACTTATCTTTTTAAACTCTAGTAGGACTATACATAACATTCTGGTGATGTGACATGCATTTTTTCAAGAGGGATGGCCTTTAAAGGAGTTACAGTTTTGCAGAGCATCTAACTTTGGCACTGGAAACATTTAGATCACTAAATATTTATAAATATATGTGTATATTTAGACATCTCAACCATTACCCTTACCCTTCACAATGGTGCCAACCCTGCTCCTGAATGGAAAAAAAAAAAAAAAAATCCAAGGATCCTTTCCTAAAGAATTTATAAAAATAATGAATTCTTGAAATTTGAATTTATATATCACTGACGCAGGAATTTTCTGAGTCAATTTGCGAGGTTCCAGCTGTCGATGTGCCCCCCACTCTCCACTCCCCCCACCCCCACCTTGCTCAGCCCTGGGCCTGCTGCTGGAGGCAGTCGGCCCACTGAATCAGGCTTGCACACCGGCTTGGCCCATGGCTGAGCTGGGTGCGCCCTAGCCCACCTGTATTATAGCTTGTACCCACATTTGGGGGTTCCTGAGCTCTTATCCTGTGTCCAAGAAAAATGAGGGTAGGCTGACAGTTGAAGAGTGAGGATGGGCGGAGAAGAATTTTATTGAACAATGGAACAGCTCACAGTCGGGGGCAGGGGTGGGGTGGGAGGATTCCCCACCCCTTCAGTCGGGTGGTTTTTTCTCAATGTGGCTGGGTCTGGGGCTTTTTATGGACTCAGAATGAGGAGTACATGCTGATTGGTATGTGAATATTCAAAAGAGATTAAAGCGAAGACACCACTCAGAGGTGGGCAGGACAGTGTAGAAAACCAATTAGGAAAGGGTAGGGATAAGTAAAATAGATGAAGGGTGGGGATCAATCAGAGGAAAGTGCAACAAGTGGGAAGAGGGGTTCTCAGTCTGGTCCAAGGATTTAATTTTTAGCTTGGCTTTCAGGCTTTAAACCGTCTTCAGCTTGGAGGTGGGGTTTAAAAGGGAATCCTCCCCCATCTGACTAGGCATTTGACTGCCTCCTTTCACTATCATCACCATGTCTAGAGTGGTTTTTTTTTTTTTTTTTTTTTTTTTAAAGGAATGCCTTTCTGCATCTTTATTTACACTCAGGCTAAAGAGTCCTGAAGAATTTGTCATTTGAATCCAGCCTATAAACTGTAACCTCAAAAAGACACATCCATTTGCCAGTAGAGATTTCCTTCTAAACACTGGATAACCCTGTTGTGAAGAACATTTTATGCTCCTTATACAGGCACAGCATGATCAGTGCATCACTCTGAGAAACCACTGTTTACCTTAAAGTCTTTAAAGGGTCCTGTTTGTTTGATGGTTGGGTGTGGGAAGGTAACTACAAAGGTAATTCATTCTTTCCATTGCTATGTCATCTGCAATTCATTGAATGACTTTGTTCAGCTCCTCTGCAGGGTTATATAGCTGGATACTCATCTATACATATCTTTTTTAAAAAATTTAATTATATGTTGATTACTCTTAATATGAAAGAGCCTTGACAGTGAAACAGAGTGTATATATGTGTGTATATATATATATATATAAATATATATATTTTAAGTTGGTACTGATCATTTGACTTGCCCCTGTCTAAATTATCTGTTTTGTTTTTTTCCACTCCCCCCATTTTGCATTTGGCCTTGTTATCAACACAGTTTTAAACTTGGTTATGGACAGATAGATCATGTTATCTCTTAAAGATTTGCATGGAGTTTAAAAATTCATCTCATTTTTATAACTTGGTTGATCAACATGTACAGATTATAATTTTTTGAATTGAGAGATTATAAACATTGTTCAAATTATAATAAACCCACAAAAAGCAGAATGATTACTTTTAAGGTTATACGAATTGAGGCAAGCTTTAAACATAATTCTTTCCTCACTAAGAAAAGAAATACAATCAGTTTTGGATTTACTTCTCCCTTGACGTTCTGCTATCTTACTTGCTTACGGCATATAGACTTTCCTAAGAAATTCCTGTTAATGACACAGTTGAAGATAGTAGGAATGAAATCAATACACTATTCCTTTGTTGGAGATACACAGAGGTTTTCAATAAACACTATTCTGCAAATTAATGTTAATTGCTCTAGGTAGAGAGAAACACCTCATGAAGTTAGAAGCTGTCCATGTACATTGATAATGTTCTTTGAGAGTCGAAATGGTGTTCTTTGAAGCTGACTTCTCATGGGATAGTAAATAAAGCTGTGAGAGCTAAACTGTGATGGGCTCAAGCAATCAACACAGGTGTCAGTTTGAAAGGTGATAGAGGGATTCTTTTGCAGTCCCACTTGATACCACGTTTCTTAAAGTTGTGACTGAAGCTTAGGCATTGGGACTGCTGCCAGCATGGTTTTGTGTGCAGAAAAGGAGTGAATCTTTTGGGCTTCTCATCCTTGAGAACTGAAATTTATTACTTTGTCCTCATGATGGGAACATCCACAAAGGATGATATTTAAGGATGATAACTTCTGGTTTCTCTATTCAGATGAAATAAGCATAAACCTAGCCCAAGAGCAGGTTTTAAAGTGATAGTGCATTGCGTTAAGTAAAATTTGATTGCACATGATACAATATGAACATTTGAATTTTTAAATTGATATAGTTCATATTTGAGGGGTATATGTGATATTTCGATATCTGTATACAATGTACACTAAAATTAGGATAACTGGGGTATTTATCACTGCAAACATTTCTCTTTGTATTGGGACCATTATAATTCATTTCCTCTAGTGCTTTTGAAATAAACAATGAATTACTGCTAAGTATAATTTTTCTACTGTACTATTGAATACTACAACTTATTTCTTCTAAGTGTATTTTTGTTGATTTTTTTCCTCATTAATTTTTTCTTTTCTGGGGAAATTAAAATATGTCATCTCAGTCAGAATAAAAACAATTCGGCATAAAAGAGATAGAAACAAGTAAAACTTCAGTTAGCTATTAGACTATATGTAAATGTAGGCCAGTCATTCAGATTTTAAACGCAGTTGTACTTCTTGTGAATATTATTATTAAATCATTAAATATATTTTGAGTGTTTTTGTATTTGCTCAATTAATTGATAAGTTCTGATGAGCATATATTGCCTCTAAAGGAATTTTGAAGTAAATTTTAATTTTTTTGGAATGCCAGGCACCATTTTGTGGCAATTACCATTTTGTTTCAGTTCACCATTGCATGTAAGTCAAGTCATGATTACACGTAAGATAAGGTGTCATAAAGGAAGTTCACCCTGTTTTGGTAACATTAATATGAACACTCACATACTATAAACTAAATGGATAGTAATGACAACTGACCTAAAATAATAGACATTTTTTATTAGACAAAGGTTTGTACAATAGCCCAAGCCAGTTGACTGTCTGGGTTCTAGGCTTCATCTGGCCTGCCATGAAAACTGTTTATATGTTTCAGAGAGATGAAAATCTGACACATGTGAAAAGGCTATTTCTGAGCTCTCCATTAGAGCAGACCTGAAAGATGTCCAGGCTATTTCAGCTCTCTGGGAGGTGCTAGATGGAGAATCCAAGGTTAGGATGTGGCATGTGGCATGGCTCTGTGAGACTTGCCTTGTTGGCACCATATCCTGAGAGGAAAGAAAGGAGTGAGAGTCTGTTACTGCTTCTTGGTGATGAATCACTATTAGGAAATAGTACAGGTGACTCAGCTCATATTTATTCTTCCTGGCAAGGCTGAATGAAAAACAAAAAGGAGAGAAGATACGGAGGAAGAAAATAAACATCTTTAGTTGTCTCCGTTTGCATAAGGAAATAGCTAATTACTGATCCTGGAGGAAATGCTTGAGTATTCATTTGAAGTTCAAAACCGTCAAACCTAGGTAGGAAGGCAAGGCCTGCTTTGTCCGTCTCTCTGTACCTCTCATTTTTTAACATTGTCTGACACACATCATTATTTCTATATTGGGAAAAGAATCAAAGGCTTACTTATTGTAGCAGGAATAATAGATTAATTAGTTACATAATTTTTTTTCAGGCTTCACAATTAATAAAGCGTTCTTTAAATTTATAATGGTGGCATAAAGGAAACAAAAAAATTAGAGTAAACTTAAGTAAGCAGAAAATGATCTTTACTTCTATGTTTATTTCCTTGTTTCTTGATATGTATACCTACAAATTTATAAATTTATATGTATACACACATATGCATATATGTGTGTGTATATATATATGCGTGCGTGTTTGTGTGTGTATATATATATTTTGTTTTTTGGTTTTTTTTTTTTTTTTTGAGATTCTCGCTCTGTCACCCAGGCTGGAATGCAGTAGCGTGATCTCGGCTCACTGCAACCTCCACTTCCCATGTTCAAGCGATTCTCCTGCCTCAGCCTCCCCAGTAGTTGGGATTACAGGTGCCCACCACCATGCCTGGCTAATTTTTGTATTTTTAGTAGAGACAGGGTTTCGCCATGTTGGTCAGGCTAGTCTCGATCTCCTGACCTCAGGTGATCCGCCCACCTTGGCCTCCCGAAGTGCTGAGATTACAGGCATGAGCCACCGTGCCCGGCCCAAATATATATATATTTACAAAGTTTACTTTTATAACTGAAGGAAAAATAAAGAGTTTTGTTTCTAAAACAAATTTCAAAATTGGAATGGACTAGAATAGGTATCATTTTGTTTCCAATAACAGAGCGTGACATGTACTGAGTTCTTGCTGCATGTCAGACTCTGTGCTACTCTTAGGCAAGCTGTTGATTTCAGGAAGTTCTCTCTCATTAGTAATGACCCTTGTCAAGACCACTGAGTAATCTTCAATGTATTCATGGCGCCGGAGTGGCTCATCTTCATCAAGGAGTAGGTTCCCCTGCACCTCGGCTAACAGAAGCAAACTGCATCACTCTGTCTGCCTCCCTTCCACTGTGGTCCTGCTCTCTGAATGGGCACTCCTTCCTCTCACTGGTCCTCCTTTACTCTGTACTACAAACCACTTCCTAATAATCAATTTCAGCTATAAATTGTGCTGATATGAAACAACCAATATTGCCAGTATTGTATTAATTTATTTAATGGGAGAATTTAAAGATGTATATGCATATAAGGAGTATAAAGGTCAACTCAGGACCTTTTATTGGCTTGTCTTTCTAATTCACTAGGTTGCTCACGTTGTACCATCAATGAAAGACCTGGGTTTGATTCTGTCACGTATGCTATCTCTTTTAGCCTCCTTATCAATCTAGATGCTTTAACTTCAAATATTTTCTGCTTGGATTCTTATATTTTTTTACCTATCAAAATGATAAATTTGTACATTCTAAGCCAGAATAAGCATATGTAACTAAGTGCGTAGTGAAAGTGACCTCTTATAATATAGCAAACCCTTGTATATATGAAAGTGGATTCCTTGGATAGGAAAGAAATGTGTGGTTATATTAATTAAATGCATATTTATTCTGACAGATATATAAAGAAATATAAAATACACAAGTATGTATACATGCAGATGTATAGTTAGCCTTTGCTAATTAAATGCTTTTAGCACAGTATATTTTGGTGGCTTTGAATATCCTTTATTATATACTTTCAGCCATTTCCAAGCATTAGAAAGTCCATGATTGGCCACAGATTTCTGTTTTTGTTAGTGTATATTACACATTTAGTCACAGACTGTTAGAAAAACATTCATGGTTAAGTTTATTCTGGTGTTTTGCAACAGAATTTCAACTTTGACCCATAGTGAGTAATCAAACATGACCCAAATTAGTTATGACATATGCTCTGGACATAGTAATGTTAAATGCTCTCTAAGAGACCGGACTTATATGCACAAAATGCCTTTAATCTGCATTTCATTGAAGAGACCTTTGAATAAATTTTTAGCTTTCTCAGTGACAGAGTAGTGTAAGAATGACAGAAGTCTTAAGCAAGGCGAGAGAGCTTGAAATTGTTGCCTTCTGTACTGTAAAACAATGTAACAGCCCAGATGTTTTCCCAAAGGGTAGCATGCTCTTTCCAGATCCGCCAAGACACATTTTTTACATCCATCTGTCCTTGTTCCACATCAGAGAAATGAAGATGTCTTCACAGATCTGCATCTGCCCTGACCCATTTCTGTACTCCCATGCTTCCCCAAGGGTGCAATATAAAGTCCAAGATGGACCTTGACCCGTGGTCCAGTGGAATGTTGATCCGTCTTCTTATTTGTTGCCCACTTTCAGTCCATCTGCAATCTGTGCTCCAGTGCTTCCACTATATGTGTAGACTCCCTTTCTAGATGTAGACAAAGCATCCTTCCCGTTACTTCAGATTTCATTGACATCCTCATTGTCCCTGCCTGACTTTAGGAAACTGCATTCTAAGTTTTGTCTAAAATAAAAACAAAATCCCGTTTTGGAGAGATGTCCAAAGGAAGATGATAGAAAGCCAGAAGGCAACAATGCTGATGATACTGCTGCCATTTAAAGACAGTGTTCCTCTGAGAAATTTGGATTTAGTGTTTAACCTCAAATTACCCATGGGGAAATGCACATGGACTCATATAAAAATCTTCTGCATTAACTCTCAGCTTCCCAAAGCTAACATGTGGGTGATCACCAAGTAAGAGTTTGTTTGCTTTTACTCCCTTTTTGTCTTTTTGGTTTTTTCTCTGTTGCCCACGCTGGAGTGCAGTGGCGCAATCACAGCTCACTGCAGCTTTGTCCTCCTGTGCTCGCAGGATCCTCCCACCTCAGTCTCCTGAGTAGCTGGGACCACAGGAACACACTGTCATGCTTGGCTAATTTTAAAAGTCTTTTTATACAGACAAGGTCTCGCCACGTTGCCCAGGCTGGTCTCAAACTCCTAGGCTCAAGTGATCCCCCCAAATTGGTGTGATTACAGGCATGAGCCACCACACCTGGCCCGTTTGAGTCTTATATATTTGAGGAGGCATCTGACTTATTCTGGGAAGTTAGTAAATTATAGTAGAAGAAATGTTATTCTCTTGATATAGCAACATTTAGCAAATTAGAAGCAAGTATCTGGAGGAACAATTTTATATATATAGTGTATATATACATAATTGGATTTTCAATAGCTAAGTCATATATACTCATAGGTACAAAGAGACTTAAGTTTCAACTTGATGGACTCTGATCCTGGATCACCTTACTCTTCCTACACCAAAGCCTGTAAAAATGATAGAAAGCATATAAAAACACAAATATGTTAGTGTTTTATGGCATTTGCGGACTTCTGTGTGCTGCTTCGTATATTTCTCTGACACCTCTACAGTGCTTGGACCAACAGGTCAAAATAAACAAACATGTGTTGGACAGTGAATGAATTCTTATCCCAGGATTAGCTTTCTGGTTTTTAGCAGAACCATTATAAAATTGTATTTCTGTTTATACCTAGCCATCTAAATTTGCTTTAATAGCCTAGCACTCAAAGTCCATTTCTTAGCCTATTAATGTGTCACAATTGGACTTAGTATGGCCTCTGTGTCAGTCAAACCACTTTTCTTCTTTTTCTAGAGTGATCATATACCTCTCTGTGTTCCCAGCACATGCTACACTTGAAGTTTTAGTTCCTTGACCCAAAGGATATTTATTTATAGCTCATTTAGAGGAAAACAAGGACTTTTCCCCTACTTTTTACTTTCCCATATTTAAAATATTTCTATATTAAAATCAATTTCTGTGGTATAAAAACATGAGAATAATCATTTTTTTCTATTTCTAGCAATATCAGATTTATTTCTATTCTTCATAACTCAGAATCCTCCTTGTTAACAAAGCTTTTATTTATTTTTTAAATCCTTCCTTCCCCAACTATAATCTGTGGGTTTTGTTTTGTTTTGTTTTGTTTGAGACAGAGTCTTGCCCTGTCGCCCAGGCTGGAATGCAATGGCGTGATCTTGGCTCACTGCAACCTTCGCCTCTTGGGTTCAAGTGATTCTATTGCCTCAGCCTTCCAAGTAGCTGGGATTACAGGCGTGCAATACCACTCCTGGCCAATTTTTTGTATCTTTAGTAGAGAGAGGGTTTCACCGTGTTGGCAAGGCTAGTCTCGAACTCCTAACCTCGTGATCTGCCCACCTCAGCTTCCCAAAGTGCTAGGATTACAGGCGTGAGCCACCGGGCCGGGCTAATCTGTGCTATTTTTCTCTCTGAATTTCGTAGGAGACTGGCTGCCTTCTTTTTTGTACCATACTGTAGGTGCTCCATCTCCTTAATTTAGGATAGAATTTACAGGCAAACAACAAGGTCATAGCTTATTAAAATCGGGGTTATATAGGTTGCCTGAGCATAAGAAGAAGGTTCTTACAGGGCTTTATGGTTAGAAAAAGAGAACATACATTTTAGACTCTTGATCTTAGCCAAAAGGCTGAGAAGCGATGAGAACATATATTTTAGAATGCTGAGTCATGTACCTGTCATAAAGGTACACTCCAGTTCCCCTCTCTCATTTCTTTTCTATAGCTTTCTTATTTATTATTACTATCTCCTGGTAGATGGTGTAGTTGATTGCATAGGGTAAGTGTCCAGTAAATGACTGATAAATAAAGGATTGATTTAATTAATTCAGAATGGAATTAATGTATTCCACTACTTCAACTTATCAGAAGATACATGAAAGCAAAGCAAATTGCTCCTTGTTTTCATGCCACGCCAGGGGACTCAGGCCCACTGTTTGAGCTCTTTCAAACTGCTTGAGGTCAGAGCAACTCTACATTGACTATTTTCTGCTTCCCTAGAGGGCTTTCTACTCTGTTTGCCTTTTTGTCTTTCACTAATATTTCTATAAAGGCACAGTTTAACAAAAACTGTATCATAGCATTTTTAAGTTGATTTGGGATCCGAGTTAAGTTGTAATCTATAGGGTGCCATAATATACTTTGTAAAGCAGGTCACTGGTGTTTTGCTCAACTTCTAGTTATAACAAGGTTAACCCAGCAGCCATTCTAATGATTCTTCATATTCTTTGGTTCAGCTGGACAGTTATTCTAGTCTGGGCCAGCTCAAGTGATTTATACTGTCTCTCTCATGGATCTGTGGTCATGTGGCAGGGTAGCTGATGGCTGGGTAATGCGGAATGTGTCTGGGATGTGGCATGGTATTGGCTCTAGCAACAGAAGCAATTGTTCTCCAGAAGTGTTGGTCACACAGTGGCAGTCGTGGGGCTCACAAGCAGCCCCAGTGCTAGTGACTTGCCAAGTATCTACTCGTGACACATTTACTAATGCCCCAGTGTCAAAAGCAAGTCATATAGCCAACTCAGAATTAAATTTATGGTCATTTTCAGTCCACCACGGAGGGCAAAGCGACAGTAGATATTCTTGGGGTTATATTTGGCTTCTTCTTGCCTTCAGCATTGCTCATGAACACCCCAGAGAAGGGTCATCATCCGTATTCAGTCCCAGCCATTATGCTGCCTACCTGATCTGGTCGCTGGTTGATTTCCTATTTGCTTGGCCTCCCTTCATCATGAATCTTCTCCTGAAGCTGCAAGAAGTCTCAGACCCAGGGCTGCTTCTTCATCCTCTGAAGAATGCAGTGAAGGCGGTTGGTGTGAATGCCTCTGTCCTCTTTCCATGCACCTCACTGAAGCTTCTTTATACAGCACTCTGGGAGAAAAGTGGATACCAAATCTAAAAACACATGTCGTACTCTGTCAAAAACTCTCTCACGCTGGTCAGTTCTGACATAGCAAGAAGAGAATCCTGCTAATACTTTCCCTTTTTGACAGGCACCCCCAAACCATACAATGATTTTTCCCAGAGAGAAAGAACCCTGTACTTTCCAAAGATCTGCTGACTTTTCCTTTTCTCAGTTTTGTATGTAGACGGGGTTTGGATTTGGGTTTTGCTAGGGTTGTGGTTATTGGTAATAGGTCACTTCTGTCTCCTGTTAGAAACCGTGCAAGGAGGTGCCTGTGACCATCGCCTGAAAAAAGCAAGGTGATGGTCTCAGGCTCCTGCTCCAGGTCATTGATAGCTTCCTTTAAAATAAATGATGGGTGTGGGGGCAGTATTGCCAGTAATTGTTTTCAACTTGGATCTTAGCTACAATTGAAGTACAACCAGAAAAGTTTTACTCAAATCCCAACATAGATTATTTTATCTACACTTATTTGCTTAGTTCAACCCATGGTCCTTTCTTTCACTGGAACAGGATGACTGGATCACATTTCTGGTTTGATCTATTCCAGGCTTGATTCTGCTGATTATATGTTGATAAAGTCTGTGCAGGTTTATTCTAGGCAAAAAGAGGTTGATTTGGTCCTCATAGTCAACATTTTGTGGACTTTCTTCATTATGTTTGGAAAATTGAATTTTTATACCTATAAACTTCATAGAAATGTTGTTAGCAATTTCCAGTTAAAACTGGTTAATGGTTCTCCTTCATGATGAAGTAATTGAAAATGATCATGCTATTTCCCACACAGGTTGTAATCTGAAGCTACTTAAAATGACTGGTACTTCAGGTTTCTGAAAAATCGTATCACTCTTGCATCCTTGTTAGTTTTCTAAAGTTAAGAACTATTCGTCTTAATCCAGTCTATTGTTGTTGGACATTTGGGTTGGTTCCAAGTCTTTGCTATTGTGAATAGTGCCGCAATAAACATACGTGTGCATGTGTCTTTATAGCAGCATGATTTATACTCCTTTGGGTATATACCCAGTAATGGGATGGCTGGGTCAAATGGTATTTCTAGTTCTAGATCCCTGAGGAATCGCCACACTGACTTCCACAATGGTTGAACTAGTTTACAGTCCCACCAACAGTGTAAAAGTGTTCCTATTTCTCCACATCCTGGATTAAGAAAATGTGGCACATATACACCATGGAATACTATGCAGCCATAAAAAATGATGAGTTCGTGTCCTTTGTAGGGACATGGATGAAACTGGAAAACATCATTCTCAGTAAACTATTGCAAGGACAAAAAACCAAACACCGCATGTTCTCACTCGTAGGTGGGAATTGAACAATGAGAACTCATGGACACAGGAAGGGAAACATCACATTCCGGGTACTGTTGTGGGGTGGGGGGTGGGGGGGGCGGGGACAGCATTAGGAGATATACCTAATGCTAAATGACGAGCTAATGGGTGCAGGAAATCAACATGGCACATGGATACATATGTAACAAACCTGCACATTGTGCACATGTACCCTAAAACCTAAAGTATAATAAAAAAAAAAAAATTTTACAAGCATGATACTGACATTAATAAAACCCATTGATATTATGAAAAAAAAAAAAAAAGAACTATTCATCTTTGTTAAAAAAAAGGAAAAGAGAAAGAAAAAAGACCTGCCATATACTCTCTTATCTATAATAATAAGGATTTTGATTGTTGAAAACAGCAAAAATAAAATGAGGTATGAAGCATATAAGGATGAGATTAAATGGGTTTAAATTATGAAAACTTTCATATTAAATGTCACTTAATGGAGAACAATTATATAAAGAAGAACATTTCCTCAGTGGCTTCTGAAATTGAAAAAAAATTTAATTACAAAATATGTTTGTGCTTTCGGTCATAGGGCCCAATGCCTACAGAGGTTAAAGTCACTTAAGGAAGAGATTACCAGTTATTAGAAATGTACCCTTTGATATAATTATGAAGAAAGACAAAATACTCCAAGGGAATAAAATAGCTATTGAGCAAAAACCACCCCCAAGTGATGGTCTTATCGTAGGGATTTGCCATTATGGTATGATGGGAATGCCAGGAGTGAAATCTGTTCAACCACACTGTCAGTGCAGAACTGGGATGCCTTTGTTGGTGATGAATAATTGTTATGAGAGCTATAGCATAAGCTCACTGTCGAAGACAGACCCATGGAGAGAATATTCTTTTCACACCCAGCCTTGGTGCTGTTGGGTTCTTATTTCTCTAAAGAGCCTGACCCAGGCCTGTACAAAAGAAAAATTGAACACTGGATCTGCTTTGGGTGTTCTTGTCAGGAGTTCTCAAAGTTGAAGCTGTAGACTATAGGGCCAGTGGATCTATTAAGAAATCTTAGGGCTGAGCTTTTATACTATCAGTTACATTATACCATATTTCTAGATTTCTCTTGGATATGGATTTACATTTATTTAGGTGATTGAAAATCATGATCTCTTCTTTAATTTGATGCTACTCTTTCCACAAATTTTGTTGGAGAATGTGTGTGCACATAAGCACATACGTATCTGTTTGTGTGTATGTAGATACATTATCCAGTGGGTCATTTAACCAACTAAGATTTTGATGGCCTTAAAATATTTCAGGGCAACTAATTATAATACATAATGCAGAATATAGTTTATTTATTTATTTTTATTATTATCATACTTTAAGTTTTAGGGTACATGTGCACAACGTGCAGGTTTATTACATATGTATCCATGTGCCATGTTGTTTTGCTGCACCCATTAACTCGTCATTTAGCATTAGGTATATCTCCTAATGCTGTCCCTCCCCCCTACCCCCACCCCACAACAGTCCCCAGTGTGTGATGTTCCCCTTCCTGTGTCCACGTGTTCTCATCGTTCAATTCCCAACTATGAGTGAGAACGTGCGGTGTTTGGTTTTTTGTCCTTGCCATAGTTTACTGAGAATGATGTTTTCCAGTTTCATCCATGTCCCTACAAAGGACATGAACTCATCCTTTTTATGGCTGCATAGTATTCCATGGTGTATATGTGCCACATTTTCTTGATCCAGTCTATCGTTGTTGGACATTTGGGTTGGTTCCAAGTCTTTGCTATTGTGAATAGTGCTGCAGTAAACATACGTGTGCATGTGTCTTTATAGCAGCATGATTTATAGTCCTTTGGGTATATACCCAGTAATGGGATGGCTGGGTCAAATGGTATTTCTAGTTCTAGATCCCTGAGGAATCGCCACACTGACTTCCACAATGGTTGAACCAGTTTACAGTCCCACCATCAGTGTAAAAGTGTTCCTATTTCTCCACATCCTCTCCAGCACCTGTTGTTTCCTGACTTTTTAATGATGGCCATTCTAACTGGTGTGAGATGGTATCTCATTGTGGTTTTGATTTGCATTTCTCTGATGGCCAGTGATGATGAGCATTTTTTCATGTGTTTTCTGGCTGTGTAACTGTCTTCTTATAGTTTTGATTTTACTGTTAATCTCATACAATCTAGTAGTAGCAGTAGTGGTAATAGTAAAATTTTAAAGTATTTACTATATGACAAATCTACTTTTGAGTGCCATACATGCATTAAATCATTTAATACTCACTACACTTCAAATTTGGGAGGCACCATATACATGTAAGATACCTATACTGATCTTAGGAACATGACAATATTTATATTGGAATGTAGGCCTATTTAAAAGACCAGAGCAATCATAAGCCAATAGAACATGAAAAACAACTTTTTGGTTTCCTAGTGGTATAAATTGGGCCTTAAAGTTTTCAAATTCTTGGGGAATACAATGAAAACTAAACAAGTCTTCTATTTGTTCTTTTCAATTCTGACTGATTCCCTCTTATGGCTTTTGCTTTGAGCTTGGTTCAGTTCAAGTTAATCAGTGATGTTTGTGTTAATGTTGCACTCCTACATTAATTTTAATCTTCTTTCAGTTGCTTCGTGCCAGGAACTATATGAATGGAGATCTGAATATAGATACTCTAAATGAAACAGCTTGAAATGGTACCCTTTTTGTCTGATTGCATGGCTTGAAGCAAGAGTTAAGAATAGTATCTTTCTTTTGTAATGATTTTTAAAAACTTGGCTCAATATCCTAAGCTACCATTAGAATTATTGGGTGTTTTTCCTGGATAATTTACAATTTGAATAATTTTATATTTCCTATTTAAATAATTTCCCTTGGGGTTTATATCTTGTGTTTACTTTGTTTTACTTCATCTCCCCTCTCAAAGTTGCAGTACTTTCTCATATGCCCCTCCTCACAAGGCAAATATTCACACATATTTTTCTCTATATTTAAAATCTACAATGCAAAATAATATAATTATTCTTATCCCTTTTGGTTACTTAATAGGGATATGCAAAAATGTTACTGTGTGGAAAACATACTTGGAACATTGCAAAACCCCTTAAATATGGCTATTTCCCATATTCTTCTCACTGTAAATTCTTTTCTGGGTCATCTCATCCATCTGCATGATTCCAACTGTCACTTTCATATGAGAGAAACACAAATCTTGACCTTTCTCTGTCTCTTCCTGTGTCTTTTATACTAGTGACATCATCCCTGCCTGCTGACCTACCATCATTCACAAAGGAACTAAGAGGCTAGAAACTTGACACTGACTCTTACCCCATTTTTCCTTAAGTAAAATAAATACTCCCTAAAATTGGTGGAATGTTTCTCCAATATGCGTCTAACTCATCTCTTCCTTTCTCTTCCAATGATCATAATTATAATTCTATGTTATATCCACACATAGACTTTATCGTCTCACATTTAAACTAATATTGTAACTACCTAACTGGGCTTTCTCTTTGTCCCCCTTCACTGCACTCCCTTGACAGAGATTGCTTTTTAGAATGTGAAGATTTTTCCTTTACTTTCTTGGTTCAAAGATATCCAGCTGTGGCCGGGCACAGTGGCTCACATCTGTAATCTCATCACTTTGGGAGGCCGAGGCGTGCGGATCACCTGAGGTCGGGAGTCCGACACCAGCCTCAACATGGAGAAACCCCGTCTCTACTAAAGATACAAAATTAGCCGGGCGTGGTGGTGCATGCCTTTAATCCCAGCTACTCGGGAGGCTGAGGCAGGAGAATTGCTTGAACCTGGGAGGCGGAGGTTGTGGTGAGCCGAGATCGCACCATTGCACTCCAGCCTGGGCAACAAGAGCGAAACTCCGTCTCAAAAAAAAAAAAAAAAATCCAGCTCCAGCCGGGTGCAGTGGCTTACCCCTGTAATCCCAGCACTTTAGGAGGACGAGGCAAGTGGATCACTTGAGGTCAGGAGTTCGAGAACAGCCTAGCCAACATGCCGAAACCCCATCTCTACTAAAAATAACAAAATTAGCCAGATTTGGTGGTGCGTGTCTGTAGTCCCATATACTTGGGAGGCTGAAGCGCAAGAATCGCTTGAACCTGGGAGGGTGAGGTTGCAGTGAGCTGAGATTGTGCCATGGCAGTACAGCCTGGATGACAGAGTGAAAACCTCTCTCAAAAAAAAAAAAAAAAAAAAAAAAAAAATTCCAGCTGCATGCATATACAACCTAACACATGAACCCCAGATTCCTTCCAGCTTCTCACAGTTGGACCTGGCCAGCCATCTTTGCATCATCCTTCAAAAGACTTTGCACACTGTCTTCCTACCCTTCCTACATTCAAGCAGTGACGACATTTCACCCTGAATCCACCTCTCACTTATTTAATCTTTCCTGGACCTTAGATTATACTTTTCCCTGTGCCTTGAAGGCTCTTTACTACATTTCTATCAAAATTATATTCATGCTCTTAGATCTACCTTCTCTGATCTCCAGCAAAATCGTTATTCACCCCTGTGCTCCCTTAGGGTTTGATTAGTTGATACATTTTCTGTGTTCACATGCATGTTCTCACCTTACGTGGTACAACTTTTAAGGGACTGTTTTTGGAGCTGTCAGGTGCTGAGCAATGTTTTACACAGAGTCTGAGAGGTGTTCAATAAATATTTGTTAAACTGAACAAATAATACACTGCTACTTAATGTTTATTAAATGTGATTATAATTTTCTGCAAGTAATGTAAACATGTGCTTTGTACAAACATACGTATCCACACATAATTATATATGTATTTTTGTGTGGGTATATATCTTTGTGATATTTATCAATTTTCTCATGGGCTGATATTGGAATTAAATCCAATGCCTGTGGCTTTTCGAAAATAGAAATAATGGTCACTCTTTTTTTTTTTTTTTTAAATAGGATCTCACCTCATCACGCAGGCTGGAGTGCAGTAGTGTGAACACGGCTCACTGTAGCCTCAACCTCCTGGGCCTAAGCAATTTTCTTGCCTCAGCCCCAAAAGTAGCTGGTACTACAGGCACATGCCACCACACCAGGCTAATTTTTGTATATTTTGTAGCGACTGGTTTTCACCATGTTACCCAGGCTGGTCTCAAACTCCTGAGATCAGGCAATCTGCCCACCTTGGCCTCCCAAAGTGCTGGGACCATGCCTGGCCCACTAGGCCTATTTAACCCTATCTTTATTTCTTTCTTCCTTTATTTTTTCCTTTAAGTTATTGTTTACTAAATTAAGTGTTTTATATCCTTTCTGATAAGCTCACTTTAAATTAGTTTATTGTTTTTGGTTTATTATAACTTCGGGCGACTTTAACATTTCTCACACTGTTATGGGAAATGTGGATTCATTTGGACATGTACTGACATCTTTCAGATCATGACTTTTGGACGTTATATATTTTTAAAAGGTTGCATCTACAATATTGATGCCTGTGTCTATCATAACTTTATTTCAAAGAGATGGAAGAGTTTATGGAGGAATGTTTCATATAGCAAGATAAAATGGTATGACAGTGGAGTAGGAAAATATTGTAGTAAGACAGGTTAATGTTAGGAGTACAGTTGGAATGCGCGTACGGTCCATGCCATGGACTTCTGTGCCTTTGCTTAATAAACCACAATTTTAGCTTCAAATCTCCTAACAGCTCTAGAAGTGAGAAAGAGGGAACCTATGACACAGATGCACCATGTCTATAACATAAAAACAAATCAGTTCTTCGGAAAAACGATAGTATGCCCAGGTGCGGCGGCTCACGTCTGTAATCCCAGGACTTTGGGAGGATCCAGGCAGGCAGATCACTTGAGGTCAGGAGTTCAAGACCAGCCTGGCCAACGTAGTGAAACCCCATCTCTACTAAAAATATTTTAAAAAGCCAGGCATGGTGGTGCACACCTCTAATCCCAGCTACTGGGGAGACCAAGGCAGGAGAATCTCTTGAAACTGGGAGGTGGAGGTTGCATTGAACCAGGATTGTGCCACTGCACTCCAGCCTGGGCTACAGAGCAAGACTCTGTCTCAAAAAAAAAAAAAAAAGAGGCCGGGCGCGGTGGCTCACGCTTGTAATCCCAGCACTTTGGGAGGCCGAGGCGGGCAGATCACGAGGTCAGGAGATCGAGACCACGTTGAAACCCCGTCTCTACTAAAAATACAAAAAATTAGCCGGGTGTGGTGGCGGGCG
>NW_026652294.1:70055687-70173260 GCF_009828535.3 Hylobates moloch
AAAAAAAAAAAAAAAAAAAAAAAAAAAGAAAGAAAAAACATAATATTCCCCTGAAACCAGGGCAAAAGTTCTCTCCCATATTTCTTGAGAACGAGGATATAGTCAAATAGTAAACACTATTGTCTGCATCATTTGCATGTTTAATTTCACAACATTATAGGGCAGTTGCTTGCTAAAGTCCCTCAGATTAATCTGTCGAATTATAACAAAACGCATGTCCGTTTAATCTGTTCTCCAGCAGGTGAGAGAAAACAGTCCTGGTTTCTAGCTCTCTCATCTTTTAGCTAACCCAAATCGGTTTTTCTATTATGTGGAGGAGTGGGTGAAATTGCATAACTTCAGCTAATTCTCCATAAATATGACTCCTCTGGCCAAGTTGTTTTGACCGTCATTTTAAGCTTGAGATCCCTGATAAGTACAGATTAAAGCAACACTGTGTGTTGGCTTAAGTGAAGTGTCTTGGATGTCACCACTGATCTGTGTTAAGGCTAAATAGGTACACCTTCTTATGAAAACTAAAGAGGTTAGTGATATTCTGTGCTTGGATAGGCTGGCCACCTGATAGATAAATTGAGGTGGACAAAGTGAGCACTTCTACGTTTAGCTAGAGTTTGTATAAAGTTTGTTGGATTTCTTCTTGAACAGGCTTATTGGGAAATTAAGGAATGACCAATCTATAAAATAAAGTATGGCTACAATAATTCAAACTTGAAAAACTATTACGAAATTATAAACAAGTATCCATGTCATTCATTCAACTTAAAGCTAAAAGGCCCTTTTAAACACCATTTGAACTTTTAATGGTGATCAGTCAGTAGAAATAATGTACTTTAATAAACTGAATGAGATAATGTCTCTGTAGACTCAGTTATTGAAAACAGTCAAACACTTCAGACCGTTTACCGAGGAGTATGACTTTGACTGTAAAGCAGTTGATCTGTATAGTCCTTGCCTTCTGCAAATCACTGTGATGAAATCTGTGATAGCTGACTCTGTTCTAGGAAATGTTATCCATTTTATCAAGATGACGTAGTTTTCCTCGGAACTACCTCACGTCCTGCAATTCATAAATAATTTTGTTGAGAAGTTTTCCATTTGATCTGTTTTTTAGAAGAATAATCCAGAAAACAGCTTGTCTCATGAACTTAGGGATCCTGGAGTCCAGGTACCCCGATTAACTCTGCTACAGGTTCCATCTGGAATCATGAAAAACTGAATTATCAGAAATGGGTCCCTGTATGTCTGAACAAACAATATTATCTTTGTCAAGGATGAAATATAAGTATTAAAACGAATAATATCCACGATGTCAGGAAATGAATTCAAAAATCCACAAAAATTATTTCTGGAGAGTAAAAGAGAGGTGAGAATGGAGTAATGTACTGTTTATTAAATCTACCACTAGCTGCATTTTTTCCTCACAACCAGGATAAACATTTAAAAACTACGATTGTGTGTGCTAGAATATTTTTAAGTCTCTATCATGTTAAGAAGCACCAGGAAAGTGTATATCCCAGAAAGTTTTGTTCTGAAACCCTGGTCATCATGTTTTAGGAAAGTGAATTAAGCTTTGGAGGAAAGGAGATACGAAAGTGCCTCCTGACAATTAAAAAAAAAAAAAAAAAAAAAAAAGGGCTGTCTTTAGTATGACCCAGCCGTTATTTTCAAAGGATTAAATCTGTGAGAAATCATACAATTTATGTATAAGTTGGTACAAAAGCAACTGCTGTTTTGCTGTTGAAAGTAATGACGACCAGGCATGGTGGCTCATGCCTGTAATCCCAGCACTTTGGGAGACCAATATGGGTGGACCCCTGAAGGTCAGGAGTTCGAGATCAGCCTGTCCAGCATGGTGAAACCCTGTCTCTACTAAAAATATAAAATTTAGCCAGGCACAGTGGCTGGCGGCTGTAATCCCGGCTACTTGGGAGGCTGAGACAAGAGGCTCGCTGGAACCCAGGAGGTGGAGGTTGCGGTGAACCGAGATCATGTCCCTGCACTTCAGCCTGGGCAACAGATGAGACTCTGTCTCAAAAAAAAAAAAAAAAAGTTACTATTATTTTTTCTTTTCCTGCAAGGTAATTCCTGCCCATATCAATGGCAAAAGCAACTGCTGTTTTACCGTTGAAAAGTAATGGTGACCGGGTGCGGTGGTTCATGCCTGTAATCCCAGCACATTGGGAGGCCGATACAGGTGGATCACTGAGGGTGGGAGTTCAAGATCACTCAGGAGGGTGAGGCGGGAGAATTGCTTGAACCTGGGAGGTGGAAGTTGCAATGAGCCAAGATGGCACCACTGCCCTCCAGACTGGGCAACAAAGCGGGACTCTGTCTTAAAAAAAAAAAAAAAAAAAGTAATGGCAAAACGTTACTTCTGCACCAACCTAATGCATGTGATATACCCAGTAGGTTCCCAGCAAATGGAAGTCTATGAGCCTTCAACCCCCCAAAACCAGTACTATGGTGGGCTATGATAGCCATTAAAATAAAACTAAATTAAAAATGTTTTGGCCAGGCATGGTGGCTCATGCCTGTAACCCCAATATTTTGGGAGGCTGAGGTGGGCAGGTCATGAAGTCAGGGGTTTGAGACCAGCCTGGCCAATATGTTGAAACCCCGTCTCAACTAAAAATAGAAAAATTAGCCGGGTGTGGTGGCACGCACCTGTAGTCCTGCTACTCAGGAGGCTGAGGCAGAAGAATCACTTGAACCCAGGAGGCAGAGGTTGCAGTGAGCCTAGACTATGCCTTTCACTCCAGCCTGGACAACAGAGCAAGACTCTATCTCAGAAAGAAAAAAAAGAAAAGAAAATGTCTTTTTCCCACTGGGGAAACATTCTTGATTATATTTTGTCTTCATCCAAGTTAATTCCTGAAAAATGACAGCGTGTGCCCATGTAACTGTAATTTGCTCACAAAACCTGTCGTGTATAATTTACAATGGTGTATTGCATAGTATTTTATCTTTATAACAACAAACACTTAAATAGTGTTGGTTATATTAGAGATCAGTGGCTGAAATACACGTTCTTCCTTCCTTTAGTGAATGCACACACATTATTTACCCAGCAGCCTCATAGCCATCATCACTGAGCGATTGAGGGGGCATTAATCTTGTGGTAAACATCAAAACCATCCACTCGTGACTGTTGGGGGATTGGCGGGTTATGTCGCCTTGCTATGTCAGTGAATTCAAGGCTGAGAAAACTTTTTTTCTTGTCAATTTGCTGTCACTTTGTTAAGAATTAGAGATTGTATGTTTCCCAAATTTATAACAGTATGTCAGTCTATTACAACTAAATGAAAATGAGCAACTCTGGGTTGTTTTCATTATGTAAGAAAAAGGTTTTATTACATCGCTTCTGAGTATCGTCTTATCATTGGAAACTTATATCTATTTAATTGGCATGTTGTATATTAAGATGTGACAGCCATGAGTTATCTATAAGGAGATTCTTAATTTCATGTCTTCATAGGAACACAACACAAATTATTCTTCGTCTTATTCAGGAGACCATTGGCTGTCATACTCTAATATTTTGTGAGTTTCTTTTCTGGCTAGGGAGAAACTACCCTGGCATGCTCAACTGTCTTCACATTGCAGGAATTGAGCTATTAGTGGAGGAAACTGATGCAAATCCGTGGGTATCTACAACCCATTCTAGACTGGCTCCCAGGGAACTTCTGGTGCATCTGTAGTGAGGATGCTGAGCTCACATATGTAGACTGAAGCAGACATTTCTTGCCTTCATCCTGAGACAAAGCAGATAAGGAGGCAAATGGCTTACTATACGAGCCCCTTTTGCCAATTCCTGAAGGAAAAGGTGGATCAGTGTTCAACTGACAGATACTTGCTTTGTACTTAGTGCTGTGCTCCATCCAGGGGCAGCTCTATTGGTGAGTGTCCTTCATAGAGGCATACTGTCTGTTTCATGAGTGCCTCAAATACATGACATTGCTTCCCAAGGGAACACATGACTGAAAACATATGCAAACAATCATAAGATTTCAGAAAGCCATCCCTGATAATTCTGCTTCATTCCTCATCTTCAAAATATTACCAACCCTTGTAAAGTTGACATTCAAATTATTCTGAACTTTTTCCACTTCTCCCTATCTCCTCTACTGCTTCCTGATGTAAGTT
This sequence comes from Hylobates moloch, assembly GCF_009828535.3. NCBI lineage: Eukaryota > Metazoa > Chordata > Mammalia > Primates > Hylobatidae > Hylobates > Hylobates moloch. The sequence continues at coordinate 70,059,831 of NW_026652294.1, forward strand.
TATCTTGCCACGGGGCTATCTCAGTACTATCCTAAATAACATGGCTACATCACTTTATTCTTATTTTTTGCTTTTCCCCAATGCATTTTTCATAATGCAGTTAAAAAGGCATTTTTTTAAATGCCAATTTTGTGATAAGCGACATACACTCCCCATACACATGCCCGCAAGCACTGAAGTGCCCACACCCTTGTATCTACCTTCAAAACCTTTCTTTCCTTTCATTTGCTTTTGGAAAAAGATCGCAATCCTTTATGTATGCCCTCAGGTTTTGCCTGAAACCCTTTTTCTAATTTGCTGTGTCTAATCTATTGAAGAAGAAGGTCAAGGTTTTAGAATTTATGTGGATGTTTGACAACTCTTCTATTTAGTTGAAAAAGATAAGGGATTTCATTCATGTAACTTTTGGTAGTGGTTTTGGCCATTTTTTGTTAGTTGTACTTCGATTGGGTTATTTTCCAGATGTCTGAACTCCTGTTGAATAGCTTCTTAATATTTTTGATGTTTCAAAGCATAGTGAATAAATTTCTATCCTGTGTTTGCTTTTATATATGATATTCTTTTGATAGAGAAGCAAGTTCAAAAATTTCGAAAAGAAATAAATCGTAATTGTAAACTTCTTTGGGCAGTTTCATAAATTGGTAGTCCTGTGATTTCAAAGATTTTGAAGAAAAACATACATTGACATACACATACAGAAACACAAACAAACACAAAGCCTGGGCGCAGTGATGCATGCTGGTAATCCCAGCACTGGCAGGCCAGGGTGGAAGGATTACTGGAACCCAGAAGGAGTTTGAGAGCAGCCCTGGGAACATAGCAAAAACTCGTCTCCACAAAAAGAATAAAAGAAAAGATGGGTATGGTGGTGTGTGCCTGTGGTCCTAGCTGCTCCAGAGTTGAGGCAGGAGGTCACTTGAACTCAGGAGTTTGAGACTAGCCTGGGCAACTTAGTGAGACCCATCTCTATGAAAAATAAAAAGAATTTAGCCAGGTATTGTGGCCCATGCCTGTAGTCCCAGCTACTCTGGAGGCTGAGGTGGAAGGATCCCTTCAGCCTGGGAGGTTGACGCTGCAGTGAACTATGATTGCACCATTGCAGTCCAGCCTGGGTGACAGAGCGAGACCCTATCTATAAAAAAAACAAAAAACAAAAAACCTGGTTCCATTTGGTTATTCTCTGGTGTTAAATTCAGGCCGAATTTTGCCATATAAATAGAAAACTATTTGCATTTGTGGGAAATGTTTCCCCATAGATCTGTAATACGTTCTGAGACATATAAGTTATATTCATGTGTTCCTGTAGTTTTCATTTTTTCAGTGAAGCATTTTATATGTGATGTTTGATGTTTTAAGATTTTGATCTTTTCATCTTTCAAGATGCCCTCTAAAGAAAACTGCCATTACCTCTGTTTTCAGAATCAATTTTCTCCTGTCAGATAAAACAAATACCTACCACAGTTTGCCTTTAAAACTATAAAAGCTGTTACTGAATGTGGTAAAATAGTGAAATGCTCTTTTCAGAAAAATTATTTAGACATATCTGAGTTACTTTATTTTGTTCCTCTTGATCCCATTCCCTACATTATTAAAGACTGGAGGGTCACAAGCATTTTCTGTAATGTGTTCTTGTTCCAGGAAGAGAGAACTGTGATGAGCTGAGGGGAAGGTGGTTTGTTTCTAAAATTTTCGAAAGTTTGGCTTTAAAAAATAACATTTGGATTTCTGAAGCTATTCTGAGTCTTAATTATGTTTTATTTGGAAGGAAGATCCTCAGAACGTCTGTCCTCTGTCTTAAATTTTTATCAGACTTTATCGTTTCTCTAAATAAAAATAATAAACGTGCATTATGTTATTAGAATATTGATTTCTCACATTTTCTTTTCATGAGCTTGCACCTTGCTCTTGAGTTGTCACTCAATTTTGTTCATTGTTTGTAATTATGTCTTAATTTTATAGGAATTCACATATTTTTAGAGCTAACTTTTTTCAGGTATTATCATCGTTTGTGTGAAATTGGTAATAACAGTTGGAATGTCATTTAAATAGTCATGGTGTTCAAGAGGGCCTCAAATAAAGTATATATTTAAGAATGTTTGTCAGAATTGGGAAAACAATGCTTGAGTATATCTAGCTATCCAGAAGCTTTTGGAATAAGTCTGTGTATTTCTGATAATATGAATTAATTATAACAGTTTACTTCTATATAATTTAAAATTTTGAAATGATCCCAATCTTACAGAAAAGTAGAAACTACCGTACAAAGAACTTATCATTCCTGAACTGTTAGCGAATTAATTGCCCACATGATGCCTTGCCTGTCATTCCCAAATACTCAGATTTATACAAACAAGGCATTCTCCTACCTAACTACAATGGGACTATGAAGATCAGGAAGTAAACACTGATGCATCATAATCATCTAATTCTTAGATCCACATTCACTTTCGATCACATTTTGCTACTTGTTCTTTCTTGTGTTTCACCAATTATCCCCATTCAAGTTTTTATAATTTTCCACAGAGACTCCAGTTCAGAATTATATTTTGTGCTTGTCAACCTGGAAGAGTTCCTCAGTCTTTCTTTGACATTTCTGACCATGATCGTTTTGAAGATAACAAGGCTGTTATTTAACAAAATGTTCTTGTTTGGGGTTTTGCTGATGTTTACTGGTGGTCTTATTTAGGTTATGACTCTTTTCCAGGAATATTGTGGAAGTGATGTTATATTTTTCTTAGCACAAGAATTTGAATTATCCCATTACTGATGTTATTAACTTTGATTTTTTAATCAAAGTTGTTTCTGCGAGCCTTCTCCAATGTAAAGTTACTAATTTTTCTTTACGTATTTTATTATTATTTTAAAAATAGTTAAAATTTTTAAAATTAAAAACTTCAAAATTGTTTGTCTTTAATGGTATTTTTAGGGCTACTACAGTGCTTAGAATACAGGAAAATCATGTAAATGGGAGCATTATTTTTTAAATTAATATCATTGGCATCAGCAGCAGCATAAGGAGCATCATTTTTGGTTTCTAATTGCATACTGCAAATTTAGGAGATGCTTAAGACTTTCCCTACATTTAATCTCTCACAGAGTGCTTTCTTTATATTTAATGAATTTGTGTAGGGAGTCCCTTTGGTACTATGTAAAGATACTGTTTCTTCTGAAACTTTTAATTTACTCAGTTATTTATATCAGTAAAGACATGGATGCATGTCTTTATTTTATTCAGTGTGTTATAACTTGTTAATATTGTCTTTTTTAATTTTCGTGTTCAAGTTGTCCGATATTTGGTCAATAAGAGCCCCTTTAAGCTGGCTTCTATGTACATTTAGTAAATACCTTTCATTCTTTGAGTATTTTCTTATACAACAGGATAATTCGAGGTGTGTCTCATTCTTTCCTTGTCCCAGTCCTAACTGGAATCAGTGATTTCTCTAAGGAGTTTTCGGAAGGGAAGCTTTCTGAAAGGAAAGCGTTTCCTTTCACTGGAGAATGGTATTTAGAAACCAAGATCTGAATACAAGGTGTGACCATTGCTGTTGGGTATTACTGCTCCCAGCCTCTCTTGGCTCAGCTAGGGAAGATGTGTTTGGTAAGTTTATATAAAGAATGTATGTTTGTGCATGCATACTCATTTACAAGTCATATATATATATATATATATGTATACATATATATTTAAAATGATATGTATAGTATATGTATACAAATGTGTATATATATATAAAACTAGGTGTTCACACCAATACCATTAGTTCCAATCTAACACTACACAATTGATTCTGATTTCTTTTTTTTATAACATTTGCTGGCTTTGAAAATTTATTCATATATACTTACATTTACCAAAATATGGTGAAGAAACCACATTGAATGTTTTCTCTAGGCCCATTTGATTGAGCTTGTTGGTTTGTAACTTTTTACAAAGCTAACAAATAATGGATGCAGGATCCAAACCCAAGTCTCTTTCCATGTTTACTATTTTTGTCTTTGTGCCTCTTTTTCTAAAAAAACAAGAATAAAAAATTATTTTCTAAAAATAATAAAATTTATTTTATGATTTAAATATACATTTCTGTAAAGTGGTTATTTGAATATTCAAAGTAAGGTAAACATTTGGATGGATGTAAAGGGTGAGTATAATGACAGCTGCTTGTTGCTAAATATAAATTGATAGGGAATAATGAGATTTGTGAAAGTGGATGGATATCGGATTGTATCTAAATGAATCCCGAAGAAGCGAATAAATGTGTTTCCCTGATTCCTAAGTATTTAGTTAAATGTTCAGGTATTAGTAGTGTTGCTAGGTAGGAGGAGAAGGTACTTCTTTTTTTCTCAATGAATTTATTTGATTATGAATCACAAAAAGGGTAATCATTTGCTAAGGCCAAACACTAATAACAGTATGCCTTAACTTAATGCAATGTAAAATTGGAGCTACCACATTTAGACAAATGATAATTAAATCTAACTGGGGTTTATGTTCTGCTATGTAGACATTACTTTGTAATTTGTAGGAGAATTGCATACATTGCTTCTAAACAGTTTGTTTTATTCTCTGCCAGGAGTACCTTGCAAACTCCTCAAAATGTGAGGAATATTTCATAAAATGGAGCTTTGCTCTGGAATGCTCTGTGGGTAGCTGGTTGGTATGCTGCATGTTTAGTAGCTGCTAATGAGGCTCTTAGTTTATCAATGTCCAATTTTCTATTCCTGCATGGCACAATTCTTTGAGAAATCTTTTGAGACTCTTGTATCCAGTGACTGCCTTTAAGAGATACCTAAATCTACTCTGAAATAAAAGCTTAGTGATTGATTTATAGCCATATTAAGACAAGCACACTATCTGTATGTAATAACTTGCAAAGAGGAGCTCGGGAAAAAAGTTTTGTATCTTGTTCATAATTACTTTTTTGGGAACAGATCTTATATTTATTATATGTTCCATTTGGAATGTCATGTATTGTCAGGTTTTTTTTTTTCTGCCTTATATAGTTTCTTTCTGACTGGACTAGCATTTGCTTTGTAATTACAAACTATACGATTTTTTCTATTTTATTCATATGCATAACATTTTGATAATGGCCCAAGAGCCCAACTTTGCTAGAAAACATTGATTTAGCTTTTATTTCTTTGCTCTTTATTTTTCTGTTTTCAGTCTCTTATTCAATTCACTTACAGGAAAATTGACTTTGAATAATAATGGTCATGATGTCAACACAGTACAAATTATACCCTCCTGCCATCTGGAATGGTGAAAATAAAAGCTTTATTTACACTGTTTCCTTTAAGAAAAGAATGTTTTTTCCTCTTCTTCAAGAACTGTATTCTGGAAAGAAAATGGTGGTTCTTGTTTGTAGCCTGATACTGTGATTCATTTTGAAATATAATGACTTGAAAACTCATTGTTCGACAAAGTCACAAATACACCATGAGAATCCTCTGCCTTCCAGCCTCTGAGACACTGGTCCGTCTCCCTGTCCAGACAAAGCTTTGGAGTAGTCATGATTAGTCCCATAAACAGAAGAGGGACCTTGTGGCCCAAAGTCATAGGGTAGATATGTTAGGTCTACTTATATCTGCTTTTCTGGTCTCTGTACTGACTTTTGGTGCCTGCTCATGGCAGAAGGCCTGCCATTCACAGCCCTTCCTAGGTAATTAAATAGAAATTACAGAAGGGCTAAAGGTATAGGCACAATACTACATCTCAGCTCTCTAGGAAAATTACTTGACATTTATCAGCCTTTTCACACTCTTCCATTTCTCATCTACCTTGTACTGGCTAACAGACATGGCAGAATTCTGTCTCTTCTAGAACCAATCCTGAGGGAATGAGAAGCCTATAGCATATGTATATACACACACACACATATACACATATATATATATACGTATATGTGTGTGTATATCTGTATATATATGTGTGCGTGTATATGTGTGTGTATATGTGTATATATATGTGGATTTTTAAAATGTGGATCTATTTTTAAAGTATTATTACATCCCATGGAACTTGCGTATCTAGTGCATGCTATTTAAAAAAATAAAAGTAAAGGATGACCAAGTATTCAGACTTTTTTGTTGTCCCATTCATCATGAGTTGACTCTGATTAAGAGTTTCATCACTACATGATGAAGATTTATTTGAAGAATAGCAATTTGTGTAGAGGAAACATGACACAATAAAAAGATACCAAATCTAGAGCTGACTTTCTTTAATTTTTTTTTTTTTTACTACATGTAGGATATGAAACAAATAACAATATTACTGAGTCTTTGTTTTATAGCAACAAAAAATGATAATGATACCGTCCTTATTTACCTCAAGGAACGCTAATAAGGTTCAAATATTTGTATTTTAGAGATACTGGGCATTATAGTGCTTTGTAGTACATAAAATTTTAAATTTGTCTAATATGATCTTCTTACTAAATTCCATTCTGTTAAAGGTGGGATTTAGTAAGAGCATCATATTAGACAAATGTCATTGAGAGATTTTCCCTCTCCAGAGCTGAACAATTAATGGAGCTACTGGAACTAGCCACAGAGGTTTCTTGATTTATATATCATTTTCCCCAAACAGTTATTTTCAGAATGTTAAGAAACTTTTGAGATGAAAAAACAAAACTCTGACTTCTTGGCATCATCTTTTTAAAAACTATTTTCTTTAAGAAGGCCATATAGGCTTCTTAACATGACCTACTCCCCAAGATGAGGAATACTTAATTCCCCTTCCCTGAATAACTGAAAGAAAAGTGCCTGCCATGATTTAGGGAAAAACAGTTGGTTCCAGTGTTTTCAGTTGTTCACAACAACCTTCGACATCCCAAATATTTAGAGCTATTTTTAAAATTTATTTTTAGGAACAAATCATCTGACAATATGAATTTTATTTATTTGTACTGTTGATTAATCAAAGAGCCTAAAATCTTGTTCAAAGGGAAAAGAGGGCATTTATTAGCTTCACAGTGGTTACTTGGCACAGACACTACCCTTTAAATTTAGTTGCATGTCTAGATAATCCCTGTTTTTTATGATTTGCTTAGAATATTTTCTCATTTGCAGTTTATTGCTGCACTTCTTGTTTTATCAAGCCTTAGAGTCACATGCCTCTGATACCTTTAGATCTATTGCTGGAGCTTGGAATAAAGCAAGTACATATATGCTAGTATTTTACTAGATGCCAGACACTAGTGTCAGGCAGCACTAGGCACATTTAATGCATTCTCTAATTCAATCCTCCTGTGTATGTGCTTGGTACTATTGTTACTTTCAAAGAAGCTAATTATCCTGCAGATACAATTAAATCACAACAATATAGAGATTATCTAGATACTTCATACCCAGTGCCTGGCCCAGTCCAGCACAAAGGAAGCCTTCAATAAATATTTGTAGAATGAATGATGCCATCTATTGACTATCCAGTAGGTTTTTAGAACTAATAGTTCAAACTATCTTCTTGTTTCAATATATAGTGTAATTTTCATAAATATCTTGTTTTAAAGTATCTATTTGGCCAACTTATTTGACCACCTTAAGACCAATATGTATTTAAATTTTCCAAGAAAGTTTGTACTTTTTCTTAAGTATAAAAATCCGCTGACTTTCTGCTGCATAGAACACTACTGATTCTCTGACAGGTGAAAAAGTCCATATATACTCTAGGACTGTCATTTTAAAAATATGCTGCATATTACTAGTCTCTCATTTTTCTTATGTTAATGAAAACTTTCCTCACTCAGTCTTTCCACCCTTCATAGAAAAGAAATCACTCTTGTTCTGTGAGAGTATATGAATGACTCAAACCGTAAGATATCCAGTGACTCAGAAATCTTTATTCCTGTCAGTGAAGGAAGACACACAGTGTTTGCCTCAACAAAAAACTGAGTGGTTCACTCCTGGGCTTTTTCAGCCATTAGTTTCAACACCAAGAATTCCATCGTTATTCTATAGATAGAATAACGGTAGAATATAGATATGTGTTCTTTTGTGTTCTTTTCAGTTTCATTGTGTTTGTACATGTGGTTTTGTCATGTGGTCATACTTTCGACACGTAGGAACTTCCAACCAATGTATGAGGGAAAGTCTCCTGTAAAATGAAGAAAGCAAGGACTAAATTGTGTGCTTCTCACATAGCAACTGTGATAAATTAAGGAAGGAAAGCCTAAATTGCATATTCTCAATGGAAGGAAAATCACTTGCTGACAAAACTAAAGATTGTGAAAATAAAGTCACTAACAGCCATTTTTGTAAGTCTCTAAGTCTAATACTCCTTATGACACTTAAATAATGAGACTATGAGATAGCTTTGTCTCTTAACAGACTGATACTCAAGGAGGTCAAATGTGTAGTCACAAACAGTTGAAGAATGACTGTTTCAGTGAATGGCATTGAGGAATGGTATTTCAATGAATGACATTCCAGGAGGAATTGAGAGATACCTCATGAGTGAGTGCTGAAAAAGCAATTGTCAAAGCATCATAAAAATGTCTAATTGTGAGTATTTGTTGAACATTGGGAAGGTTACAAAGGAAATAACAAATAGCTCCTGCCCTCCTGTGAGCTTGTAAGAGTTCACACTTACATACTAACTATTATTACGGTTTATTGATAACACTAGTTGGGGACTTTTAAAGAGGAGCCACTCTGAACTGTTTGAAACTTAGAAAAGTAATTCCAGGTGATGAATGCTTCATGATAACAGCTGCTTGTGTTTTCATCCATATTGTGTTTTTGTTTCATTGTACTGCCATTACTGCCAAAACGTCTGTATTGTCAATGATATCTAAGTGTTCAGGTATACTTGCCAAATTTTTAAATACTGCGCTTGAAGAAGCATACCATTGATGTAATGGACATGCTTTTTCTTCATAAACATATTTGTGTTAATCTTAAGAATTGGGATTTTTCCAAATACCATGGCAAACAGTTCTTTACTGAAGACTTCATTAAATCAGTTGGGGTCAGAGTCAAAGGACTAGTCTGGTTGAATTCACGCAGCAAGAGCCCTAGCAAGATTAGGCAAGAAGAGCTACTTAGGACCACCTTGGAAGGGGCCTGTAGCCTTAGCAGGCAATTTAGATTTTCCTGGCTTCCTTTCAAAGAAGAGATTCAGTGTTTGTGAAACTGGAGTGAAAGTAAGAGCATCAATAATATTGTTTATGCATGAACAATGAAAACAGTTTAACTGAGCAAATTATGTAAAACCTGTTACTTGATCATTCACATATATGTAAGGCATGACTACCTACAAAACAGCATCAGACTATTTTCCTCATGGATTTATTCCTTTCAAGTCCTGGGTAGGTCAGGGTTGTTAATAAGTTCTACAACAATGGGAAGTTAACTCTGGAAAATGCTCACATTCATTTTTCTCTTTCCTTAATTGAACTGAAAGTTTTGTATCAGCATATTTCATTAAGATACCAACAGATTCAAAGAATGTGCTATATTTCCAGGTCTATTATAGCTGCCATTCCAAACAAAATATGTATGACTCTATGATTCACTAAGCACAAGTATGTAGTAATCTGCCCTTTAATGGCCTCTCAAAATGACAGACCAAATGGCTTTGTGAAGGTCAAGTCTGATTTAAATTGTTGATGAATTAGTAGCTAATTCTGCATGATTGAATATTAATATGGAACAGTGATAAGTAAGGCACTTTAAAGCTTAATGAGCACATTAATGAATAGGACAAAATGTTTTTCTTTTCACCTCATGTAAAAGTTTAAAGCTACTAGCATATTGATAATTTGTTAATTTTTGCTAGCTGCTTTCCTGTGAAAGTTTGTGTGGTTAAGGTATTAAGGATATTGATTTGATTCCCAAGTTCCTGGTACCACACATTTGAGGAGCTGTCAAAATTGATGTTATCAAATGGCAGTTTTATATAAATCACTAATAAATGTAGAGGGTGAAGAAAAAAGCAATTAACATCTTCTAAACTACACCCACGGAGATAAGCATTCCAATTAGAAATTTCATTATTTCTACAGTTTGTTTTATGTTGAATACTGAGTTTTATTGCCAAATACCTGACAGTCAGATTGGAAACAAGCCACAACTGTCAACGTGTAATGGCTCTGGCTATTTGAATCTGTTACATTGTGATGTTTCTCATGAAAATTTAATGAAGAAAGTGCGCTCAAAGAGATCCTGTGCAAACGAGGGATGGATAGAATTTAATTACCCTTATTAAAAATAAGAAAGGAATGCTCTTTACATTCTCTGTCCCATTAGGATGCAAGAAAGATTATCTTTGTTGTGCACTCGTGTATATGAAAAGGGGGCTCTGGAGTGTTCTTTATGAGCCAGGAAGGAAAAGAAAGGTCGTGAAAATGTATTAGACTGCTTTTCAGGAGGGTACAAGTCAATTTTGTCGGCTATCCCCAAGGTGAGGACTATATTTCTTAGAAACCGTTATTAAATCTAGATTTCTTTGGTAAGAGCCTTTAGTAAGTGGCTCAACAATCTTAAGCCTTTGGCACTTGCCACTGATCAGCACTGAATATTGGCTCAGTTCTTCCGAGAGATGAACTTGTAGAAGAAAAGTAATGACTAGCAGAGCAATATTTATGCAGGCAAATGTAACTAGTACTTAAACACCATGGGAGAGATACAGTGTCCTAGGACATACAGAAACCACTCAGGAATCGCAAGGTGATTTTTGATTAACCTAAGTTGGTTGCTTTAAAAATGGAACATAACAACCACAAAATCTAAGAGCTTTTTCAGAAACTCATTTTTATGAAGGCAGTATAGTTGGTGTTGGAGCACTTGAGATAAATTACTTTTATCCTTTGAAGCACTTTGTGTCAATAGCTGCCAAGTGAGATATTTAATAATATAATGTGCGTGGTATAGCAGCTACTGATCTTTCTGCTCTTTTTTCCCCCAACAACATCAGAACTATGTTGTAATGTAAATGTATTGGCAAAACCTTTAAAGACATAAAGAACAGCCTGATGAAATTCATGTGGAATAGATTATTAAAACCAGCATAGCCTAATTTGCATCCCACTATTAGTTTTTAAGTTTCTTTTGGAGCCTTGAAAAATCATCTTGAAATTCAATTTTTAACTACTGTTTCTGGCAGTTATGTACTGTAGACCTCCGCTTGGCTGAGGATGTGTAAACATTCACAAAAACAATGTATTACTTCTTCCACAAATGAGCCACATCTTTCAACTTCAGTGAAGTTTAGCTCATTGCAGTTAATTATTTTTATAAGTGTCTTTAGTACCTGGCCCTAACTACCTGGTCTGATAGGAAGGTATTATGTCATGAATCAGGTGTCAAATCAAACTTGTCTCAGCTTCTTTTGGTCTTTCACAGACTGTGCTAGTAAAAGATAGAAACTTTCTGTCCTGCCCAGCGCGAGAGCCAGAGTCTACGCTTTTCCTTAATAGTCCATCAATTTTATCTTACAATAATTGCATCTGTTGTTCAGTGAAATTTCTCTTTCTTGGGAGCTTTAATCTTTGGTAGCATCTTACATTCTTTCACCATTCACATTCAGAATCTCTCTGGTCCTTAACTATTTAACTGGTTGCCTCTCTACCAGAAGTTCTGCATAGTAGGATGTATATTTTTTTTTAAACAGTCACTGATATGTATTCATACTTAGGCTTAGGAATCACTGGAGTTTCTCTTACAATCTGGAAACCCAGGCTAGCATGATGGCAAGGGAGCAGAATACAGATGAGACATGGAGGAACTCCTAGTGTGGAGGGATAAACTCGTGAGTTAATAAGTACAAGACAGTGGATTTGAGTAGCCGCTGCTATGGTAGCTCTGAGGAGGAAAGAATGAAATATGTTTGAGAGAATTTGGAAAAGATTTACAAAGAAGGTGACTTTGGCTGTGTGGCTTCCTAGAGGCATGGAGTACCCAGCAGACATGATTTGTCTGGGAAGTGGTGAGAATTTCAATGTGGGCAGAAGAAAAATTTCCTCTGAGAGAGGTGATCCCTAAGAGGCTGAGAAAAATGAGACCTGATTGAAAAGGACTTTGCTAGTGAGGTTTAGGAGACTGAGTTTACCCCTCTGCTCTAGAGGGAGAGAGTTGGAGAACACACGCTGTTGACTGACAACACGGTGGAAGCATCAAAATGGAGCTTCTTCATTAGAAATTGTAACATAACCTCGGTATGATTCACCATCAACTGTGGATTCATGGATTATACTGGAGCTTGTAGGAGGCACCCAAGGAGAAGCGATATGCCAGATCTGATGATATCTAATGTTTTGCTCGCTGCTGTTTATGCTTTCGGGTAATTTTAGAATTGGTGGCTTATGAAAATGTATCAGTGGCCGTGAGGGGGTATTGATTAAATCAATGCCAGGCTCAATTGGAATTAAAAATATTTCATGATCACGAGTTAATGGGTGCAGCAAACCAACACGGCACATGTGTACATATGTAACAAATCTGCACGTTGTACATATGTACCCTAGAACTTAAAGTATAATAAAAAAAATTCATGATCTTCAAACAAATGGCCGTGTTCTAATTTGGATAATTGCCACCAATCTAACTAAAATTCTTTCAATGCTTAGATAGAACACACCTTTCTAATCCTGGCTAGAAGAGCTGGCGATGTCAGTTATCAGTGTGGAGCATGATTGTGGGATTTAAGTGATTTTAATTTCTCAAGAGCTGGGATCTGGAACAGTTTCAGTGTGGGGAGCAATAAGAGAATTTTGCATGAGTTGGAGATTCAAAATTTAGGAATTTCAACTTTTTAATTACTGAAAATGATGCAGGTCTTTGGGATGGAAGAAAGCATTCTCCTATCCCTGTAAGGAACATGTGCTTTTGTGCCATTAATAAGGAGTTGCCTTTGCTCTTCTTTTGCAAAGCATCCTCAGACAATTTTCTGGTTAATTGAAACTCTTACAAAGTAATCAATTTGGGTTGAACCTTATGCTTGTGTGGGAAAACCTAGAGTTATAACAAAAACATACCAGCTTTGAAACAGATAGTGTGACCTAGCTTCTGCTTGTTCCCCAAGTACTCTCCAAGCTGGCACTGCTGGCTTCCATGCTTGTCTCTCAGCAAAACCTTTCCTACCTCAACACCTACATTTGTGACATTCCCGAATCTTTCTAAAATCTCCTTCTCCCCTTTTTGTGACTTGGCCGATTGTGTTCTTTCCTAAATGCCAACTTTAAATCAGAGCTTCCTCTGGGTACTCACTGACCTCAAGCACAAACCCTATAATTATTTCTCAGTCTTTGCTCTTGGAAAACTCACTGCATCCCCTCATCATAGTTGGCCCCGTCTGAGCTCTGTGTTAGTCTGTTGGCCTCTTACATAGACTGTTTACTCTTCTGATCAGTAACAGCGTTGTGACTGTGTTCTGATTTATTAGTGCCTGGTTTGTGTTAGATTCTCAACAAGCACTGAATAAGGTAAAGAGAGATTTCTGGGGAATCTCTTGAATTTGGAGCATCTGACTTATTAACTGAATGTTTCTATCACCTTTTGTCTTGCAGAAGATCAAATTCCCAGGGGCTTCCCTACCATTGACATGGGCCCACAGTTGAAGGTGGTTGAGCGTACTCGCACGGCCACCATGCTTTGTGCAGCCAGTGGTAATCCGGATCCAGAAATCACTTGGTTTAAAGATTTCTTACCCGTGGACACAAGCAACAACAATGGTCGTATTAAGCAGTTACGATCAGGTAGGGTCTTGTTACTGTTTTTACTAACTCCTAGATAATTTTTTTTTAATTTTTCTCTCTCTTTATTTTTAATTTTAATTTATTTTTTATTTCTAGGTACTGATTTTTCTCCCTCTTCTCTTTCTCTGTTACTTAATGGGTGGTCCATGTTTGTGATGTCATAGCCTGTTTCAGAGTCTGTCTTTCTCCTTTTCTCTGTGTGTTTTGCAGCTTCTGTTTAATCCACATTGCTCACTGCTGTGACTGTATTTTTGATAATTTTTTAATTTACTGCTTTTTCGCAGTATTTGATGGATCCATTTTCTCCTCTTTCTTTCTTCTTTCTCTGTTTTCTTTGGAAACAAATTTATTTCAACATTGGACTTCATTCAGAACTTGCAAGGAGTTCCAATGGTTGTATCCATTAAAAACTAAAATGTTCATATTAAACCCTAAAATGATTCAATTTTATTAAAGTGTGTTTTCTGCTATCTTTTCTCCATTTGAACTCATCAAAGTACCAAAGTTTAGTAAGTCTGGGCACATCCGCTTTCTTTTCACTAATACATAAAAACACAGAAATGTTATCTCATGAGTAACCAGATGTATTTTTTTAAAAGTCTTTAGAAAATACCAGTAAAAGGAGGGGATTTCTATTAATACTATGATAATATCATTGTGAGTGAACATTTTCTACACGTTAGCCACAGTAGTGTGCGCCCATCAAGGTTTTTGAACCCTCCAGTGACTGGATCTACAGAAGTCTGCTTTTGGTGTAGACTCCAGCTTTTGCTGTTTTCTCTCTCTCTTTACCCTTTTCTCCTTTTCCCATTCCCGTCCCAAGTTTATGGCTTTGCTCTCTTAGATTGAAAGTAGAGATAATTCTAAATTTCTTAAGTTTTCGAGCCTGTCCCTAGGTAATTTCACAGGGACATTTCATAATAAGCTGTTTACTTTGACATGGGTAGTAATATTGGTGTAGAATTCTAAGTTGTTTAACTGCCTGTCTTCCCAGAATTCTCAGCTTTTGACCTGTCCTGTGATGTTAAAGCGTCTTGTTAACTGCCTCTTTTGCTTGTTGTCAGCAGAATTGTGTAGATTAGCATTCTGTTATTGTAAATAAAGAATTAATTATTCACATGTAACATAGATGATTTAGTATATAAAGCTTTAACTCTGAAAAATTTGTACCAAATTATAAGGAATATAATAATATTTTTATGCTGTCTTTCTTCTCTCCGTATTTAAATCTCCAGAATCTATTGGTAAGTGCTTAGTTCTGAAGCGCACTTCAACCCCACTAATTTCCATATCCAGAATATTATTATTATTATTAATAAAATGCATGGCATGCATTTTACTAACTGTCAGTGTAGACACCAGATCTCTGTAGTGGCTCCCACACACACCTCCACAGAACTGTTACCATAAGAACACTGTGTAGAAAAATGAAATAGTACACAAGTTATGGCACACCAATGTAGCATAGCAAGTAGTATAAGATATCCAATCAACAGTGTTTGTTTCTGGTTAGTCTTTAGCGTTTCCTATCACAGTATATATATATATGCATATCTATATATATACTTAAATAGATTAGCCAGTGTTTTCCTAAACTATGTCTTCAAAAATATTGTATAGTTTTTTTTTTTAAGAGATATGAGGCATATAAGATATAATTCTAACCCTATATGACCCCAGACCTGAGAACTCATTTGCTTCTCTGAGAAAGGCAATGCTGCCTATTGCGGTCTTTACCCTCTGTGGTATAATGCAACTTGTTTTTTATGATCTAATAATACTATCTAATATATTCCTGTTTTACCAGTATAGTAATTCAAGTTTCTTTTAAGACCTTATTTAATTCTGTAAATCTAATTTAATTCTTCTCCCCAGCCCTAGCCTCCTTCTTCTCGTACTAATGCTTCTTCTTTCTAATCTTATTTGCATTCATATTATCCACCCAGGTGGTACACCAATAAGAGGTAAGAGTGCTGAACTAACGTTCACAGAATGATCTTACTCATTCTTTCTGTCCTTTCATCCCTCTCATCTTTGTCCTGTTTTCAGCGTCATTCCAATATTGTCCATCAACTTTTTTTTTTCTTTGTATTGTTTGGTTATGATCAGTGACTCTCATATTGTGAACTTTCCTTTCCTTTTTCTTTCTCTCTTTGTTTTGTTCATTTCTTTCTTTATGAAAATGATTATTTAAGTTGTGATATGCTTCAAAGAAAGCATATCCGGGTCTTTAGACCACAGACCAGTCACAGCGTACCATCTGTCCCTCTTTTTTTTTTCCTTTTCTTCTTCTTCCTTTTTCCTTTTTCTTTTTTTTTCTTCTTTTTCCTTTTTTTTTGTCCAACCGGAGAAAAAAAAAGATCATTTTTTTTCTTCCTTAGCTGTTCTTGTTCTGGACCAAAGCCAAGGTGGTCTGGAGAACAGTGGCAGACATGCAGAAGACACCCTGGAGCATCTGCTTTTTGTCTTTATCTTTCAAAAGGTTTTTGCTTTTGTTCTTCAATTCTTTTTTCTCTTAATGTCTTAAAAGTCAAAGAATGACTCCCCTTTCCACCTGATCCCACTCGTCTACAATCTGACAGCAATGCTTTTTTCCCCACTTCTTTTTTTCTTGGATTACTCGTCTCCGGATTTTTGGATCTTCTGTCCTTCAGGCTATGGAAACAAAAGGTGCTCAGTATTCTTGGTGGTATGTGGTATTGCTGGTTTTTCATACTTTGACTCAGTGTGCATTTCTTTTGTAATTCTTGTTTTGTATTTTTCTTGGGGTTTTGTGACACCACACTGCTAATCCCACTGGTGGATTTTGATGGGTGTCTTGGGGATCCATCTCAGGGTCCTCAAGCAGTGGTTGGTTGGCTCTTCCTTGTGGCATAGGCCATGCCTTTTAACTTTTTAAAAATCTTCTAATTCAACTGCTCTTTGTTTTTCAGCAAATGTAATAAATGATTGTAAGTCGTGGAAAACTGTCTTTCTTTTCTTAAAAATCTGCATGTCTTAAGGGAGTTTTGTTTCTTTAAGTGATATTTTGATAATTTGTAATGACTAATTTTAATTTTTTGCTTTGTGCAGCCTTTTTGTGCTCGCTGCGTATTTTTGGCTCTCTTCAGCAGAAGACTTTCTTGAAAACCCAGCCTGGTTTTTTTTGAGCGTATCTATCTTTTGCGCCACTTTTGGTACCAAAATGAAACAAAACAAAACCAAAAATTAATCTTTTGTTTTATTTAAAAGCCATACTTCCTTGAAGCAGTCTCACCCATCTTCATTTTATTAGTCTAGGAAATAAGAGCGTTAATTATGAGTAGAAGTCTTGCTTGGGAAAAGAGATACTGATTTCTAATGCTAGCATTGATGATGTAAAAAAAATAATCTCTATATGTTTTTCTCATCGCATCATTTTCTGTCTGTGCAACTTAGCAAGAGATTGAATCGACGTTGAGTGGACCTTCGCTTTGCAGGGCTTTTCATATTGTTAAGAGGTTTAGCTTTCTGAACTGAGAAAGCCTTCTCTGATCATCTCTTTGGTAATATATTTTATATCCATACAGGAGCCCTTCAGATTGAGCAGAGTGAAGAGTCTGACCAAGGAAAATATGAGTGTGTTGCCACCAACAGCGCGGGCACTCGCTATTCCGCTCCTGCCAATTTATATGTCAGAGGTAGGAATGACATAACCCTGGCATCGCTTCTTCATTCAGGCTCAGGGGGAGTTGAGACGCCGCAGGGTCTGTGTTGTTATATTAGTAGTTAACAAGCTGGTTTGGTAATAGTGACCGTAGCTGAAACATGTTAGTAAATAGAAAAGTTAAAAATTTAAAATATGTTGTTTAACTCCAAAAGACAACTCTTGAGTATAATCTATCCTGAGGCTTGGAGTTTGTAAGTATATTTGCATTTTTACATCTTGGTTTCTATTTTTACTGCATTGATTGAACTGTGCTTTGCGTTTGTTTGAGGTTTTCTTCTTTTTCTTTCTCTTTTTTTTCTGTTGTTTCTCTTCTGTTTCCTTATTAAACCCCTGAAATAATTGCTTGGTGTGCTACTAATCAGTTCTCTGTGCAATTCCAAGCATAAAGGTGTTTTGTCTTCATGACCCCTGCTGCTGAAACTGTAAGGATAAAGCTGCTAACTCTATAAACGAGTGCTACATGCAAATAGCGGAGTTGTATTTCTGTCTTTGTATACTTTCTTAATTATAAACACATAGTATTATATATACATGTGTATTCATGTATGTGCACATATGTACACCTTTTTGTTTGAATTATTAAGACTTACCGAAACATTTAGTTTTTTGATTGCAATGGAAAACTGTTTTTTAAATGGTAATGTGAGTTGTCCTTGAGGCAAGAATGAATGATGAGGATACATTCATAGGTTCTCATGAAGTAATAGAAATGATTAAATTGTGTGAGCTTATGAATGGCTATGCCTTTCCATTGAACTAGAAAGAAGTACTTCCTCTTCCCGAGAGTTCTCAAAGCCAGTTCCTGGAGTTTTTTTTTATCCAGTGGAAGTGTTCTTATTCCTGGTCTACATATCTGTGAATAACCACGAAGGCATGGGTGGGGGTGGGATTAAAGAAAAGACTGAGAGGGCTGTAAGCTACAGTAGGATGGGTCCCCTTAAGAAAATACCTAGCTTGATTTTGAAATTTTTGCTAGAGGTAATTTTGTTTCCCTGGGGATGTTTTTCTCTCTTTTCTTTTTTTATGGAGTCTGGGGTGGGGAAATATGAAGAAAGTCATTTCTTCTCTAAATTCTTTGAAAGTCCCTTGATCCTTTTTCCACAATAGTGACCTCCCTTGCTGCATGAGGCATGTGTACCTTCTTCCATGGAAAATTTCAAAATGATGCTAGCTATTGTTTTCTAATACCATGTTAGTCTGTGAGATATTGCTAACTTTTCCAGCTGAGATAGGAAGGATGAACTAGAGCGAATAAAGATGTTCAAGTAGCAGTTGAAAGCCTTGATATGGCCTTTTTACTCTCTCTGTGTTTCCCTTGTTTTTCTCCTTTCCTCATTTCATTGTGTTCTGCATCAAACCCCCTACATCCCTCAGAGCTGCGAGAAGGTTGGTGTGTTTTTTACTTTTTACCCACCCTACAAAACTATTAATTAAACCAATAACAAAGAATACAAATGAAATGAATGTAGCTGCATCGTGTTCTTCTTTTGGTTAATGATATGTTTTAGCAGAGAATGCCCTGGCCATGGCTTCTGGTGCTTGCTGGTGGTATCTAACTGTGGCGCATGATGGGAGCGAATGTACCTGGGTGCATGGTAACTGGTAACACTTAACTCTCTAAGGTCCAGTGAACTTGGTCAGTGTTCCTGCTTTCCTTCCTGCTCCACTGTCCCCATCTCCCACCCTGCCTTTAATTTCTGTCTTATAAGGATGCCTGCTGTCCATAGAATGACTTTTTTCTAGTTTCTCCCCTAATCCCAAGCATGAAGACTAAACTCTCCTCCATTTTTCTTGATATGTCCTTTGATACCTCAGAGTCTACACTGGCTCCTGCTTGCTTTGTGTAACCTCTGTGAATTGGCTGCAGGAGGCATGCTTAGCTTTCTCTTCTCCTATGACTGTCATTCACCCATGAGGCCATTGCAGTGAGCCATCTCAAATCAGCGGAAGTTTATCTCGACCTTAAGTGCAGCCAAAAAGTTTTCAGACAGAATTACTTATCTTCTTCTTGGGGTTATGAGGTTATTTATCAGTTTATTTATAATTTTTAAAAAATCTTTATTAAATGTATTTAAGGTGTGTTCCCTAAAGATTACCCTCTAGATCTCCAATTCTTATGGTATGACGTTTTGCCAGTAAAAGCCCCAGATGAAACCAATTTATCTCTCACCTTCTCCTTGTATCACATCCAAAACACATTTACTTAAACACACATAAACCTGCAGATTATCTGAAGCAGGAACACTGAACTGTAATTGCTTGGTAATTTTTCTGTGTTATGTTGCTTTAATATGATCTCTTCTCTTAATGTCATGTCCCGCTGTATGTTTTAGATCCCGTGTCCCTCAATTTGAATGTGGGCATAAAAAGCCTTTTAAAAGATTTTGTTGTCATTTATGTTGTTTTACCTTAGATATGAATTGAATGGAGTCCTGTATGTGAAATACCCAGCTCCCTTTCTGAATTTGCAATCCTTACCTTTAACAACTTGAGCTTAATCTACTATCTATCTTTCAACCCTGTTATCCCCTAAGTCCCTTTGTTTCAATCATTATACTTTACCTCTTCCTTTTCTGTTTATTTCTATTGCCCCATTATTTCTTCTGCTGTCATTGCTGTCTTGGATTCCAGCCATTCTTTCAATATCCTTAGCACGGGCCTTGAGATTCCATCTTGTGCATGCCTTGCATGACCCAATCCAGTATCTCTACTGGTGTTAGCCTGTTTCTTCTTCTGTGACTGTAAATCAATATGTATATACATTTCTGTGTTTGTTCCAGTGTTAGTGTGAGGTCTTGAGGCTGCATCCACTATGAATCTGAAAACATAAAGTGCACTTTCAGTGTACTCTAGGCGATGTTTTCCAGGGCTGAGATGTGACAGTGTGGTCCCACACCTACATTCACATCAACTGGAAGCGCACAGCACTGAAGTTGGTTTTGACACTCAACTTAAACATGCTGGTGACCTTCCAGCCCCCTTTTCTGCATATACATGCCTGCATAGAATCATTGTTATATGCCTGCATGTATATGTTTTTGTGTTTCTCTTATGCATGATGTTTGTGTATTGTTAGTTTGTAGATAGTTTCTTGTGGGGCCCTTGTAGGTCTGAATCAACTTTTGTATGAGTGTGTCTAAGATATCAATGACTAAACTAAATAAATAATTCTGTGTATACACACACCATACTTGTATGGTCTGTATTATCCACAGTTTTTCTTTATGTTTTGTTTTTGGACAATCCACAATGTTTCAATTGTTGAATTGTGTCTGTACGGTGCATGTCATGTGTTTAATAATCCACTTTTTCTTGCTTTGTATATGTTATCATTTCCCTTGTGCTTTGTTCCAGTTCGCCGCGTCCCACCAAGATTCTCTATCCCACCCACTAATCATGAAATCATGCCAGGCGGAAGCGTTAATATCACCTGTGTGGCCGTGGGGTCACCAATGCCTTATGTAAAGTGGATGTTGGGGGCAGAAGATCTGACACCTGAAGATGATATGCCAATAGGAAGAAATGTGCTAGAACTGAATGATGTAAGACAGTCAGCAAATTATACCTGTGTTGCTATGTCAACGCTGGGTGTCATTGAAGCAATAGCACAGATCACTGTCAAAGGTATGCTTAATGGATTATGCTTTGAGGATCTGGGTACACTTAAGCCAAGTGACTAATGCCTCTAGAAAGCCCATCCTTGAAAATCTAAAATAATTCATTATTCAGCATTTTAAATGTGTGTATAACCTAATCATATCTGTGGTATTATATAACATGCGTAAGCCTCCATAGGCGGATTTTTTCTTGGAAGTATCTGGCAGCCTATGTAGAGATAATCCTCAGAATATTAAGAGACAGTCCATGGAGGCCCAGGCACTAACCAGACAGAACTAGGAATTTTAGACATGGTCGACCATTATGGTGGGACTGTTGTGTATGGTCTATATACGAGACCAGAACCTTGATAAGAACCCCAAGAAAAGTCAATATGAGCATTAATAAATGCTTAAAATTTCTAAATACAAAGGTAAAAGAAGAAAAAAAAAGTTGAAATCAACATAGTCTAATAATAGATGATTTAACTTTTTGGTGGGCCCTACTATTAAAAATCAAAAGGCAAGTAGGAGTATATTCTGTTTTAGTTTTGTCTTTCACCTTGCATAGATGAGTGCTCAACATATATTCTTTCCTTTAAAAAACAGACTAAATATAACCAAAGTACTGTATTACATGAATATTTTTGAACTAAAGAGAAAAAGAGTACGAGCATGTAAGGATACCATTTTTTTCCCCCCCAGTGTTTATAGAATTCTAGAAAGTGTTTGCAAATTGAGTCTGACATAGGGCAACTTAAGTTTTCTGCAGATGGCTAGAACTATTGCAAAATGAACACAAATTGTCTTCTTTTCCTAGGCAATGTTGTAGGCATTTGGAATTCAGCAGCAAGTAAGAAGTACAAGTTTGCTACTCTTGAAAAGCTGCCATTCTAGGGGGTGATCTTAGAAAATGCAATACACATGTTATAATTGGTATCGTATCTCTAACCAAGCATATATATCAAGTATATGCTATATAAAACTAATGACATGAGAACAAAGGTACACATTGTCAACATTTACAATCATTTGAAATAATGTTATATTGTGGAACCTTAATATAATAAGCACACATGTATTTATCCGTACATTACAGACATAAAACCTGTACTGTACAATAAATGTGACTTAGTGAAACTAATAATGTCAGCTGAATATCAGTGAGCACAACTTTAATTAGCAATATTTGTATTTGCTTTGAAAGTTCAGAAAGACATGTAGGGGAAATCTGAATCACACACAGCCTTGAAAAATGCCAGGCCAGAATATTTAAACAAATGTCATTTTATTATTATTTTCAATAAATTCCCTTGGTAAAATATTATCATTCTGTAGTTCTTTGAGTAGCGTGTAAATATTGAATCACCTTTTTTTAATTACCATTTCAGCTTTAAATATTTGAAGGTTTGCTGAAAACCTTTAAGAATCCAAAAGCAGGGGCCACTTTAAACTAATATTTTGTTCACCTTCTCATCTTTGTTTTCCTGACTCTTGCCACTTCCCTGTCATTTCCACCTCAGAAATAAACAAAACATAAGGGTGAATCTTAATGGCAAATTAAAATAAATCAAAACAAAAGAACAGGCTGAACAGAGTGAGGAGAATGGGTGCTGACTCATTTATTCAGTTAACTGTTTAACGATTCTCATTAAAAACCTACCGAGTGCCAGGCAGCAGTCTAGGCATTTACAGTTTTACAGTATGTCAGAAGTACAAGTTTGCTGCTCTTGAAATGCTGCCATTCTAGGGGGTGTTATACTTCTTGCCTTTATGTTGGCAAGGAAACAGGGACACTAATGGGCTGATTATATGAATGTTACCCTTTGAGATTTCTCTGAAGAGTCAACTATTAGAATGCCCCTTCCTACCCTAATATCACTGCGTTTCAGAATCATTGTTTAGAATAAGGCACTTGAATATGAGGTCAGCAAGGCAGACAGTTTATATTTTTAATTAGTAGTATTTTGATTTGTATTCATCTGCTAAAAAGAAACAATTAGACCTCTAAAAAGATGGATTTTATTGCAAATATTTGTCATGTATCTACATCGGATATTTCTGATGTGGAATATAGGATGCATATTAATATGACCATAAAATACCTTAAAAAGTGATTAGTGAATGTGCCTTAATTTAGTTCCTTCAGCAATTTTTAAATATTAAGAATAAAACATTGATTTGAAATTTCTATTCTTTTGCACCTTAAGATTTTTGGTTTTTCGTTTATAAGAAAATTTTTAATAATGTTACTATGTCTTACCAGAATATAGATGCTATTCTTTCATAGCAATTTAATTTCATTTCGGTGTATTCCACATTTTGTTCTTTTCAATGTTTGTTGGTATTTCAGTTATACCATTTATTTACTGGGGCAAGGGGCTAATTGGCCAAGCTTTTGGTATAATAATAGTAATGACTGCAGCTAATACTAAGGTTTTTTGTGGCTTCCAGATACATTCTAAGAATCTTAGTGGATTGGCTCATTAATCTTCACAGCAAACCCATGAAATACAGTTACATACAGCTGTACAATATAACTTAAATAATATTTTTCCCATTTCCACATGAGAAAACTAAAGCAAAGAGAGGTTAAGAAATGTGTGCAGGATCACTTAGCTAATAAGTAGAAGATTTGGATACAAGCCTAAAAATATGCTGTCAAGCCCTTCTAGTAAAGCAGGATTTGTGTCACCTATGTATGTTTTACTGTATTTCTTGGCCGTTCAGAAAACTACCCTTTGCTATAATTTCATTTAATTAAATCTTCAGTAGATACATAATCCTGTCATTTTCATAGTAGAGTTTATAGATTCTTGAAACATTATAGGGATGATGGGTAGTCATTCTCTTTTATCTTCCCCCATCCAAGCCTTACCCAAACCTCCAGGAACTCCTGTAGTGACCGAGAGCACAGCTACAAGCATCACACTGACGTGGGACTCTGGGAATCCTGAGCCTGTTTCTTATTATATAATTCAGCATAAACCTAAAAACTCTGAGGAACCTTACAAAGAAATTGATGGGGTGGCGACCACACGCTACAGTGTCGCTGGACTAAGTCCCTACTCAGATTATGAATTCAGGGTTGTTGCTGTCAATAACATTGGGCGGGGGCCTCCCAGTGAACCTGTGCTAACACAAACCTCAGAGCAAGCGCCATCCAGTGCCCCGAGGGATGTCCAGGCACGAATGTTGAGTTCGACCACGATTTTGGTACAGTGGAAGGAACCTGAAGAGCCAAATGGACAGATCCAAGGATATAGAGTTTATTATACAATGGATCCCACTCAACATGTCAACAACTGGATGAAACACAATGTAGCCGACAGCCAAATCACTACTATTGGCAACTTAGTACCCCAGAAAACATATTCTGTCAAAGTCCTGGCTTTTACGTCAATTGGAGATGGTCCACTTTCAAGTGACATACAAGTCATCACTCAAACAGGAGGTAAGTTTGGTTCAGGATGGGAAGTAGGGCAGGAGGGAAGGGCTGGTGCAAAGAGGTGAGACAGACAAAAACAAAGAAAGAACAAAGATGGCATGAATTTTAATTTTTGAGATTTAGGGCTTCAAAGCAAGAGATGATAGACATCTGAAAAGGAACAAGCATGGACATCTGAAAAGCTAATCATTTTGAGCAGAACAATGCGTTAACACCCCTTCTTTTTAGTTTGTGTGGGAATGACTTGAAGGCTTCTCTGTATGAGGTAGAAAAATGTCTCCCCCATGCCCAGTTTTGAGAATAGAAAAACTACACTTCTTTGTAATAGCTAGTATGGTAGAGTGGTCTCAAAAGAGTATTTAATTTGTGTAAGATCGGATATTTCTAGACAAAGCTAAAAAATAAAACTGTTACACGGCCTTGGGTATTTAAATGGCTTATGTTTGCCAGAAGCTACTGGCTTAAAAATAAATATTCTCTGAGTGGCTTTAATTTCTGTTTTTCTCTGTATGGCCTCAGTGGATAAAGAAAGACAGTTACTGAGATCTCAGATAGAACTTTGGGGCCTGATTGATTAACTATGCTAAGAGCTACAGCAGACATTAGATTATTTTATGATGGAAAACTTGGCCCTCCCAGTGGTATTATTTTCCTAAGAGGTTATCAAACCTCTTTGGTCTTTGATTCAAGGTGATCAGTTTGGCTTTGGGCTAATATAAAATCACAGGCCTCTTCTAAAGTTTATTCTTGAGCCAGGTGCAGTGGGTCACGCCTGTAATCCCAACACCTTTGGGAGGTAGGTGGATCACTTGAGGGTCAGGACTTTGAGACCAGCCTGGCCAGTGTGGCAAAACCTCATCTCTGTTAAAAATACAAAAATTAGCTGGGCATGGGAGCAGGCACCTGTCATTCCTGCTACTCAGGAGGCAGAGGAAGGAGAATCACTTGAACCTGGGAGGTTGCGTTTGCAAGTTTGTAATGAGCTAGGATTGTACCACTACACTCCAGCCTGGGTGACGGCAAGACTCCATCTCAAAAAAAAAAAAAAAAAAAGTTTATTCTTGAGCATCTGAGAGCTACTTCTTTGAGTCCTTATTGTGTTGGCATCTTTTAAACCTGCATTAATCTACTAATGTTTTGGCAGCATGCTGTTGGCTTGTTTTAAAATCTACATAATAATCATTATTGGAGACAGTATAATCTGTAGACATAACTCATTGCTAATCCTGGCAATGAATTAATAAATTTTCTCAGATGCCAGCACTACATAATGTATCTATCATCTATTTCACTGATTCCTGTGAATCACTGACTTGTTTTCATGTCATGGTCATTATATGAAGTATGTTTAACTATTTGTCCTTGCTTCTAGGAATCTCAGAGCGCATTTATTTTAATAGTTTGCCTGGCTTTATTTTCATACCATTATTTGGTTCTTATTGGCTTGTTCATGGATTTACTCTTTTCTCTATGACATTGTAGGAAAGCCAGCTATAAAAATATGTCTCACCACAGTTGTATTAAAAACTATCCATATATCTTCTCTGTGTGCCATTTGCAGTACTTCTGTATTTATTTGCTGTAGTAATATGCAGAAAAAAATACTGTAGGCTGTTCTTACCAAAAAAGCTTCTCATTGGGAAATGCAGACATCTGTAAATCTTGTTCTGCTTTTTCTTGACTAAAAGTGGTTAACTATTATGAGATTGCTTTTTATTATACTGTTTTAGCAGCTACATAACAATTAAAAAATTCTAAGAAATTATATGGGAACTTACATTCCACTTTGAGCTTTTTAAATTTCTCAGCTGTGATATTTTTTCAATCCCTGGACTTGGAGTAACATAACCAGGGTTTGAATCTCAAGCTTTCGTTTATTAGCTGTCACCTTAGGTGATTTATGTCATCTCTCTGTGCACTTCAGTTTTCTAGTCTATAATAATAACCACCTCATAGAGTGTAGTGGTTCTATTTGTTTTCCAGTGCTCCTGTAAAAAAGAACCACATACTAGGTGGCTTAAGCAATGGGAATCTATTGTCTCACAGTTCTGGGCCCTAGGAGTCTGAGAACAAGGTGTTGACAGGATTGGTTCCTTTTGAAGGCTGTGAGGGAAATATACTTAATGCTGCTGCCCTAACTTCTGTTGGTTGGTTTGCTAGCAATCTTTGCTGTAGCATGACATGTAGAAGCATCATCTGATCACTGCCTTCATCTTTACATTATGTTCTTTCTGTAAGCATGCCTGTGCCTAAATTTCCCTTTTTACTCATACACCAGTCATAACGGACTTGGGGTCCCTCTTATGGCCTCATCTTAAGTAGTTCCATTGCAAAGATCTTATATTGAAATAAGGTTATGCTCTGAGGTACTGGGGATGAGGATGTCAACATATGGATTTTTGTGGGATGCAGTAAAATTCATAACAGGGTATAGATTACATAATGGAGGGAAACATTTTGTAACTTAATATGTAAAACATTAACTAAATTATTAATATATAATCATCATAATAGTAGCTAACATATGGAGGACACTATACTATGAACTTTGCATGTATTTATTCTCACAAACCAATTAGGCAGATGTGGAATTATCCCACTTGCCAATGAGTAAATTGAAGATCAAAGAGGATAAAAAGTGATTCAGAAACTTGCCTTAGGTTGTAAGGTTACTAAGTGGAAAAGCAGAATATAAATCCAGGGATTCTGGATACTTTTAACTACTGTGTTAGTCCATTTTCACACTGCTATAAAGAAATACCCATGACTGGGTAATTTACAAAGGAGAGAGGTTTAATTGACTCACAATTTCACATGGCTAGGGAGAGTTCAGGAAACTTAGAGTCATGGCAGCAGGTGAAGGGGAAGCAAGGACCTTCCTCCCATGGTGGCAGGAGAGAGAAGAGCAAAGGGGGAAGAGCCCCTTATAAAACCATTAGATCTTGTGAGAACTCACTCACTATCACGACAACAGCATAGGAGAAACCACCCCCATTGTTCAATCACCTCCCACCAGGTCCCTCCTTTGACACATGGGGATTACAGTTTGAGATGAGATTTGGGTGGGGACACAGAGCCAAATCATTATCAACTACCATTACCTTTTAAATTAATAATTTGCTTAATGTGATTGTTTTTGTGTTTTTATGCCAACCTAGGTATTCAATAAATGGAAAGAGGCAGGAGAGAAAAACACAATTGTTTCATTTATTCATATATTTATCTAAGAATTAGACATAACTTACTTCTGAAACGCTGAGGTAGCTATTAGATTATTCCAGTGCAGAAGTATATGAAAACATTTCACAATGAAAAAAAAAAAAAACTAAGTTTATCTAAAAGAAGTGGAAGGAAGAACATTTTTATGAAAGATTATTACACTCAAGCAGTAAATTTGGCTGAAATTTAACTAAATTTAAATAAATTTGGCTCTAAGTTTTATAAGCACCGGTTTAAACATAGAAATCTATGGTGTTTCGTATTTTTATTTTCTGATGGTAGGAAGATTATCTAAGAAACAAAATTTTTCCTAAACCTAATTCAACCAAAATATGAATCTTAGACAATTGTGAGAATCCTTGTATTTAGAATGCTAAATGAAAAACCCTAATGCCTTCAGTCGCAATTTATTGAAAAATATTGAAGTAATGTTTAAGTAGACAGACCATATCTTTATTTTTTTCTATTACCAGTGGACAGAATATGACATTGAATCATAACTCAGTGAAGGTGGCATTATCAGAGGGGCAATTGAGTTACTGTGAGCTGGGAACTGTACTTTCAAAAGCTCTGATTTAATTTAATGACAGAACTCAGAAAATCTAGATGAATGGGACATGGATATATTAGAATAGTTGTTTCCACTCTGTTTGAGTAACTTTTTTACATGAAGATGTTTCCAAGAATCTTCCATAATATATGGTTTTACTTTTAATATCCGTTGATCGAGAAGATATATAGTGATGTAATGACTGCCTGCCAAGCGCAATAAACTAAGAAAACCTTCCAAAATAGCACAATGATTTGATCTGTTCTATAGGCTTAATTAAAAAGGCCAGTGGATATTAGTGGACACCTGCCAAAAACAATGATGTTTGTTCTGATGTAACTAATGCTGAGCTGCTCCTTTTTCTTGTTACTGACTAAAGAATTCTTAGGATGATTGCTAGGATGATAACCATTATGAGATATAAAATTTAAGGATATGATTATTTTCACTGCATAACCCGCTAACCCTATAAAATTTTCTCCTCTAACCCTATAAAAATTTACTGATCAATAATATGTAGGAATTGAAGTACATTTTAATTACAAATACACAGAAATGTACGTTTTGATGTCTTCTGTGTCTAAAAGGTACTCATTTAATTTTATTATCTCATTCTGTGACATTCACATTGCTATTTTTGTTTGAAACCGGATTCCAAAAGAACAGTATTTAGGATCAAAGTGAGTTTAAGAGAGAAGTCTCACTTTGGATTTTATCTAATATGAGTCACACAGATGGATGTAAGTGAAGGATTGATGTAAATTTGTATATTTCTGGTAATACAGAAGGTGAGAATATGATCTGTCTGTTTTACAGTCAGAGAGTTTTTCTCCTTGGTTGTGAACGTTAGTACAGTTGACCATGTTGAGTAATCTTTAAATGGTTTTAAATATGAAAACACTTTCATTGAGACGATTATTTTCTGACATATGGGTCAATATTCCCAGTTCTCCGTAGCTCTAACTTCTGGCATTATGAAGTCACTTGCAACTAGTTTACCTTGAAAATATGGGGACTATATGGCCATTGACAAGGGAAGTATTTCTATTAAGCTAGAAAAATATTTTCATTATGAGAAAATACATTCAGGAAGGAAAAAAGGACTTCCTATAGTTTTCTTATAAAGGTAATTATACCAAAAGCATAGGGTAACTATATTTTATAGAAGAAGTGCACATAAAACCCTGATAAAAAAGTAGTAAGTTAAATCTCAAACCTGATGGATTAAATGTTGCTTGATGTTCATGCTAATTAGAGACATTATAAATCTTAAATCCTAATACGTGTCTTTTTTCTGAACTTTATTTAGAAAGCATATCTGACCTCTAATTACATCTATACATTTAATAGATTCTTGAAAATCATCTGACTTATATGGATATACCTTTAACAGTATATGCCTTCAAAAGATAAAGAACTATATATATTTATCAAATACTAATGACTAGTATCAACTTTAAACATTTTAGGGATGTTAATGCTATTACAAATTCTGGGCATTGCAAAAGTGTTAAAATATAAGCTATGACATTTAGAGACAAAGTCTGTTAGGTTTCCAGAAGTTTATAAGTCATTTCATTAGTGTACGTCAACAGGCCTATACAAGCAAACTAGAAAAAGACTGCTTTCTAATAACCAAAGTTATGAGTCCAATGTAAATGCTTTTTCTGAATAGATTTAGCAATGAGTAAAGGAGCACTGGATATAAATACAACTATAATAAAATTTAACTTTTTCTCATTTATGTTTAATGACTTGAGAATAAGATTTGTGCTGATGCTTGTGTATTAAGTACTTATTTTGTCAATGATATATTTGTGACATTTACACATCAGACTCTTTGTTTTGAATTTTGTTTTGTTTTACTACCATTATAATTCTGGCTGTCGGTTTTATTGTTATTATCATTTATCAATATGCTAGATACACACATTTTAAAACATGTACCTTATTAAAATACTAGATATTTTAGCAATCATGGGTTTTCTAGTATCTTTGGTCATATTTTTTATTTATACTATAGCAAGATGAAACTGTTGTTTAGCAGTGCAATATGTGTCAACCTTTCTTTAGAGATAATCTCTAAATTTTTTTCACATATTAATCTGTTCTAATATATCAGCATTTCAGATAATGTGAAGGTTTCTCTTGTTAGTCTTTTTTATCCCTTGTCTTTGAGTTGCTTTCACATATTTATATGGAGTATAATTATAGTAATACTCAAGTACTTAACATGTATCAGTGGGATTATAATCTTATTTTAGGGACTTGATAGCTCACATTTCTATTTCCTTGTGGACATTAAATAAGTAATCAAGGGGAAGGACATACTTTTACAGTATATAATGACTTCTTAAATATAATATTAAAGAAAAATTTTTACTTATTTTATTTCTGCTTTCCATGTCCTATTGTAAATTGGGTTTATGGTCAATATCATATCTCTCCTTTGAATATGAAGTAACTGCTTAAAGGTCTGGATATGTTGTTTTTATTTGCCCATGATTTTCCCAGAATCTCACATTTTCTTATAAAATTTATGTTCAGTTAATCAGTGAAGGAAATGTTACAACACAGAAAAGCTCTTGAATAAAATAAAAATAAAATAAGATATACCTAGACAAAGGACTGGTAAGTGAAGGTAAAAAAAAAACAAACAGTGAGAAACTGTGATGTGTAATGATAACAAGAGCATAAAATATCTGTGTGTAAGAAGGCGAGGCACAGTGGCTCACACCCATACTCTCAGTGCTTTGAGTGGTCGAGTTGGAAGGATTTCTTGAGCCCAGGAATTTCAGACAACCTGCGCAGCATATTGAGATCCTATCTGTACAAAAAAAAAATAAAAAATTAGCCGGGTATTATGGCACACGCCTGTAGTCTCAGCTACTCAGGGGGCTGAGGCGGAAGGAGCACTTGAGACCTGGAGGTCAAAGCTGTAGTGAACCATGATTGTGCCATTGCACTCCAGCCTGGGTGATAGAGTAAGACCTTGTCTCAAAACTAACTAACTAAATAAAATGTAGGTAAATGTTTACATTTATACATTTGTATGTATAAATACATATTTAGAGAGAAAACATTAATAGAAATGTGAAATGGAACCTCTGTAGACACAACATTTGGTATAAAAATTCAATCGACAGATAATGAAAGTACTCCCGTGTCTCAAGTGTTACAGAGAAAACAAATATGACAGTCTGTAGCCCCTAAAGTG
Source organism: Hylobates moloch (assembly GCF_009828535.3). NCBI lineage: Eukaryota > Metazoa > Chordata > Mammalia > Primates > Hylobatidae > Hylobates > Hylobates moloch. Next base: position 70,091,243 of record NW_026652294.1, read on the forward strand.
TTTTCTTATATACATATATTATGCTCATTAGGACCAATATTTGGGAATTTAAAAATACATTCATTTTATACCTTTTTTAAAAAAATTCCTTTGTATCCTCAGCTTCGTGGTGGTGGATTCCAATATGACAAAATGCCCTGAGGAAGTTGTATCGTTTGGTACACCCTCAGGTCCCGGGGAAGCGTGGGTAGTGCACTCTTAAGCCGTTGATGAGCCTGGAGCCTGAGATCGTGAAAGGTTATTTTAGGGCCCTGGCCCATATGCTGAATCTAGCCTGTAGACACATTTTGCCCCATACAGTGCTTTTAAAATTCAATTAATTTTCAGTAATTAAGAATGGAAAGGTTTTACCTGGAAGGTTCATGATCAACTTCTGTGAAGAAAATCTGAAGCTGGGACAGGAGTGCGCCCACATTTCACAAGGCAGCAACCTGCTGTCACTGAGCATGGCCTGCGGTCCCTCTTCAGGTGGTGGGCACTCTCCACCGGGCCCCAGGCCCCATATGGCCTGCTCACTCATCTAAATTACCTGACACCTCTGAGCATTTGTGTTCGCACCACATGTTTATTTTATACATTATTTATTTATTTATTTATTTTTTAGAGACAGGGTCTCACTCTGTTATCCAGGGTGGTGTGCAGTGGCTCAGTCATCGTTCACTGTAGCCTCACCCTCTTGGACTCAAGTGATCCTCTCACCTCAGCCTCCCACACAGCTGGGACTACAGGCATGCTCCACCATGCCCAGCTAATGTTTTTAAGTTTTATTAGTTTATAGAGACAGGGTTTTGCTATGTTGCCTACACTGGTCTTGAACCCCTGACTTCAAGCCATCCTCCTAACTTGGCCTCCCAAAGTACTGGGATTACAGATGTGAGTTACCATGCCTAAGCCTGTACCACAAGTTTAAAATCTCATAAATGAAGTTACCCTCCGAACCATTTCAAAAGAAGGCTAAGGAAAGAACAGGAGAGAACCCCCTGTACATTAGATGAAGACACTCTGCTTCAAGTCGTCTAGCCAACTTTTAGTTTTGTGCAAGAATAAAAAGGACAGTGTACTCTCTGAGACTTGGATGTGCCTACTTAAGTCATTATTTAGAAGGAAGGGGCTCTTAATAGAAACAAGCTGAATTAGATGATCAGACAAAGCTTGTGTCACTAAACACGAATGAAATATTGAGACCAACCGGGAATTTGCTCAAGACAAATTAAAAGCAAAAAGTAAACAGTTTAAGTAAGAAAAAGTTAATTAGGTTTCCAAGATGTTTTCAATCAACGTCAATTTATTATTAGCATTAGGCAGGGAGGAAATGCATAACAAGCAATTATTATCCTGAGAGCAGCCCTTCGATGTTGTCTGTGTTTCTAATTCTTGACCATACTGTACTCCGGTTTGGTTTGAGTCAGGAGTTAACACAAACTTTCTTGTTTCCCAGGAAATTGGGAGGAAGAAAGAAGCAAATAAAACTAGGAAAAAATTCTATGACTGCATCCATAGGCATATGTGTGCATTTTTAGCCTGAGAAACCCTTTTATCATGTGAATATTAGATCCTATCATAGTTTTCCCATCTATCTGGTCACTCTTGTTTCCATTATTGCTCCTGCCAGTGCTTTTGGTATTTCCCTTCTAGAAATAATGCATTTTCCATTTGCTTTGCAATTTGCCTATTTGTATTTTGTTCCCCTCTGTCCCCCTGCCTGTTGCTTATCAATCTTTTATCTTCTTTTGCCTCCACCTTTCAATCTAAATGACTGTGTTAGGCCACCCACTGGGCAGGTACTGGGGAAAAAAAATATGATACTCTGTTCAGAAAGTAAGCTCCCAGAGGCGTCAAAGCAATGAGACTCTCAATGCCTGTGATTTTTAGAAAGAGAGAGAGAAAAGATGATGAAGGCAACTAGAAATATGAAGCACTGATTATTTGTGACCTTAAGCATCAGTCCAAACATGTATTCCTGTACACACACACAAACACACACACACACACACACACACACACACACACACACTCTCACACATACACACAGGCTGACTTACCAGAGGAATGAAATTATCATTAGGGATTCTACAAATCATTCTTGCAGACTGCTTTAACAAAGGGTATTTTTTAAAGCCGTACCACAGAGACATAACTATAAAAGAAAAGGAAAGCAATACATTTTCTCCAGAGGCTTCTTTTCAACTACAAATTATACCGTATTATATGTATTTTAAAATATTTTTGCCAGGGTTGCCACTGTAGATGTTTAAAAGCACACTTTAGATGTTTTTTTACTCCTCTGCTGTGAAGTATTATTGTTCTCTTTTTTTCTTTAAATATAAATGGAATTCTCATTTAAACTTGAGGGAATATGAACGTATGTTCAGCCACAGCACATTGAGACATGCCATAATATCAAGGGTAATGATGAAAATATTTTACAATTGGGAAAGCATAGGCACTCACCAATCAGAGCAGACAGTGGCCAAGAACAATGTACAATTAGATGTGCCAGTGACACCCTGACTCAGCCTTGTGTATAATGGATAGAGGAGAACTGATAGGCTTACGTGTGGACTAGGAAGTTTAGGTTAGTAATTATTCCAGTACATTTGAGTAAGGTGTTTTGAACCGAATAGACTTTCCATTCTTTATTACAGCTGATAAACAGCTCTTCCAAATTGTCTATCAAATAGATTACATGGCTAACATGAGAATTATAGATGATCTCTTTAAGTTACCATATTTCTGATAAGTGTATTCTATAAACTTCTTAATTTTTGGTAGTAGTTTAGCTTCGTGGCACTAGGGAGGGTATTTTGTTTTTATTAGGTGTAGTGCATTAAATAACATAGTTTAGAGTTTAGAAGTCATTATTTGTAAGTGATAGAGTTTTGTTTTGTTTTGTTTTTCCTTTTTTACACCTCTTTTTCAAAATGTGGGCTGGTAAGAAAAAAACGCTAAGTGATTCTGTTTGCCTGTTAGGTTTTGTTATTGGAGTAAAGGTAGGATTTTGTGAATTTAATTGGAAATAATTTTTAATGTTACATGTAGTGCTAGAGAGTAAGTTCCTACTCAATTGTAAATAACAATACTTTTAGGTATTTAGTACTTATGCTTTTGGCAATATTTCAAGTGTTTTACATAAATTATATTATTTATTACTAACAACCATATCATGAAGTAAAGAATTTTTTCCTTAAAATTGAATTCAGGGGCTGATATACTTCATACTTATTAATTCTACTATATCTTGTGTAGATGTTCTACTACTCCAGAGCAGGATTTAGAACATTGTACTTGCCCTGTATACAAAGAGGTTAACTTGAACGATGTAAAGGAGCTTGTTTTCCACTAAGCTGGTACATGTGTACAGATTTTGAAAGGTTTAAACAGGTTACACTAATGGAAGAACTTTGTGAATACTCCTGGTGATTGTGAGTTCAATCCATTGCCTCCCTGTTTTTAGTACCAGGGCAGCCACTAAACTTCAAAGCAGAACCTGAGTCTGAAACAAGTATTTTGCTCTCTTGGACACCTCCACGTTCAGATACCATTGCCAACTATGAACTGGTCTACAAAGATGGGGAGCATGGAGAGGAGGTAAGACTATAGTGCTTCTCACCCTGGGAATTATTCATTACATTGGACCACTTCTTTATTTTTGTGTATTTATCCACATTCTTGGTCAGATAGCTATTGAGGACCTTGATGGAGAAGATTTACTAATTAAAAGAGGAACTTGATCCCCCTCCCCTCCCAAAAAAAAAAACCCCAAATGACAACAACAACAACAACAACAACAACAACAAACACTGGTTATTTGGAGGCTTTGGGGAAAAACAAAACAAAATAACTCCTGCTCCTATTGGAATGTGCTTCTGACAGAGTTCCAAGTTCCATAGATGTATCAGGTTATGGAAGAATAAATACTCAATGAGACTTGAGGACTTTCTCTTCTTCATGAAAGTATTTAAGTCACTGTGGGAACAGGTCACTAAATTAGCTCTATATGTTCATGAAAGTCCTTGGCTAGATGAATTTTTCCACACTGGTTTCAAAGATTCCCCATAGCAAATGTTTGTTGGCTAAAAAGTATTTGGTATGAAGGCAAGTGTGTATATAACATTTGAGTATACTGTGCAAACAAAATAACAGATTGTAGAAGGCATGGCAATTGTTGATTGTCACTGAAAAGATAAATGAAAATCAATATAATTAACTCATTAATAGGCACTGTTCTAAGGGTTTCACCATCAATAATGCATCTAATTTTTATAGTAGCATTGGAGCTAGCCTTTCTTATTAATCGATTTCACATGTAATAAAATGGAGGCATGGAAAGAAAGTTAAATAATTTGCTCAAAGTCTCGCACTAGTGGATGGCAGAGCTGGGATTTGAGTCTAGGCAGTCGAGTTCCAGAGTCTGTGTTGTTAACGGTTAGGGTCTACTGCTTCTTGAGTGCAGTTTGAATACATTATAGAAATCCATATTAAGATACATCTAACATTTTCAGAATGAGAATACATAATAGTAATAAATATGTTTCTTTTTTTTTTATTATTGTGAAATCCAATGGGGAACATTAGGAGAAAAGGAGTTAATGGCACTATATTTGAGAACTTCACTCATATATTCATTTTATTATGCCTCTTAGCATTTTTTATCTGAAAAAAAATCTTCACAAAGTGGAACGGTCCCTGTGTTCTAGTAAAGAATATCTTTTTAAAAACTCACATACTAAATGAACTACTCTCAATTAACTTGTAGCACATAATTTTGAATGTTATAATAAATTAATATATTCTTGTAAACTTCTATTTTATTCCATCTGTTTGAATTGAGCAGAATCTCAAAAGAATAGGTTTTAAATGCAGTGCTTTAGATTTAGCTAACAAAGCCAATATAAATCAAGCAGTCAAAAAGTTATATAGTTGAAATGCAGATATGACTTAAAGTATTCATGGTGCAACTTGAGCTATTGGTGTTTTCTGTAAGGCGTAAATCAGCACTGAATTATTTTAAACCTTCATCACCACCACCAAACTAAAATACATGCATACCTAGACACAAACATACATATACACAAAGAGTAAAGGAGAATTGTAATGCTTAAATGTTGGCCTAGCTACTGTGCTCTACAATTGCTTATTTAGGGAATTTCTTTATTTCTTACTTGGTGGATCTAAAATTCCTGAAAACTTTTGTATTTGTAAGCCAGAACACCCTAGGGATGGTTTCTCTAGTTTTATATTTGAATTTTTCTTCTTCTTTTTTTTCTTTTGAGACAGAGTCTCACTCTGTCACCCAGACTGGAGTGCAGTGGCACGATCTCTGCTCACTGCATCCTCGCCTCCTGGGTTCACGCCATTCTCCTGCCTCAGCCTCCCGAGTAGCTGGGACTACAGGCGCCCGCCACTACACTCAGCTAATTTTTTGTATTTTTAGTAGAGATGGGATTTCACCATGTTAGCCAGGATAGTCTCTATCTCCTGACCTCATGATCCGCCCGCCTCGGCCTCCCAAAGTGCTGGGATTACAGGCGTGAGCCACCGTGCCCGGCCTTGAATTCTTCTTAACTAATTTGTTTGTGTGAATAGCAAACACTATTTGATAAAGTGTTAAGATTACACACACCATTACTAGATTATCTACTCACTTGCATTTTAAGGTTTACTGTAGGCTGATGTTCAAGATTGATTACCGATAGACACTTATATTTTTGCTAAATGACAAATTTTAAGCATGGAAGGTGAGAGTTATAGCATTTGATTAACGAAATCGTATATCAGAAGTCCACAAACATTTGTGAATTTATTTTTTTTTTCTGGCTGTGGGTTCTATATTCACAAAGAAAGTAAGGTTTTCAGTTATTTTAGATCAACCTAGGGTAGCGATGTGGTTTCAGATAAATTATTCAACTTTCTTTCGTGACTAACGTGATTTTTTATCCCATCAAAACTTGGCAATTCCAAATCTCTTTTATAGCAACCTCCTGTAAATTGTATACTGGTTACTGTTGCTACTTCTGGTCATATTTTCTTTGCCTCCAATTGAGATTTCAGAAGGTCATGAGAGATGAGTAGACATCTGTTCAATTAAAATTGCACATGTTGGGCAGATTCCACTACCAGGGGCAGGTGTCAGTTTCTATTGTGATCTTTGTCACAGCAACATACACACATTTAACGGCAGAACATACTCATGGGTGTTGGCCGCTCAGTCTTCGTCTTATCTGATGTATTTGGCCAACTGTGTCAACATTAAAAAGATCTCTGACTTCCTTTATTCCAGTTACCTTTATAGAAACTTGCCTTTTAAACTGATATTTTCATTATATAATTCCCTTAGTACAGCACTAGATACTCACTATTGACTCTTTTGGTGATATTTTGATGAGATTATAATCCTGATGATAGAAATCTGATGGTCCAGACGGTATGATTAAAAAGTATTTGCACGAATCTTACTGAAGATGACCACATTCTCTTATTGCTTCCAGCAACGAATTACCATTGAGCCAGGGACGTCATATAGGCTGCAAGGACTAAAACCAAACAGCTTATACTATTTCCGTCTGGCTGCACGCTCCCCTCAAGGCCTGGGTGCTTCTACTGCAGAAATATCAGCTAGAACCATGCAGTCAAGTAGGTGTCTCTCTTTGCTTACTTTCTGCCTTTTTATTTCCTCTGGGAGATGTTGCTAGCTTTCACCTCCACCAACAAGCAAACCTGCTAATATGCTTAATAGTTAGTCTCTAGGTTAGTATGCATCACACTTCACAGGTGACTTAACTGTGACTTATTTTGGTCTCATCACTTGATCCAAATAACAGATCCCACCTTCCCACTTCCTACATTGAAAGACTTCTAAAGAAGGTAGTAGACCTCCATGGGTGAAAAGTGGGTGAAAGGAGTTAGATAAAGCCCTGTTTAATGAATTATAAGGCTTTAAAGCAAAATTCACGTTGAGAACCCTGCAAAATAATCATAGGAGGGCTTGGCAAATGAAAGAGGCTGCAAAAGACAAAAAGAGCTTTATTTTTTTAAGCACACAGGCTTTAGCTTTGCAATCAAACAAGTCCTTATTTCATGTATTTGTTTCTACTAAGAAAAGCTCAGCTCTGATGACTTGTTTCTTATTAACTCTGTGTGTAGTACATGTGGAAATTTGGAACATTGACAGAAAATCTGTATGTGGACAAATTTAGAAACAATGGAATAATCGCAAACATATTTGCAGTTCTAAATTGTATTTTGTTTCCTCGGGTTCAATTTCTTTTTGGAGCTGTTACCCTTAAGCATAGCTGTGTTTATCACACTGGGGGTTAATTGTGCCCAGGGCAGATTGTTTTGCATAAAGTATTATACAGGAGATTGTTTTTGATGGAAAGTTTGGTGGCTTATTATTATTAATTGCTTTTTTTAATATGTGTCTACAGTTCATTCATAAGAAATACTATTTACCTTGAATTGAAGAGTTTTGTTGAGTTATTTTCTTAGATTTCTTTGTGTGATATTTTGTCTTTGCTTTTTGACATAGTGAATTATACAATAGATATCTAGAGTAGAAATACATTGAATTTTGTCAAGAAAGTGCTCTGTTGACCTCATATTTAGACCTATCAGCAAACATGAAATTTATGTTTTAAAAGATTAATTTCCTTCCATATAAATAAGCAAGTTTTCCACCATTTCATTTTCTATAGAAACTTTAAAACTTTCAGGGATTTTTGATAATAAAATTTATGTTTTTCCCTCTTAAAGTGTGATTATTCACATGAAAATGATTAGGATCCTGTTTAATCTATTAGTGATTATCATTTATTCCCATAAAATTTTCTTTCATTTAAAGGCATAAGCGTGTAAATTAATGCATTCTCTGTATGTCTGCTTTGAATTCCAGGCAGGCTAATAAATAGTATTGTAGAAGATAATGTCTTAAAACCAAGCATTTAAGAGAAATGTTACATGCTTCAATATTATGTTTCCCATGGTTTACAAACCTCGGTTTTTAACGTGTGTGTGTGTGTGTGTATGTGTGTGTGTGTATATATATATGTATATATACACACACACACATACATATTGAATAGACTTTTTATAAGCACATCAAACACTTATCTATTCCTTATTTTATTAAAGTAAAATTTTCAAATGATGTTGAATATATTCTCACAAAATAGGAGGTCTGAAGACAGCCCTAGTGCAAACCAAATCAGCTTTTTAAAAAGAATTACAAATGAGTCCTTGCTGTTACATGAACAACTCAATTTATTATGAATAATGATAATGCATGTAAAATAGTTTTATAATTTGAGATATAAGAACCCCTAGTCAGAATCAATAAAAATGAGATTCTAGTGGTTTTGCAAATCTTATTCCAAATTTACAAGGCTGTCCTATGAGGATTTCTTTTTTGTCAATACAGAGAGCTTTTATTTTGATTGACTGTAATAATGAACACAAGGCACGTAAATTAAGAAAGACTGATAATCCCCTGAACAATTGGATGCACCTGGCACTCCATAATATTAAGACTTACAAAGTCTAGGGAAATCCCCAAACTACACATTCAAATATAAAACATAGGATTGCTTTATTCAGTCTACCATATACATTGGTTTAAAAATATATGTGTGTGTGTATGGATTTGTATTATGTTTGCCCACTTGTTTGTTCTTCTTTAGGAGCATATATTATCAAGTTTTAAATAATGATAGTAATTGTGCTGTCTTTTATTGATTTTTAATTTTTAAAAATCATAATGTTTGGTTAATTTGATGGAAAATAATTGCTCAGAAAGTGACTAGTTTAATTTAGAATGGGCAGTAAGAAAGTATATCTTTTAACTCTAATATAAACCCTACATCGTATGAATAATTATGTACAACGTGAAAGAAATTTTGCACATAAGTTATATCTTTTCCAGTTGATACTTGGGTTTTTAAAAAAAACAGTTCTTTTTAATGGCTGTGTTATTGACATTTTCTAAGGGATAAATGATTATTATTGATTTTACCAAATTTTGCTGGTGGGGTCTAATTCTTCACTAGCAATGGTGTCTCAAGAAGAGTTATAATTAAACAGCTGAAAGCTGACGTAGGGTAAGTACAAGTTACAGTCAGAATCAACAATCCTGACATTACGCTCGGGTAGGTAAATCTTGGACTCTGCATTTTCATCCTTTATTGATTCTGCATGCTCACTGTATATGGGCTACGATCAATGTGAACATTTTTTTTATTATTAAAACTGGTCAGGCAAACTCCGTTTCTCAGATAGAGTGAACCCTCTTATGTTTGTTGTTTATTTATTTTTAATTGGAACTGGTAGAAGGGCATTAGCAGTTATTGTAACTTGTCACCTTAAGAAGGTTTTCACAAATGAGTACTGTACGTAAACCATCCTCATTCTAGAATATAGAAGTGAAAGCTTGGAAACAACATCTGTGAAGCATCCTCAGACCCTCAAGTAAATACTAGCACTATTTGCAGCTTGTTTGAAGCTGGATAGTCAGTATACTGGGGGTGGGAGATACTGAGGGATTGGTTTAGAAGAAGAATTTATATCGCAGGTAGGTAATTTTATTTGAGGCTCCATTATCTCGAGGTCTCATTTTCACATATTCCCCCCACTCATTATTTAACAATTATTTTTGGTCATTAATTCATTTTTTTGGTTTATTCATTTTACTAAGCCAAGGTACATAATTTGTCATTAGAATTTAAGTTTCAAAGCGTTATTTTCGTTTTGTCCTTATTGTTCGTTTATTTATTTTTGCCTTTTCTTTTGTTTTATCATTTTTTTTTTTCAACCACTCCTGTCCTTTCACTTAAATCCTCCTTTAACTCACTACCAAAATAAGAGCCGTCAGCTCCTCCTCAAGACATTAGTTGCACCAGCCCAAGTTCCACTAGTATTTTGGTAAGTTGGCAACCTCCACCAGTGGAAAAACAGAATGGCATTATCACTGAATACTCCATCAAGTATACTGCAGTGGATGGGGAAGATGACAAGCCTCACGAGATTTTGGGAATTCCTTCGGACACTACCAAATACCTTTTGGAACAGCTGGAAAAATGGACTGAATACCGGATCACTGTGACGGCCCATACAGATGTCGGCCCTGGCCCTGAGAGCTTGTCCGTGTTGATTCGAACCAATGAAGATGGTATGTTGCCTCCGCTACGTCAGTTTGCACCCTTCTGACACAGTCTTGGTCTGCTGTCTTTCAATAGGCTAACAGTAATCTTTTTTCTCTGCTCATCTTTTTTACTCAGCATTGCTGTTACTTTAGTATTTTTGCCAAAGACTTGTCTTTGCTACAGCCTGGCCTTTTTTTCTTTTTTTTCTTTTTTTCTTTTTTTCCAATCTCAATGCAGTGATTTGCTTCTCTTTAAAAGAACTGTTGGCTCCTATGGTCTTGCAATCCAGCCCGTCTCTGTACCTCCATCTAAAGTCTTCTGTGTTTTTCTTGGCTTTTTGTAGTCACTTCTTTCACATTTTGAAGTTAACTTTTCAAAACTACCTTCTTATCTTTTTGTTGCCTTTTTGTCTTACGTATTTCAGAGACATTGATGCTCGACATTGAATTTTTGGCATCTTTTGTATGGAATACCTTTGATATGAGAAAAAAAGAGAAGATAATCCATATAATCAAGAATCTTTTTATTCTGCCGTTTAAAAAGAAACCTTTAAAAAACACACAACAATCAACAGCCAGTTTTTGTTATTATTTCAATGCTATACCTCTTTGTGCTTTAATGCTTTGATCCTCAAAGCATCTTCCTTGGCTTTTGTACATTTTTTACATGTTTTTCTATTTCTCTGATACTCTTTTTTTCTTCCATTTTTTTTGCATTGGTCATGTTTTTTGATCTTTTCTTAAAAGGTAGAGCAGATTGGTTAAGCATTTTCATTGGTTGAAAATGTTTGTATTCTTCAAAGGAAACATAGTGGGTTTACCCATTTTTTGAAAGAGAAACCTAAGTAAAGAAAATGCAGAAAATGCTCTGATTGGGTGGGACAAGTGCCTATAATTTCTTTTATCCAATGATGTTGTTCCAGTTCCTAGTGGTCCTCCTCGCAAAGTCGAGGTAGAGGCTGTCAACTCAACATCTGTTAAAGTCTCATGGCGCTCACCCGTGCCCAATAAACAGCATGGCCAGATAAGAGGATACCAGGTGCATTATGTGAGGATGGAAAATGGTGAGCCCAAGGGCCAGCCCATGCTGAAAGATGTTATGCTGGCTGATGCACAGGTAAGCCTCTGAAATTATGTACCTCTGTTTTTATATAATAAGTTTATCTTAGTTCATATCTTGAAGTTGGTCTTATTTTAGTTTTTCAACATTTAAAAAATCCTATACAAAATTCTGGTTTTCATTTCACATTGATGTATATTGATCTTTTCAATCAGAGTTACTATCAAGTGAGGAAGGGAATTGTAATGAAATGACACTCAAGTCTGATTAAAAACATGTTACTTTTTCCTTAAAATACAGATATTCAACGCTTTACAACCATATTTGAGTTTGCCTTTCTGACTTCAAAAAATGATTGACTTAGTTGAGTCAAAGAAGATTTCTAAACTGCAATTTTGCTGATGGAATCTACTTTCTTCTGTGCTAAAACAACTTGGAACTTAGTTGTTCTAATTTCTAAATGTATGTCTTCTTCCACTGAAGAATAGACATTTTTATTTAGGGACAGGTACTCAGTATTATATTTAGTACTTCTTCATCAAATTACATATTTGATGAAACTCATTGTTTCATGTCCCAGCGAGTAAAGATCATTACAATGATATTAAAAATCAAATCAGAATTTCCTAGAGAATAAGTGGGAACTTTATGTTGAACCAAGGTTTAAAAAAAAAGTACTAAAAATGAATAGTTGAGTATGTGAGAAATTGTATTGATCTTAGGGCAGTGGTTTGCAACTGTGGTATCACAACCTGGTTTTATAATTAGTTGTTTAAAACAGAGCGTTGAAAATTTTTCAAAATTTTTCATAAATTAGAGGTGATTCAAAGATAGTCCCATAATAAATTCACTTGGGTTTTACATATCTTCCTGAAAGGAAGATGAAGATTTCAGCTTGTAACAACCATGCTGAAAATTGTACATGACTCATATACTGGTTTACCTTTGCTGTGTCAAATGGTGATGAGATGTCATGGGGATAGGATATTATGATCATTGGAATACTTTCATTATCCAAGAAATTAGTGATTTGGCAGGGAAAAGGATGGAGTTTGTAAAAGAATTTGTAATTTATTTCAAATGAAAATGCGTTTCTTTGTGTGAAAGTTGGAAAGATTATGAAGCAAGTTGAAAACTGCGGCACCAGGTTGCCCTGGTTCTACGTTCTTGTCTGTAAAGGCGGATGGATCCCCTGGTCAAGAGATCGAGACCATCCTGCTCAACACGGTGAAACCCCATCTCTACTAAAAATACAAAAATTCACCGGGCATGGCGGCACATGCCTGTGTAGTCCCAGCTACTGGGGAGGCTGAGGCAGGAGAATTGCTTGATCCCGAGAGGTGGAGTTTGCAGTGAGCCAAGATCGCACCACTGCACTCCAGCCTGGCAACAGAGCAAGACTCCGTCTCAAAAAAAATAAAAATAAAAAAATAAAAGAGCAATAAATATCCCTGTGCCTCTAAGGAAAGTACTTATCCCCAAAGTCTTAACACAAGTCAACTCTCAAAAGTCTTTATGTTTTCTTCAGTTTTGGAACATTCTAAGTAAAGGGATCTGGATTCATGGCTCACTTATCTACCCCAAGGCCACTTCTGTAAATGCAGTGGAGCTTTGTAATACCCCTTCAACACTGGAAAGGGGCCATTGACTTGATTTGTATAAATAATTATTATGTAGTGCCTATAAAAAGAAAGTTATGATAGTATAAAATTAAAGCCATCTTTGCTATGTTTTATCTCGTAAGTCTACAATTATGGAAAAGAAAACAATATGACCAGTGTGCTTTGATGTTCTGCTTTGTTTCTTAGATATTTTACAGAACTGTAATTACAGAACTGTAATTCTGTCCCTATTTCCATTGTAAAATATGGTAGTTAACGAAATTATATAATACCAAATGCATTAAATGTCAACTCTGTCTTTTTTTTCTCTTCTTCTTTGGCTTTTCTTTATTAATTGCTGTTTTTCCTTGTGTATTTCCTTTCTTTCCCATCTCATTTACTTTCCTTGACTCTTCACTGAAATATCATTACATCTCACAGGACTTCATTGAAGCCATAAGTGTTAAATATAATGAAATCTATTAATCTAAATAGTGACTTTTAATTATGTAACTTAAGATAGAAGTCAAAATAAATATGAGTAGGATATGACTAGAAACATTAGCTTTTTCTGTGCCTCATTGCTATGTTTCAGTGAACCATACATTTAAAGAATATTAGCTGGTTTTAGTGATAACAGTAACAAAGGATATTTAATTTGACTTCCCAATCAGAGGTGGAAGTGGCAGCAAATCACACATTCTTTGGAATTTTGTTGTACACACTGCTTTGTTTATTTTTTTTGATTTTTTTAATCTAAGAAGGACAACACTGCCTGTATAAGGCTTTAAATTCCTTTTCTTTTTATTTTGTTTTCCTCCCAACCTTCTTATTCTCAATCAGTGGGAATTTGATGATACTACTGAACATGTGAGTAATTTGTGACTGTTTTGTCAAAAGCAGACTATATATGCTTGTTTTCTCTGACGTCCTTTCACTTATTTGTGATCTGTCATCACAGTTTGCTTGGATGCATGAACTAACAAATTATTTTTAAGTTATCTTCACTATGTGGTGCACTTTTTATTTTGATTTTTAATTTGTGAAATCAGCATGGTGCTATTGACTGCAAAAGAAATGTCATGGGCTTGTGATATTTGCTTTGATGGCTGCTACTAACTCTGCCTTGTGACAGTCAGAGGAGGCATGCTTTAAAATACAGGGGTGTTGTCCAATCTTTTGGCTTCTCTGTGCCACATTGGAAGAAGAATTGTCTTGGACCTCACATAAAATACACTAACATTAATGACAGCTTATGAGCTAAAACAGAAAAAAATCTCATAATGTTTTAAGAAAGTTTACAAGTTTGTATTGGGCTGCATGTTGGGTAAGCTTGCTTTAAATGGAGGCATTGCAGACTGGAGATGTCAGATTGTTTGGTGTAGGCTGCTCATAAATCCTACTCCAGGATCACATATCCAGTGGATAACAGGATATAGATCTGGCACTGATTACCCAGAAGTGGCTGTTCTTCACTTTAGCCATACATATTTGAATGGTGAATGGATTATGCCAAGAAGTAGAAAGTATCTCGCTGAGGGAGGAGTGTTTTTAAAATATTTGAATGAAAGCTCTGTGTTATTTATTGAGGGACTGTTATGTATATGCCACTGCAAGGGACACATGATGTGACACCTGCCTTTCTAGTGTTTACATTCTAAGTGGCTAGGGAAGAGTAAAGTTCTGAAAAGTTTCATAAAATGCAGCAAAATATATGGCCTAGTGGACCATGCATTAGTAAATTAGTGGACAGTGTCAATAAAACCTATGAATTCAGAGACAGTGGTCCAAGATAGTAAAAGAAGTCCTGAAGGTTAGTTGAGAATTTAAGTGATGACTAAAGACTGAATAACTGAAAAAGTGTGTGTGTGTGTTTCTGTGTGTGTGTGTGTGTGTGTGTGTGTGTTGGGGAGTTGGAGGTGGAACATATATATTTTTTAAAGTTGAGCACAGCAAAACCAGTCATTGAGACAGTTGAGCATGTGGTATAGTCACGTGACAATGAGCCTGACAATTTGATATAAATGAGGGCTTCATGTAAGTAACTCAGTGGTAAATAGAGCTAAGAGGTAAACTGTAATATAATACTGGGAAAACCAGAAGAGTCAAGCTTAAAGGCCGGCAGGAAGGTATTCTTCCATTCACTGAATGAGTATTTACTGCCAATGCACATGGCTCTTGTTGGGAATCTTCTAACCATGTCCAAGGTATCAGTTCTCATGGCATTGCCAGTGCAGCAGCGTTTTTTACCATAAACTTCTTTGACTGTAACTCACAGTAAGAAATACATTATTATATGTCATGATTCAATGCACGAATACGTTTAACTAAAATAAAATTTTTATAGAATCATCCTTTAAATGTATAATGAACACTAACGTTAAATATTCAAGTTTACTCCATTTCATTTTCTGTTTGTTTGTTTTAAATTCTGGTCATGACTGACTAAACTGATTCCACAACCTACTAAATGGGTCATTACCTGCAGTTTAAAATCCAGTGACTTAGTGGGTAGATTAGAGAGTAAAAAGGTGGCAGATAGAAAAGCAGGTAAAAAGAGTTATTTTGCTAATTTAGTTATGAAGTGATAAAAATGCAACAGAGTTGAGGGAGTAGAAATGAAAAAGTGATAGGATCAGTAAAAGAAAGAATTGGCAAAAACTTGCTAAGAACTGAGGAAGAGAAAGAGGTCAAAGATAGCTCATAAGTTTTGCAGATGTGTTACCATTCATTAAAATATGGAAGTAAGGAGGGGGAGTCTACTTCCAGGAATGATTTTTAAGCTTTAGTTCATTTGAATTTGAAGTAGCACTGGGTAGTCACAGGAAAATATCTAGCAGATATCTACAATGTATATGCCACTAGAGCGCAGATTGGAAGTCACAGCTGGAAATAAATCAGGAATATGGGCAGAAATAATTATTTAAGGTTTAGAAATGAATGCAATTTTTTTTTAAGATTAGAGAAACAGTAGACCAGTGACTGTGACAGAACCTCAGGTGTGCTAACTTTTAACAGTCAGGGACTAGAAGCAAAGTGGAGACAGGACAGGAGGAAACAAAGAGAATGAGGAATTATGGCCATAATATCAGACACATCAACTCACAGACCATACTGAAGCAACCAAGGAGGGAAGTGTACCCACCACTTAAAGAAAGAAAATGTAATCCAAGAAAGGATATGATCGTGGCAGATGGAGGTGTGTCCAGCTGAGATTATACCACCACAGAGGACTTGACGCATTTCATATTGCGTTACGTCTCTTATCCTCTAACAACCTGGGCAAGAGAATGGTTATGTGTGATTAACTCCAATTTCATGATAAGAAACATAGAAGTCTCAGAGTGCATAATTTCTTGCTACAAAAATTTGGTGATGGAAGCAAGACTTGGTGCTTTTTCCAGTTAGCCATGCCTACTTTTCAGCAGTACTCCGGTGGCATGCGAGGGGAACCTTGGAAACAATAATGTTGGCATTTCCTCATCATACTTTTTGGGATAGCCAGTGTGTCTGCTGTCATTTAAAATACTGCTCTTGGGTAGTTTACTTGGTTTTTCTATCCTCTGGAACGTTAGGGAAACCATTCCAAGGTCCTGGAAATACAACATTTCTCCCAAATAGTCCATTTATCTGGCAGAATAAAGTTTCCAGTGACTCTTCAGGATGATATCTGAACTTCTTGAATTTCCACAATGAGATATTCCTACTCTTTTGAGAAAGCATGTTCTCAGAAGCTGTCATATTTGGGATCAGCTTCAACAATTGAGCTCTATGGTATCTGTTACAGCCTCGCTAAAAAAAACCTACTGTATTTCACACAATATAATTCATTCACTCGTCACTCACATTGTCTTTAGATTTGGAAGACAATGACACTGTGCATTTCCCTAAATTTATCCATATTCAATTTGAAAGCACAGCTGTGCCAAAAATCTGAAAGGGTTTTTATATTGCTGTGTGTGTGTGTGTCTGTGTGTGTGTGTGTCTGTGTGTGTGTGCGCGCACGCGCTTGTGTACATGCAGCTCTGGTATTTGTTCTTAAAATTCTAGAATAAGTTAATAGCCACAATCTCTAAAGAATCCCATAACCTGCAGTTTAAAGGAATAAATCAAAGACCATCTGGTCTTATAGCCACCACAGCTTTGGGCCCTGACTAAGAGAAAACTAAGAATTTTGGTAAATAGTATGTGATATTTAACAATTTTTAGAAAGTCAAAATAAATTGAACACATACTAGTGATGTGGTAGGACTAAAGTCCTGTTGTATTATTTGCTTTTATGGCTGCTTTTTAATGTGTGTGAAAATTCTCCTCAGTGGATAATGATTTCTGCTCATAGCCTATACAAATAACCAATAAAAATGATAATACAATCAATTAATAAGAGAGTCCTAAGAAAATGCTCTCTCAGGGTATCTAGGTCCAACAACAACCATTTGGTAAAATTCTTCTATAGTGATAAAGCAGACTATGCTGGCATCAGCCCCATCCGCAGTCTGTGGGTTACAATGGATATGTGTGGAGAGCTGTTGGCATAAAATAATCACTCTTTAATGGAATGCTTCCTATAAGCCAGGCATAGTTCTATGAGTTTACCTGATATAATTCATATAATCCTATGGGGTCCTGTTATAATTCCAACATTTAGATGGGAAATGGAGGCACAGATAAGTAAACACACTTGGTCTGTCCAAGCTAGTAAGGACATGCAAGTTTAAGAATTCAGGAAGTCTGGCTCCAGATTTCATGTCTTTGGCTAATACCCTAAGATCTACCTCCCAAGATGCCTGAAGACGCCCCTTCGATATCAGCATGAAAACAGATCTCCATAGCATGAGCTCAGGCTTGAAATTTCCAAGGCTTAGCATGGCTGCTAAGGATGTGGGAGCATTTGCAGAATGAAGGCAGACGGCCTTGTTTTTCCCCCAGGGCATTAGTAGCATGTTTTGAATCAGTGACATTCTATTTTGTCATTTCAGGACATGATCATTTCTGGGCTCCAGCCTGAAACGTCCTACTCCCTCACTGTCACAGCCTACACAACCAAAGGAGATGGTGCTCGCAGCAAGCCCAAACTGGTGTCCACCACTGGGGCAGGTAATCATGTCTGTGCGTGTATGTGCCTTGAACAGTAATACTAACTTTCTAAATGGTATAGGTAGCTTCTAGCAGTTTTTTATTATAGTAAAATCAGAGGAAATAAATGGACTATGGTCAACTTTTGTGTTTTTAGTTCAGGGGTAAAAAAAAAGTAGATCAGGGAAAGAATAGTCCAAGTGCATAATTTGTCCAAACTATTCAATCAGTCATTCAACAAGTATTTTTTTTTTTTTTTTTTTTTTGAGCACCTTCTGTGTGTCAGGCACTGTTACCAGCACTGGGGATGAAGCAATCAACAAAGAAGAACAAGAATCTGCACTCATGAAATTTACTTTCTGAATAGGACTAGATAATTAACAAGAGACAAAACAAGTATATAATAAAATGTCAGAAAGTGGTAAGATGAAAAGCAAAAGTGTATAGCAATTAAGGATCAGGCAGCCTCTAGGGGCTGAGAAGTTTTCGTAGAGGAAGGATTATTTAAGTTGAGACGCAAATGATGTGAAGGATCAAGTCCCATGAAGATCTGGAGGGAAGGGATCTGGGCAGGGAAGTCCAGCAACAATTTCAACGTCCCTGGACAACAAATCCCCTTAGAAGAGCTGCCATCTTGACCTGGGTTCCTGACTTACAGTTCTACCTTTTGTCATTTTGTCTTCCTCAGCCCCTGCTGTGGGGATTCTAAAGAAGCCAAACTGAACAAAAGATAGAAAACCAAAAAGAAAAAGAAGAAAAGCAACAAGGCTAAATAGTATAAAATTACTCCCTTCTAAAGAATAAGGTTTCTTCAGTGCTTTTTTGGGTGACTTTGGTCAGCCACAGTAGGAAAAGCCAGCATGAAGGAAGATCTGGCATTGCAGAATGAGTAAATTAAGAGGTAATTGCAGAAAGATTCTCTTCCAGTCCTCATTTATAGCAATCTCCCGTGAACATGTAAACCATGATTTGATTTACTCCGCCCAAATCACTTCTCAAATAACTTTTTAGGAACATACCTCTATGTAAAGGCATAAAGTAAAGAACAGCTGTGATGCTGAGTGCCCTCCTGGGTGCCATGCTCACTACCAGCTTTGTCTAAATGTCATAAGATTTGCCTCACTCTCATCCTGCCACCTGGAATTGCCTCAAACAGCAGGATTACAGATGGCAAATCTCCTTCAAGGCTGAGTCTTCTGGGCTTTTTTTTTTTTTTTTTTTTAAATACCATTGTATCAAGCTAATTTAATGCCCTGAAGAGCAGGCATGTATTCAGTGAGGGGCATGATGGCATGATGACTATCTGGCTATGGAACCAGTCTCTATTAGAACATCAACAACCGAGAATTGAATCTCAAATGGAAGAAAATACATTTTCTTCACCTACACTTATAAATATGTCATAATAACTCTGAAATGTCTTATATGAAGCACCACTCCCCTGTTGCCTATTAAATGGGGACATGTTATGATGACAAGAAAGTAGAGGATTTATAGCCAAGGGATATGAATTTTAGAGAAGGGAATGATTTTGTCGATTTTGACGTCACTAAGGCTAGCTCATCCCTTTTTATTTACCATACAGTAGACATTTTGGAATTTTGGAACTTATTCATATATAGAATTCTTTTGGAATTTTCTTTCACAATTTTAGATCCTTCTTAATCAATAGAGGCTTCGGTATTGAGATAGAAAATGCTTGTAATTTAGATGCCTACACGTTTACTTTTGTAAGACCTCCCCACTGCATCTGGGAAGAAGGCAGAAGAATCCGAATTTAATTCCTTTAAGAGCGAAGCTCTAGTTTTCCTTTGCATAAGCAGCCGCTACCCATGGTTTATCCCTAGTCAATTGGTGAATATATCAATTTGTTTTGTCTACTGTATTAAAAATCCTCATATATTTATGTGACTGTGAAGAATTACTGAGTTTATCTCACAGATGTGAGCTCCTAATAACCATAATTGTAAAGGTATTTAGTTACAGCTCCCACAAAGAATTCAGGAATTCTCGTGAAATTTTATTTTAATAGTAAACTTCCTGATTGTGGGGTGTTTGTTTATTATACCTTGTTTCTACAACTTGTAAAGAATCATATCTTGGAAACGAGTACCGATCATAGTTTAATCTATGTAAGATTCATACAACCTCAAGGATGCTTCTGAAGAAAATGTTGGCGGTCTTATGTTTCAATGATTATGAAATATTTGTATTTTCTTTGTTAATCCTCCCATTTTTCTGTATTGTAATAATTAGTTTACTGCCTGAGGCCTTGAGGTTAAAGACAAACAGAAAATTCATTGGTTTGACATTTTCTGTATATTTGTACATGAATTTCAGTACTATATTGAACAGCTATGTTTAAGGATAATCAAAAGATGACTGTGACAGGGAGAATTTGGAAATATTAGCCCAAGTCTAGTCAATTGTGATTTTTGTTGCTTTGGTACTAGGTTAAATTGGGGCTAAATTTAGAGCCATTGGGACTGAGTACCTCGATTGATCTCCAGTGATTCCAGTTGCTAAAAAGTAAAGGACAATCACACATATATACCAATTCTGAAGTCCTAGGAGATTTTTAAAAGAATGTAAGAGAATAAGAAAATGTAAAAGGGAGAAGAGTTTATATGTCATGATGTAAATTAGAGTTATTTACTTTGTAGCTGGACCTTCTCTGCTTCTTCCAATATGTTCATTAAGACCCTGCCAAAAAATGACCTTCCAACTCCCCTGAGTAATTATTTAAGACCCTTTCATCTTACCAACCCTCAAGCTCCAGTGCTGGAGTGAGCAGAACCATTGAACCAACCTCTGGCATGACTTATAAAAGTAGTCTACAGAATAACCCTAAGGCATTAGAAACCTGAGCCAGACTCCACAGATCACACAGTCTATTCCACCTGATTATTTTCCCAACTAGAATATGCCTGTATTAGAGAACATGGACCCTGCTGTATCCGTCTTTATTTCCTCACTCAACTACCTGTGTGCCAGTGTACAAGTATTTGCACAAAGTGAATTGTTGGTAAATGTTTGATACCTATAGTGTTTCTGGAAGCCAGGAATGCAGTGAGTTCCATTGCCAATCTGTGGAGTTTGGGAGAATTCTTTTTAACTACGTATTCAATGATACAGAACTCTCCTCATTCCTTTTCTCTTTTTAATCCTATCAGTGATTCCCTGGATAAAATACCACAACTGTCCCAAACCCTTATTCCAGCCTATTTAAACTGCATTTACTAATTCTATTATTCACATGCTTATGGAAATTTTAGTCATCCCTTCGTGTGACCCTTCATGTGGCCAGGCTCTCCTGAGGTGATATTGGGTGTTCTTCCCCAAGCTGCATAAGCATTCATTTCTTTACTGAGTCCTTCCTTTATGCTTTGTGGCACTTCCAGGCTGGTTGTCTCATAGTTTTCAGGCTTAGTAAAACTTCTGCCCAGGGAAGGAATGACTGTTGTGGGTTTAGCAATGGAGAGCCGACTGAGATCCTCCTGTACAGCAGGGGAAGCCAGTAGGTCAGAGCTAACACTCTTATTTCTATATCATTACTTTAATCTCATGATTCCAAGCCAACAAGCCTTTCTGTCCCAGGATAAGAAAGGTCATGCCAACATCAAAAACAAAAGCGATTACTCCATCCTAAGCTTTAAGTCCCACAGAATAATAAATGTATACATTGACAAAGTCAGTGGGTTTTTTCCTAGACTTTGCCAGCCTATTAGATTTCTCCAAATGTGTACCATAGCAATATTATAAAGTGAAACATCAGTTAATAAGAACATGCTCATAAATGACAAATATTAGAATGCAATCTCTATTTGTGGTCCAGATCAAAAAATTTATTTATCCTAGCTTTACGTGCATCTTACGGAAACAGGATACACGGTATATATATTATTATGCAGTTCGTTGGAACTAGAATTTCAAAAAATTTTAATAAATATGTTTAAACTGTTGTCTCTGGACAATATTGAGAATTAATAGTTGTGTTTCCACCCACTCGTTTCAACTGAGTGTCATATATTGAAGGCTGTATTCTCTGCTGAAAGCTCCGTTTCACCATGGATTTTTCCCAGCAGAGACTCAGGTGTTTAATCCTTGACATCATCACTGACATTTGGACAAATCGTGTAAATGCTCTATATACATAAAGGGGAATTGAAGACGTCTGCCAGTGTCCCTACCTTAAAGTACTATTTTAAAATTAAGATAAGTGTAAATATATTAAAAGCAAATGGAATAGTTCACACAGTTTCCAACTTAGGGATGGGTGGTGTTCTGAGAGTGTTGGTTGGTTGTTAAGATCTCTGGATGCGTTTTTCCCGAGGAACACAATGAGTACACAATGATGTGGTTCCTGGGCCTACCTTCAACACACATGTTTTATATATACAACACAACACACACGTTTTATATATACAACACAACACACGCGCTTTATATATACAACACAGCACACGCGTTTTATATATACAACACAACACACGCGTTTTATATATACAACACAGCACACGCGTTTTATATATAACAACACACACGTTTTATATATACAACACAACACACACGTTTTGTATATACAACACAACACACATGTTTTATATATATAACACAACACACATGTTGTTGAATAATTATTTCTCTAAAAACTTTAGAAACTATTGTTTTCATACATTGTAGGTTAGCTGAGTTATATAAGCATGTGATGAATCTTCCCAGGATGTGAAACAAAACTGTTGCTCCATTGGTTAAGGAAGTAAATATCTTAATGATATTTCTTAGAGCAGAGCACATCTCCACTTGGTTCTCACTTTCTGAAATATAAAATGAAGAGGCTATATCAGTCCATCTCTGAGGTTAATATTCTATGTATTGTCTCTTAATCTTTTTAGTGATTATTTTTTTACCTTAATCTATATCCTATATCCTCACGGTATGATTTTTTTATCACCTGTCTCCCGTTACTGTAAGTTTTCCTCCTTTCCTACCATCTTTCTTTTCTTCACGTTCATAATTTAGAGGCACAGTTTCACTGTCACTCAGGCTGGACAGCAATGGTGTGATCATAGCTCACTGTAGGCTCAAACTCTTTGGCTCAAGCAATTCTCCCACCTCAGCCCCGTGAGTGGCTAAGGCTACAGACATGTGACACCATGCCTTTTCCACCCCCTGCCGTAGAGATAAGGTCTTGCTATGTTGCCAAGCTGTTTGTTTGTTTGTTTGTTTGTTTTTGAGACGGAATTTGCTCTTGTTGCCCAGGCTGGAGTGCAGTGGCACGATCTCTGCTCACTGCAACCTCTGCCTCCCGGGTTCAAGTGATACTCCTGCCTTAGCCTCCCGAGTAGCTGGGATTACAGGCATGCACCACCACGCCTGGCTATTTTTGTATTTTTAGTAGAGACAGGGTTTCTCCATGTTGGTCAGGCTGGTCTCAAACTCCCAACCTCAGGTGATCCACCCACCTCTGCTTCCCAAAGTGCTGGGATTACAGGCGTGAGCCACCACACCCAGCCGCTGGTTTTGAACTCTTGGGCTCAAGCAGTCCTCCCACCTCAGCTCCCAAAGTGCTGGGATTACAGACATGAGCCACCATTCTTGGCCTTTCTTTTTCTTTCTGTTAACTTGGTTTAGTTTTTATTCTGATGATCCTCAATGTCTTTCACTGTGGATTCCAGAAATAATTGCTCTCCATTAAAAATAAATACAGATATAATAATGCATTGGATGAGTAGATTAGAACTTTTCACGTATCTAACTTAAAGATAAATAAATTCTGTATTCATTGGAAACTAGCCTTTCACCATAAAAAGTTTAATATTCAGATTATTAATTATGATTAATATTAATAGAATGCAGAACCTCATGCTAAGAATTTTACATGAATTTCCTCATTTATTATTCATAAGAACAATATAAAATAGATCTTAATATAATTCCCATTTTACGGATGAAGAACTTGATGAAGATGTGTGATGTGGATAGTAAAGTTAGACAGAAAGTGCAAATTAATTTCATATTCATATTATTTTGTGGTTTTTTTTTTAAACTTTTAAGCAACATAACAGCACAATTAAGCATTTAAGCAGTCGACTCCAGACAGAGGTGGGTTTGCCTTATAGATTTCTCACTTGTTACATGCTGGCCTTGGAAAGTTTTCTACCTCTCTGGGCCTCAATTTTCTCATTATAGAAGATAGAGATAATAATAACTAATCTGAGAATGTAGTGAGGAGTCAGGAATGTAAACCAACTGTGAATACTCTATGCAATGCACTTAGCGTGGCGCCGGTACATTGCAGATACTCAATGAATAAATAATCATTATAGTTATTCTTATTAGTGGTATCTAATTAGCTGATCTTTGCTCAAATTAATTTATCTTTGATATGAACCTTTATGTATGAAGGTTTAAAACGTGCAGGTGTCAAAATAATTCCCTTAAGCTGTTGTTTCAGTCATAATTTCTGTTTTGTGTCCGTTATCAAATTCTAGTATCTCAGCCTACTTTAATAAAGTAAGACAAGAAGCATATTTCCACAAAGGTATGTAGGTCCAAGATAGCCTGTTTTGTTTTGTTTTGTTTTGGTAAGTAAGAAAATGGGAATACCAGTAGAGTGGAACTCCCTCATTTGGCAGTGACTGAAATGTGAACGTTCAAATTGGTTGGTCTTAACACTCCCACCCATTTGCTCCAGTTCCAGGGAAACCTCGGCTTGTGATTAACCACACTCAGATGAATACTGCTCTTATTCAGTGGCACCCTCCCGTGGACACATTTGGACCTCTTCAGGGCTACCGTCTAAAATTTGGCCGCAAGGATATGGAGCCACTTACTACTCTTGAGTTCTCTGAAAAAGAAGATCACTTTACAGCTACAGACATCCACAAAGGAGCATCATACGTCTTCAGGCTCTCAGCCAGAAACAAAGTGGGCTTTGGGGAGGAGATGGTGAAGGAGATTTCCATTCCAGAAGAAGTACCAACTGGATTCCCTCAAAACCTTCACTCAGAAGGCACCACTTCAACCTCCGTCCAGTTATCTTGGCAACCACCTGTCCTGGCAGAGAGAAATGGCGTTATTACCAAGTATACCCTTCTTTATAGGGATATCAACATCCCCCTTCTCCCAATGGAGCAGCTTATTGTTCCAGCTGACACCACTATGACACTCACTGGCTTAAAACCAGATACCACATACGATGTAAAAGTACGTGCTCATACGAGCAAAGGGCCCGGGCCATATAGTCCCAGTGTCCAGTTCAGGACACTGCCTGTGGATCAAGGTAGGATTTGTCTGCTTATGGCCTTCCTCCTTTAAAGGAATGTCAGTCATTGGAAATCAGTATTTTGAAGCTATAATAACTGATCAGCCCATTCATATTAATAGGTTCAGCAAAAACAAAAAGGTAAAGTATGTAAAACTTACTCCATCTTGGATGCCTTAGATTTCAGTTATAGAATATCAAGCAAGTCTGGCTGACAGCACCCCAATGTCCTCAGGTAAGGAAAACACAATAGAGTTGGCTGAATTGGAGAGAAAGGAAAGATCTTTGTGAGAATGGGGTATTAAAATGAATGCTCTAAACAGGTAGGAAAATCATACTTCTCTCTCTGATCGAAGTAGACAGCATCTAGCATAAGCCCTATGGTCCATGGTGGAAAGGACAGGTCATCTGTTTTAAGAATAGTTTAAATACACTGTTTTTCCTTTTCCAGCAGTGTTTGCAAAAAATTTTCATGTCAAAGCAGTAATGAAGACTTCCGTGTTGCTATCTTGGGAGATTCCAGAGAATTACAACTCCGCCATGCCTTTCAAAGTAAGTTGTTTTCTAATTTGTAAGAAATCACAGATAAAAGTAGAGGGGACCGTTTATCTGGGTAAGTTATTTGCACAGCAAGCAGACCACTTTGTTTTGGCCACATGTCCTTGCTATTCTCATTTGTGACTTTCACATGGGAGACAGTTTGGTGCTTTGTAAGTGTGTCCTTTTCAGTCTGAAGAGGGAGCAGGAGCTTAAATCCAGGGCTGGCGTCACTTGTAGGTTACCTACTACTTTGAACTTGAACTTTTTACATCTAAGCTAGTGCTTTTGTTTTTCAGCCAGAGTATGAAATTTACATGGTTTCTACCTATTTATGTTATAATTCCCTGGGAGTTTCTGAATTTGTTTGTTGGCCTGTATTCTTGGCACATTTTAAACTCTGACTTGCCATTAAGAGATGTTAGCAAGTACATATTTATGAAATAAGAAATAAACATTTTTGAAAGTAAAAATATATTTATAAAGAGGAACCAAAACCTTTAGAAAATAGGCAATACTGATAATACATTGAAATGTAAAGCTTTTCTGCACATATTCCATTAAGATCACACACAACTAACAGGTCTAATATTGATAAGTTATTATGTATATATATATGTGTATATATATATATGTCTTTGTGTATTTTTGATAGACTGAGAAATATTTTATCATTACACAGTAGGAAATGACAGGAAAATTGATGTGATCTCCAGAATTATGACTACTCATGGGCTTAGAAATCACCTAAAATTAGAATTGACTATATATACATTTTCCATAAGCAAGTGTGCACATTGGTTTAGAAAATATGTTTTGCCTCTCTGATAACCAAATTTTTTTATTGATTTTATCTCTTTAGATTCTTTATGATGATGGGAAAATGGTAGAAGAAGTGGATGGCCGAGCCACACAGAAGTTAATTGTCAACCTGAAGCCTGAGAAGTCATATTCATTTGTGCTGACAAATCGTGGAAACAGTGCTGGTGGGCTGCAGCACAGGGTCACAGCAAAGACTGCACCAGATGTATTACGTACCAAGCCTGCCTTCATTGGGAAGACCAACTTGGATGGCATGATTACTGTGCAACTGCCTGAAGTACCTGCAAATGAGAATATAAAGTAAGTTGATTGAAGGATTAGGGCTGAAGGAAAGAATTATAGGTAAATAAGAACGTTATATCTCAAAATTATAGAGGTCATAAAAGAAGATACTGCTTAATGTTGTGAAGGATTCTTCTGCTCAGACTCCCAGTTTTGCTATCCGAATTCTGTTACAACGTGTCCTAGTATTCATCGTAACACAGATTTTTGTTAATTTAACACTGAGTTTTCAATCTGTGTTGCAGGGACTGTTATTTAGGAGAAACAGAAAAACTTACAGAACACGGTTCTTACTACAAAGCGTTTTGTTTGTTTTTGTTTTTGTTTTGAGACGGAGTCTCGCCCTGTCACCCAGGCTGGAGTGCAGTGGCGTGATCTCAGCTCACTGCAACCTCCACCTCCCAGGTTCAAGCGATTCCGTTGCCTCTGCATCCTGAGTAGCTGGGATTGCCTCAGCCTCCCGAGTAGCTGGGATTGCAGGTGCCTGTTGCCATGCCTTGCTAATTTTTTGTATTTTTAGTAGAGACAGGGTTTCACCGTGTTAGCCAGGATGGTTTCAACCTCCTGACCTCATGATCCGCCCGCCTTGGCCTCCTCAAGTGCTAGGATTACAGGCGTGAGCCACCGTGCCCAGCTACTACAAAGCATTTTATGTCATAGTTTATGGTATAAGGTGATTAACTCTAATATTTGGCAAAATATTTTTCTAATTATGAAGAAGTCTTACAAAGGACTGAAAGGTTGAAAAAAATGGGGGGAAATTAGATAATGGTGTATGACAGTGATGTATTAAAAATAGGAAAAATTCCAAGAAGTTAAAGGTAAAAATGACATTGGAAAAAATATAAACATTAGAAAATTCAAGTTTTCTGGTTTGAATTTAGCACAGCATAGAGGCCAACAGACCTGAAGTGGAAAATTAAATCCAGTCAATTAAGTAGTTTGTCCAAGGACATATAGCTAGTTGATTGCATAACTAATAGAAGAAAAAAGTATTTTCATCAAAATGTATGAACTACAAGTACAGTGGTGGACCCCGGGGAATAAAAAAAGTTGGATTCCTGACTTCAAAGACCTTACCATAGAGTGAGAGAGATACAGAGAAACAGACAGATATAGTAAGCATTAATGATAGAATTGTGCTTTATCTTAAGAGCAGCTAATTCAGAATGGGTCAAGGAAGTTTCTGAACTTAATCTTAAGGGATAAATAGGAGGCATACAAATAATAAAAGAGAGACTATATGCAAAGGGAGCGGTATGTGCATAGGCCCATTACTGAAGGCACGCAGTGGTGCCATACGGCTGGATCCCAGAGTGCCTGGCCACAAGTGACAAGAGAAGGAAGAAGGAGGAATACAAGAGCCAAGGGTATACCCAGAAGTGAAAACTATATCCTCTAGACAATGGGAACCTATTAAAGCTCTTTGTGCAGGAGAGTGGCATGATAACATTTCTATAATACATAGTAAAATTCCATTTTAGGAAATATTTGTTGAGCATCTATTGTGCTACCTGTTTGGAATAAGAATAAATCCTTTCTCGTTTCTTTTATCTCACACCCTCAAGTTTAGGTGAAACTTGCTATGCCAGGTTTGAAGGTCGAGCAGAGAGGCATTTATTCATAGTTCATGCATTGTTGGAAGTTGGTTAGATGGGAGCACCATAGAGATAGTGGTAGAGAAAATTGTTGAGAGGTGGTCACATAGTTGACTCTAGGCAAATAACAAGATTCTGAAGGAAGATGATGATGATGGAAATAGGATGCAGAGGCAGACATGAGATACACTAGAGTAGTAGTACAGCATACATAGGTAGCTGCTTTAATGATGAAATCAAGAGAGTAAAATATGGCTCTGAGGTCTCAGCTTGGATGACAATGAATGATGCTGTCATCCTAAAGGATAAAAAAATTCAGAAGTCCATGAGTTTAACGTTGTATGTATTAATATGAAATATCAGTGAAATACCTAGTTAGAAGTGTGGGCTTAGAGAAGTTATTCAGATTAAAGATGGCCAGGCATGGTGGCTCACGCCTGTAATCCCAGCACTTTGGGAGGCCAAGGCAGGCAGATCACGAGGTCAGGAGTTCGAGACCAGCCTGACCAAAATGGCGAAACCCCGTCTCTACTAAAAATACAAAAATCAGCCGGGCATGGTGGCTGGCGCCTGTAATCCCAGCTACTCAGGAGACTGAGGCAGGAGAATCGCTTGAACCTGGGAGGTGGAGGTTACAGCGAGCCAAGACTGTGCCGCTGCACTTCAGCCCGAGCAACAGATCTATGCTCCGTCTCAACAACAACAACGAAAAATAAATAAAATAAAAATAAAAAAGGATTATAGATACGCATTTAGGAGTTGTTAGCAAAATAGCAATGGTTTCATGGAAGAAGACAGAATCACTGAAGCAATGAGGGGAAAATGTGAAGCAAAAGACTAAAATAAAGGTGTCAATTAATAGGAAGAAGGGAGCCAGTAGAGGACACAGAGAGGGATTATTAGAAATCTAAGAGGAGAACTGAGCCAGAGCAGCATGCCAAAGGGATTTTCTAGGAGAAAAACTCAGAAAGGGATCAAAAACTCCCCAAACTCCAGAAAACTTAAAGCAGATGGATGAGAAAATCAGGTATTAAAAAATGAAATCAGAAATAAGAAGTTTTAAAATAGGATAATTTGTGTAATTTAGGTATAATTAATAAATTCAGACATGATACACATCCTGAAACAACCTTTCCTGAGTAAACGTTCAGTTATTGTTTATTTGATAAAATGATGAATTTCAACTAGGTGAGAATTTCAAAAAGATTATTACTAAAATCAGTGAAAAGAATTTCTAAAAGATTATTATTAAAATAAATTCAGTGAAAAGAATTTCTAAAAGATTATTCATAAAATAAATTCAGTGTAAAATAAGGTCTTCACATTTGTCTACTCTTATTTTTCTTTTTTTTTTTTTTTTTTTTTTGGAGACAGAGTCTCACTCTTGTTACCCAGTCTGGAGTGCAGTGGCGCCATCTGTGCTCATTGCGAGCTCTGCCGCCTGGGTTCACGTCATTCTCCTGCCTCAGCCTCTCGAGTAGCTGCGACTACAGGAGCCCACCACCACGCCTGGCTAATTTTTTTGTAGTTTTAGTAGAAACGGGGTTTCACCCTGTTAGCCAGGTTGGTCTCGATCTCCCGACCTCGTGCTCTGACCCCTCAGCCTCCCAAAGTGCTGGGATTACAGGCGTGAGCCACGGCACCCGGCCCTTCTTTTTCTATAATCCAGAAATTTGAAAATGAGAATGGAGTATTTGTGTAATTTTTATCCCAACCAATTTCAGTATGACAGTGGGATTATATTCATTGATTTGTGTATTCATTCTGAATGTTTATTAATTGATTTGGACAGATAAAGGATATTTATGAATTTTTAAAACCACTTTATTGAAATATAATTGATATGTAAGAAGCTGTGCATATTTAATGTATACAACTCAATGAGTTTGGGGATAAGTATTTACCTATAAAACCATCAAGGCCATAGACCTACCAGTTAGTTCTTGATCACTCACCCTAATAGCAGTCAATGTTAATGTTTCAGGGATTCAGTAGCAACAGTGTATGATTTCTCATTGTTCTCATACAGCATAGTTAATTGGGCAATTTGGACAAGCAAAGAGTTCACTGAAGCAGAGTCCTATAATAGAGAAAATTAGATAGATAAGGGAGGCTGTAGACGAGGCTCCTAACTCCGCCTTATTAGTTCAGCAGTCCTAGAGAAAGTGACAACTGAGGCTTTTTAAGCCGAGACTTCAAAAGTGACAGGAAGTTAGCTGGGCCATGGGAGTGGGAGTGGAGAGACAGCCGTTGACTCAGAGGATAGAGCGTCTCTGATGGTGTAGAGGCAAGAGAAGGACTAGCAATTGTTGTTTGGCCACATTGTACTTGTCTACCTCTTAAGACTTTCCTGCTGGCATCCAACAAATATATATTCTATACACACTATTTTGTCAGGGCTATTTCTGGGAATAGAAAGATGACTGAGATTAAGTCCTACCTTATAGTAAGAGAATAGATTTAGAAAATAAATAATGTGAATATAATGGGATGGGTACTGCCAGGTGTTGTGGAAACATAAGTATCAAGTTTTAGCCCAACTTGGGTGTCAGGGGAGGCCTCCTGAAGGAGATCATATCTAATCTGAATCTGATAGTGTGAGAAAGATTTAAGAAAGGTGAAAAAGTTACAAATAATGAAAGAACAGGGGAAAGACATTCCATTAAAAAAACATGCATGTCTCTTCAGGAAAAGAGCAGTTGAAAGAGGAAGATAGTATAGTATGTTCTTGAGCATTTACTATTAATTTCGTTTTCAATACTTTTGTTTATACAAAAAATGACCTTTAAGAGGCTGTTCCCCAAATTGTATT
This sequence comes from Hylobates moloch, assembly GCF_009828535.3. Classification (NCBI taxonomy): domain Eukaryota; kingdom Metazoa; phylum Chordata; class Mammalia; order Primates; family Hylobatidae; genus Hylobates; species Hylobates moloch. Next base: position 70,122,430 of record NW_026652294.1, read on the forward strand.
GCCAAAATGTGTTAGCTATTATTGGAAACTGGCACTTGTAGTCTATTGGTGGTCAACTTCAGTTTCATTTTCCAATTTCTGAAGGAGTTGCGAATATTGCAGAATGTTTTCTACCTTTGTCAGTTTTTTTTTTTAGCTTGTTCAATTTTTTTGTTTTATTTATGCACTTTCCCCTTCTGTATATGAAAAGGGAGTCAGGGAAAAGGTATAGAACTTTGACATCACAGAAATGAGACCATTATGAAGCAGAAAAAGAAAGCAAACTATTATGGACATTTTTTGTTTTCTAGAAATGAATTAAAGATTCTCAGAAATATATTACAGCCACTTAGGGGAAGAAATGAGTGAAAGACTAAACCAGGAAAGTACTTGAGTGAGAAAAGTATCAAGGAAATAGAAAATGAAAAGCAAATCTTTTAGTGAAAAGCCTTAGATGATTTCTATTTAGTGGAATTCTCAAAGGGTAATAGTGTAAGGTTACTATTCCTGTTTTCTAGATTGGTTAATGTAGCACGGTCAGGTATTGCAAGAAGCTCCATGCCACGCTGTGTCACTTGCAGTGGTTGGCAAGTTTAGAAATTAGGAAAGGTTGTAGCTTTTTATTCAGTATTCTATGAGAAAAAATGTGAGGAAGAAACAGAACTCATTCCAGAACTGTGGGCAGGTTGCTAACTTTTATTTGGATGAAAGGTATCCAGAAAAATGCTTCCTATTTGTTTTCAAGCAAAATGCAGTTTTGGTGATTGACACCTGTTTTCTTGACCAACAGAAACCATGCTTTCATTTCTGGCCAAGTTGATGAGGAGGTCTTGGCCCCTACTCCTTAACTCCTCAACGCCTAAAAAGTGTCTAATGATTTCTAATTAATTTAATATCTCTTTACTTTCATACTTGGTTTTTGTATTTTTTGTGTGCCACATCAGGAGAGTTTCCTCACAGAAAGGCTACATTTCTTTTGTAACAGCCTTAAGGATACTGCAAGTTCTGGTATCAGGAATTCTGTGGTGCTTAAACCTACTATTTAAATAGATTTGGGGAGCAGAATGCTGGTCAGATCTAGCAGTGCTACTATTGTTCAGAAGCAAGTTGTAATGACATAGGGAACTTCTGTGACTTTATAGAGCAGAATTTTACTCTGAGTATTTAAAAAATGTACAACACAGATTATACTAAGAGAAAAAACTACCAGAAAGTACTCAATGTAAATTAATTTTATGACAACCATTTTATGTTTATAAAAAATGGAAATAAAGAATAAGGGTATTTTATAAAATTTTCTATTTCTTTGGTCTTACTAATTTGTTCTCAACTTTTTCTTTTAAACAAGAAGATTTTTATGGAAGCATGGCTTACAGTGTTGCTTCATAAGATTTGTGTTCCACTATTAGCAGCCTAATGAAGAGTAATTAATCATGTGCTTGTGAGTTACAGTAGTAAAGGCTTAAATTTGTATAGTACTTTGCAATTTACTGAGGATATTAGGTTTCATTTAAGACTCACAATAACCCTGTGAGGTAGGTATTCTTCCTCTAATTTACATATGGGTAAAATGAGGACCAATGGTACTAAGCGGCCTGGCCAAGATCATACAGCTGATACTGGTAATAGTTAATACGAACAGAGGGCATACTAGGTGCTGTGCAAAGGACGTTACACACATTAACTGATGTGATCCTCCCAGGAAAGGTGCTCCTCTTTTTATAGCTGAGGAACACACAATATACACTGACTTGCCCCAGCCGGCAACACAAAACCAGAGAGGAAAGACTTGAATCCAGGCAGTCTGGCTCCAGAGCCCTGCCTCTGTGACCGTAAGTTTATTGGTCAAAATAGAACTTTTTTTTTCTAGGCCAATTGATAACTGATTGAAACTCCAAAAGAAGTAGACATAAACAGGACTTCCCCAGACAAACCTTAGAACTAAGAGTGACCAGGCATATGTGCTTGGGTACAGATCACAGAAGTGTGTGTTTAATGCCATGAAGCAGTAAAGTCAGTGGGTTGCCATGAGAATTTAAGGAGCGGTAAAGCAGGAGGCTTACACAAGGAATGACATTCATCATTAAAGTCCTAGATGGATTTTTCACCTCCCAGTTAAATAACATGTTTGAGAATACTAATACACACTAATACAAAAAGCCTGACTGAATTTGAAGTGGGACTGCCACAAAAACCAGAGCTTGCCTTCTCATATAATTATGGGGAACTGGGCCCCTTGATGATAACATATTAAATGAAATTAGTAAAACTTTACTTAATATAATTAAAACTCTGAAGGTTAGATTTAACTTATCTAATTAAGTCTAATATACTGGGAAAACACAGCTTACTTTATAAGTAGTCAAGGGCTTTCCAGATATATTGATTCTGAAGTTATTTATTTTTCTATTACTTTAATAGTTCAAGTCTATTTTGAAAAGGTGTTTGGAGTCTAAACTCCAGGCTTGAGGCAGACAGGCAAAGCAGAATGTTGAGTTTCATTTTACCCATATAAAAAGCTAGCTCCAAAAGCAATTTATTTTTTTTTTTTCATTTCAAGCAAGTTCTTTCAGCTCATATGATTTGGTTGATATGAATTTGTAGGGCACATATTAGCTGCCCATTTCACTCCTCCAATATGAATCATCTTATCTTTCTTAATGTCCCGTGAGATTAGAACAAGGGTCACGAGTAGGCCAGTAAAGAAAAGAACGTTTGCAATAAGGAGTTATATTTTCTAGAATCTCTATTTGGGCATGCCATTGCTGGTTTGAAGAAAGGAGAAAAGGCTTGATGAGACTGAGAGTTGAAAATTCTGATGGAGAAGAACCGCCAAATATTTTTGACTGCATGACTTACGAGAGGCGTTAATTCCCGAGAGCCACCTCTTGTACCCACTTTCTTTACAGTGGAAGAATAATTCCATGATAAAATGGCAAAGTTAAGCAAATGTTGGGGGTACTATTTTTATTTCTGCTTTAGTAATGTTTTTGTAAGTATATAAATTTGTTGTATAAGAAAATTTATAGATTAAAATGGTTCATAGAGACCATATAATGGGGGTAATAGGTTTAAAAAAAATCAGGGAAGATTTCACTTAGAAAATAATCAGTTAGTAGATATTTAAGGAAAGAGAATAGTTAACTAGGTGGGAGTGACAGAAAGTTCTAGGCAGGTGGGAACAGAATGATCAATAGTTTAATGACAGAATGAACTAAGTCAGAGATCTACAACCCCTGGGCCGTGAATGGGTACCAGTTCCTAACCTTGTTAGGAACCCAACCACACAGCAGCAGGTAAGCAGTGAGGAGGGAGCATTACCACTGGAGCGAGCTCCGCCCCCTTTCAGATCAGTGGTGGCATTAGAATCTTTCAGGAACATGAACGCTATTGTGAACTGCACACGTGAGGGATTTAGGTTGCCGGCTCCTTATGAGAATCTAATGCCTGATGATCTGAGGTGGAACAGTTTCATCTCGAAACTATCCACCCAATCCCCACCCTGTCCGTGGAAAAATTTTCTTCCATAAAATCAGTCCTTGGTGCCAAAAAGGCTAGGAACCACTGGACTAGGGTAAATGCAAGAAACTGAAAGCCTATCAAGCTATAGCTGAGCGGGCACAGTCAGGGATTCAGGCAAGATCCTGCTGGCCTTCTGATACCTTTCAGTCTTTATCCTAAGAGAAATGAGGATCCATTGAAATGTTTTAAAAAGTGGAAATGGCACTACAAATTTTGTATTGTGATGTGAAAATTTCAGACTACACTAGAAGGGGCTAAAGTCAATAGAGAGAGTTGAGAGAGTAAGGTCACAGTCTGGGCATGAGACATGGAATGAGGCCAGAAGAGTGGCAGTAGAGGTGGAGAGAAGCACATGCACTGGAGATAGGGTTTGGAAGTGATAGAGCTTAGCAATAGATTGAGTATGACAGAGGGAGAGAATAAAAGCAGATTGTCAATGATAACACCTAGGTTTCTGGCTTGTGCACTGAAATGGATTGTAATGCAATATTAGGGAGAGTTTATTTTGAAAGGCATATTATTTATTTTAACCACATTAAATTGGGGTACTTTTGTAACTTAAAGTCAGATAAACCAGTGGAATTCAGAAGAACATTCTTGGCTAAAGATATGAATCTGGAAATCATCTGCATATAGCTAAGAACTGATGCCCTGAGTTGGAATGAGATCTAGGATGAAAATAGGGTCTGGATAGAAGTTCTGGGCCAGAGCCTTGAGGAATGTCACCGTTGTAGCTGGGCCGCAGATGATAAATTCTGCTAAGGAAATGAGGTTAGCGTAGAAAGAGATATACATAGAAATAACAGAAGAATATCACAGAGAAAGGGCTCAGAATGTTTCATGGAGAGTGTTAACATCTTAAAAGGTCTGCTAAGAGGGCAAGAAGGACAAAAGAGTATCAAAAACTCCCCTTTTGCTGTATACCCTGGAGATCACTGAGTACCCTGGCAATGGCAGTGAGGTGGAGTGAGGAGGCAGGCGCTAAAGCCTAGTCAGCTGGGAAGTGAAGGGAAAGGGAGGCAGTGGGAGCAGCAGGAACACACAGCTATTTGCAGAATTTTGGCAGTCAGGAGTGGGAGAAAGAGAGGTGACTAGAGTGGGATGTGGTTTGTTTTGTTCTCGATATGACACATATTTATACATGGTTGAAACCTAAGTGGTGGGATCGAATGGGGAAGGAGAAGTTGAGATATATGAGACAGAAGGAGTACAATGTATGGTAAACTTCCTAAGAAAGTGAGAAGATTGAAAACAATTCAAGAAATAGTTAATGGCCTTCAAAAGTAGGGCCAGCCCTTCTACTTTACCAAAAGAAAATGTATGGTTTGTTTACAGATCTGGATAGGCTTGTAGTTTGGTAGACAGATAATGAGGGAATTCTTGTCTGAATCTTTGCATTTTCTGTGTATATAAGAGATGAGGCCATCTTCTAGTGGGGAGGTTTGAACATCCAAGGTTTCAAGCTAGAGGAGAAAGTGAAAATGTTACTGTGGAAAATGGAAGGACTAGGCAATTGAAGAAGTTATTAGGCAACTAGATAGTGGTAAGATTGCCAGGCCATGTTGAAGGCCTAACTGGGTTTGCTGATTCTGAATTTATGGCATTATTCTGCCCTGTGCTTTATTTCTCAAGCTGTGTTCAGCTCCCTGGATTCTGGCACGGAGAATGGCAAGCGTAGATTTCAGCTAAGGTAGAGTGGAGGAGATGGGCTTTGGAAAGGGAGAATTGAAGAATCTGAGAGCTTCAGTGGTACATGGGCCAGACCTATGAAGGTTGAAATCACCCAGGATGATGGCAGAGTTTGGAGAAAAAAGAAGGCTGTGAACTCCGCCAAAGAATCTTCCCTGAGAGAAAGGAGATGCTGGGGGAGGTACTAGATGGCAAAAACCAGCCAAAGAAGATCATAATATAGCTGGATCGCGTAAACTTCAAAAAAGAAGGGGTTTGTTACTACAAAAGCAAGAGGGTGGAAGAAGAATACCTGCAGGAAGCGATGGAAAGCCAGGAAAGAAACCCCAAACCCTGACTCTGAGGTTCATGGGCAGGGGAGGAGGGATGAATCCACAGTTGCCATATGAGAAGGCTGCAAAGGAAGCAGTACCCTCAGGGGAGAGACAGGTTGCAGGTAAGGCAAGGAAGTTGATGTTTACAAAGCCATAGTTACAGAGAGCACAGTTGAAATGTGTGGATTTAGACTGAGGTGAGGCTTTGTATAATACAGAATTTCAAATTGCCACCGCCCTATTTCTTTCAATGTGCAAGAGCTGCTTTGAAGCAAGCTTCACTTTGACTGCCCTAGATGAATGCTTTAGAGATCAGTGGAGAAAAAAGGTTGTGGATATCTGGCCGCACCGTTAATTAATTGCTGTGGGGGAGGCTGTTCAATTCTTATCCCAGCCACGAGTAAAATGAATAGTGGGGGAGTGCTGCTGAAGGAAGAATGGATTTTTTTTTTTTCGTGTACAAGAATGGCAACTCAAAGTATGAAAGCAGAAGAAAAAATTAATGAAACTCATCAGCTTAACCTTGATTTACAAGATTCCGAAGGAGGACAATGGTAGTGCTCTGATAATATAAAATATCATTGCTTTTTTTCTGACTTTGTGCGGTTGGTAGTGAAAAGCAGGAGGTTCCTTGACAAGTGTGTTTATCAAGCACATCTGCAGTGTGATTTTGTACGCTCAGTTGCATCCTCTGTCATTCTCCTCTATGCTCATTTAACATGATGGACTTGTTTGGCAAATCCTTCAGATGGTGGGAGGACAGGAAGAGGGGGAAGCTTACTCTGGATCATAAAATAAAAGATATTGGTCTCTGTCACACACTCCAGCTCTGCCTTCTCCTCATCCTCCTTGATCATCATGATTATTTGTAGTAAAGGAAATGAATAGCTAGCTGGTGTAATCCTGTGTATCTGTTGATTAGTTGCTCAGGGCACCATGGAGAAAGTGTTGTGGTATAATTGTCTGCTTTGAGTTGAATTCTTGATTAGGGGAAAAGAAGTTTGACAAGCTCCTTAACCTGCAGCTTACGGAATTTCATGGAGTCTTACTGAATAAGACAGTTCAGATGCATCTCTCTGTCCTGTGATGTTCATACTAGCCAGTAGCAGCTGCTATCTGTTTACTGCTACATGCCACACACACTGTGCTGAGCACCTTTGGTTTATTTCCCCCCATATCACAGCCTGGTATTTTTTACTCACATATTTCAGAATATATAACAGATTGTGGGGTCTAAGCCCAAGATCAGCCCAAACTCCCAGCCAGACATATCTCCAAGTGCCGTGTTCTTCACCAGAATGCTCTAGAGCAGTGCTGTCCAACAAATATAATGAAAGTCACGTGTGACATTTTAAGTTTTCTAGTAGCAACAGTGAAAAAATAAAAAGCAGGTGAAATTAATTTTAATAATTTATTTTGTTTAACCTAATATATCCAGGTTATTTTGTAATGTCATCATTATTTTAAAAATTATTACTGAGATGTTTCACACTCTTTTTAATGCTAAGTCTTTGAAATGCAATATGTCTTTTACATTTACAGTGCATCTCAGTTTGTCCTAGTCACATTGGCAGTGCTCGATGGCCCCCAGGGGCTAGTGGATGCCACACTGAACAGCTCTGCTCTAGACTCTTAATGGAAACAGAGTTCTTAATCACAGAGAGTTTACTGAGTTTATTACAGGTTTTGCTTTGAGATGAATAGAAAGAGGCTTTGCTGGCCTCTGTGGTCTCTGTGATTGGTCTGTGTGATTCAGTGTGACACAGGGTTGGGAGTGTCCTTCATCTTGTTTCTTTGTCCTATGTGGTGGCCTCCTCTTTTAAAGGTATCGGGGTATGTTTAGGTCCATGTGTGTGTGTTTTCATTTTCACAGTAAATCTCCACGAAGTGTATGGAGTCCTTAGAAAATACTTTATGATACATAGAGTAAATAAGAAAAAGAGACAGACCACTGCCACCATTAAGATAAATGTAGCTTTGCGTCCCATTACTATCTGTTTTAATTTGGCAATTATTTAATCTCTACAGATCTTTTTGCCTGTGACGAATCCTTGTAGCCTTATAGGCTATACCTAGGCTTTGCTCAAAGAATTTCTCTATAGGAGGACAAAACCAGATTATGCATTTACTATAATACCTGAGAAGTAGGAAGTGATTAATATGTTATTATTATACGGTATGTTCAAAGTCCTTGCATAGTTACTACTAAAGATAGTGTGAGCAGAATCCCTAAACAGGAATATGAAAGCAGAGTATATACTAGAGTGAAGTGACAAAACAGCTTTACAAATAACCCATACCTATTTGTGGATGGGTGCCTTTATACATTCCTTAAATTTTAGTTGACTGTTTTCAGTGTAAGTATTCAGTTACTTTTGTCTTTTCCTATAAATGTCATTATATTGATAGCTATTTTGAAGGCCCTTAAGTCGTGATTTTCTCCAATTTTCTTTGGTACTTACCTCGAGGTTTGCAATTTGATAGGTAGAAAAAGGAGGGAATTTTTAATGTCTTACTCTGTGCAATTATACCTAATTTTTGGTACTTAAAAATTTTTAATTCAAATAAAGAAGCATTTTAGGTTTGTATAAACAACAGTACTAATAGGTATTTATGTGAGCTAGGAGTAAAATTTTTCTTATACATCCTCCTTTTAAAAACATCTTCTTATAAATTAATGTCATAGAAAATATTTGGTTCAGCAGCTTGTGGTGGTAGATTGCAATATTCTAGCCTTGTACGTGTCCAGCACCAGGGCCATAACAAACTATGCCTGCTCTGTTTATGATACCTAATAAAGAGCAGTCAACCATGATGATATTACCATACAAGATCATTGCAATCACACATAAATGTCTTCCCATGTTGTTTTTAAAATTGAACAAACAGGTGGTTATTTGTCATTGATGTAAGAAATGGACAAGTCACCCCATATCCATAATTTGCCTTCAGCCTCACTGGTCTGTGGAAGATTTAAGGGTATATCCACGTTTTCCTCCTTTGAACTAACCTAACTTTAATCTATTCATTCTTGTGCAGAGGTTACTACATAATAATCGTGCCTTTGAAGAAATCTCGCGGGAAATTTATCAAGCCATGGGAGAGTCCAGATGAAATGGAATTAGATGAGGTAACTATGTCATTGTTGGCTATGTCTTTCATTAGTTATTTAATTTGCTGCATATCCGCCCCCTCCCTGGGAGGCCTTTCAGGATCTAATCTGGGTGCTGGCTTCTCCATACCTAGCTGGTTGGATGGTTCAGTGCTTTGGGCATGCTAACCCCGGGGGATCCCAACAAAGATCCTTTGGCTTTAATTAAAAGACATTAAGCTGCAATAAAGCTTACAACCTGTCTAATCTTTGTTGGCCTTAATATTTTGCCCCTTGCCCCTTGTAAAACATGATGTAGAGGTGTGTAAGGTGAAGTGAATTGTCAGCAAAGACTTAATCACCAGTGATATAAATCCCAAGGTCCCTTTCATTAGTGCAACAGTTGCTGAGGCTGTTACAAACACCAAATTGCAATTTGCAGCAGAGTTCATTTGACCTACTATACGGTCTTGACCAGTTTCCCACAGAATTCTGTTGATTACCAAATGTTTGCCTTATTCTATATTCTGTAGGTTTTCAGAGTCAAAAATGCGTTTAACTATAGAGAAAACAAATCACAAAATTGTGAGCAAAGCAAAATATATAGAATAAGAAACAACAACTACTAAATATATAATGTGGATTTCCAAAATCTTGCAACAGCAGGTGCATTATAATTGGTACTCTTCTTGTATAAGGACATGTTTGAAAGGTAATGCATAACATGAAGAACAAGACATAATTACTACATACTTCTATTTAGATAAGAAAATATGATCCAGAAGTGTTGAGCTGGATCCCCAGAGGACCACAGCAAGTTAATGAGTAGAATTCACATTTTAAAATACAGAAGAGCCTTTGTTATTTTAACATGATGCTGTTTACAATCAATTCATAAGGCACATAACCATAACGCCCCCATTTGGCAAATATGAGATTTTAATTTATTGGGATTGTTTGTAGCATAGGCGACATCTTGTAGTACAACTTTTTATTTCTAGGTATTTCTTCTACCTCCAACTAGTACAAACAGAGCAAGGAAAAGAATAAATTCCCTACCTACATTACAGAGAGGTGGTGTTTATTTCATATCTGTGTCTGCACAAAAGAGACTGTGATCTGGCCAGAAAGGTTGTTAGCTTTCTTTGGCAGACAATGTCATCTCTAGAAGTGGGATTTTTGATCACTGGCTTCATTTATCTGAATTAAATTTGATCAAGTTCAGACAAGGAGATGAGTTCAAGGTTAGGCCTATGCTTTTGTGTCACTAGTGATTAGATGATCATTGGAGCTGTGTAAAATGAGATATTATTTCAATAATGTCATCAAGTAATTTAAATATGTTATAATTTAATTGTTTTGCGTTGATGGTGAAGGAACAAAATCATTATTCTGTGATATTCAGAAAATGGTAATCCTTTAACTGAAAATGCAGAATGATCAGCTGGTCTTTTCTAAGCATTTTGAAGCCAAACATGATTTTACTTGCAACTGACTAATCAGTTAATCTTGATAGATTCTTTACTATTTTAATGGGTTCTCAGCTGTACTACAGAAGTGTCATCATCCCGTTTAAGTTAAAATGGAATTTAAAATGCAAAGGCAACTTGTAGAATCTATGAATTGTTCTACCTATTAAAAAAAAAATTTTAAGGCACTGAGATCAAAGCCAGAATGACAGCAAACTGTTTTAAATAATAAGCTTTCTTTAGAAGTAAAGCCATTTGGTAGGAAGTAATAGAAAGTGATTCTCTTTTATAGCTGAGTTTTAACCTCCAAAATGCACAGCAACACTAATGGATTAAAGTATAGGGCTATATGACTTTGAACTTTCTTGCAATTAAATTCTATGGATCTCTGCTGCTGATTCCCATAACAAAGGGTCATTTTAATCATCCAAGTTGTGGTGCATTAATCTGTATAATGGTTTGATAAAGAACATTTTATTAATTCAAAATTTTGGGGTCAGGATGGGTTGTTTCCCACTTTTCTTACTGATATAATTGAGACCACTTTGTAGAATTAATGGTGGAAGAAATAAGATATGCATTGACTGGAAAATGAAAATTATTTCTGATAAAGAACTAAAGCCCTTGATATATCTTCTGGAATTACCTCCAGTACATCTTGTAACCACTATGGAGGGGAACAAATGAAAGTAGGCTATGGCCTCACTTTATGCTTACTCATCCAGTTTTTGATCCCTACAGACAGGTTTTTTTTTTTGTTTGTTTTTCTACCATGGATAATAAAAGCACTGTAGTAATTTTATCTATAGCTTGATACTGCCAGGTTTGACAAAGCAGTGTTCCTGTCTTAAATGTATTTGATCAAGTAATTTTTCAGAAAGGCCTATAATTCAAATTGTTGGAACCATATCATTGAATAGAATGGTAGCCTAAGGGGATTTGCACATGTATGCCTCATATCTAGGCCCATAAAAAATTGAAAGAGGCTTTCCAAACAGTATTACTCTCAAAATTATCTTCTGAGTTCATTTATCCTTTGTTGCGGGGGTGCTCTCCACATGATAAATTTATAAACTGAAACTCCTATTGTCAAGGTCAAACTGGGCAGAGCAGACATTGATAGTCAAAATGAATTTGGGGCAGAATGACTCCCAAAATGTTAGTGATATTTAATTCAGAGCAGGTCATGTAATAGATCATGAGCTTTTCACTGCGTTGTACCTCAAAGGCTTGTTGTAAAATAATGTGGTCATTTGTGGTTGTAACTGCAACATGCTGGCTAACTTTGGTGTCATCTGAGCCCATTTGAACCATTTAACATCTAACACAGGAAGCATCCTGCAGAGATTAGAGCAACCTAAACGGGCAGAGTGATGTTCCAGGTTTGGCTTTAATGAATGACTGCATTGGGTCTAAGAATACTCAAAAGCTCAAAGATTTTATTCTGAATTACTTCCTCTAAGTCTTCTGAAGAAACCCTAGCAGAAAGTGCTTGTGGGAATGACAATGATATGGATGAATTATGACTATTAACTACATCTGCAATATGAATAAAATCAAGGTAGAGTTTGATCAGTGAAGTAGAAGAGGGGACACAGTCACATAAACAACTCATGATAAATGTTTTTGATTACGCAACTTCAAAAAGCTGTTCAGCACCTCTGCAGTGCATTTTCCTTCTTGGTGTAATAGGCTACTGTCCTTTACTACGTATCAACAATAACCTGTGTAATGATGCTTCAATTATAATACTACATTAAATATTTGGTATCAGATTTTTTTTAATTAGCATATGAAAAGAATCAAGAGAAAAGAAATAACACATTCATCTGTCTTGATGTAAGCAGACACATAAAAATTATATGTATAAATACACAGAGTTAGAACAATTTAGAGTATCAGAGCTTAAACATTATATTTATATTTCCTTATGATATTGTGTAATCATTAAGTAAATTACATTATAGTTGAAAAAATCTCTAAGATGGAATTTCATTTTATTTCGCTAATTGAGTCTAATTATATATTGAGACGTTCTATTGTGCCTCAGTTTCCTCATTTATAAAATGAGGATAATATTAGCCATCCTTATAGGGTTATTATGAGGAGTCAATTGGAGCTAATGCATATTTAGGATCCCTAGAACAGTGTCTGGCACTCAATAATTACTTAATAAATGAAAACTATTATTGTTATAATTATCATTATTATAAGTAAAGCTAAATTTGACAACAAGATTAAAAGATAGTGCTAACTTTCTGGCCTTGTGTTTTTACTGGCCAATTGGTGCATAATTGATCAGCATAACTCAATTTATTATGGGATGGCCCAAATTTGCTAAACAAGTGATGCCCAATTTACCGTGGTTTTCCTAAAACAGCTTGCATTTCATGTAATTTTAATTGCATCAATAAACTCAAATTCACAGAAAATTTTATCACTTTATAAATTAAATATTATTGAAAAATAATGTCGGCAGAAATTTTCCTGTAACTGAAAGACTGGTTTTTACATTTTTAGGATACAATTTTGAACCAGCTGAACACATTTACTACTCCCAGTGTAGAAGGAACTGTAACGTACCATCAAATTCCTAATGAAAGGATTCAGTGTTTATCATATATACAGTCTGAAGCCATTTTATCACAGAAGCCTAGCCTTGATCATGCCAGGCTCTCATTCTACTAAGTAGAAATCATACTTTGGTTTTTACCAGATGATTTCTATTTACAAAAACAGGGCTAGTAAATAGTTTTGCTGCACTGTTTCCATAAGTATGTTAATTTTGTTTATCAAGGTGAAGACAAGGTTCATTCCTTTTTCCAGTTTGTCCTCAAATACATAGACTTTTCTATTAATGCATAGATATTAAAATAAATAAAATAAAAATTCTTTCCAAGAAACTGGCGAAAAGATTGCTGCTTACATCAACAAGGCATCCCAGACTAACACAGACCTTTCCCTTGTTAAACCCTGTGAAATACCAATTTTAATTGGAGAAGTCAAAGGTAACTTTGAAATCAGTGTTCATAACCAGTGTTAGTATGATTTTCTCGTAATAAAGGAGTCAATGAAAAACAATAGATTATCCAAAAATAAATTCTACCTCTTTTCTTTAGAAATACATGAAGCATCTGTATATACATGTGCATGTGTGTTTTCTTCAGGGCGGTACTAAAATTAATTTTCATCTACCTTGCCTATATTATCTGGCAATATATACACACTCTCAAGAGAGGTCAATTCTAGAAAAAGTTGACTCCATGATAAAGTGTAAGGAAGTGCACCCTAATTGCCTAACCAGGGAGCTAAGTCAAGTCAGAAATTGGTAAATGAGTGACAATGTCTATTTAATATGTGTATATTAAAAATTGTTTATTGGATCCTGCTTCTGCTGATTTGTGGAAATTTGTATCATATGAGTTATCTCATTACTAAAAACAATCTAAAGTGGTACTAACTGCTTCTAAAATGTGGCTATATTTAAAGAATTAGATGGCTTTGTCTGAGGTTGCTACTTGTTTAATAAATCTCCTGCAAGACAAGGCTTTTACGAATCAAGCTGACTTTTTTCCTTAGACAAGTTATGATGCACTTTGAGAGAATTTCATTAGTGTAGGAAATGAAATGAGCTACAGTAAAGGATCTAATTGTCCTGTGTTTATAGCCTAGACCTTGTCATAGCAGGCCAGTATCTTACCTTTACCTTAACAGGAAGAGAAGCATTTGAGATATTGAGAGAACTGAGATTTAGTGATGCTGATGTGCTATATGAAATGTGAACAAATTGCATTTGGATTGTTCCCAGTTCTGAATTAATTTCTCTCATTAAATTATCAGTAAGTTGGGTTATTATTTACAGTTCTTTTTCTGTTTCCCACTTTTTTCCTTAAGCTGCTTAAGGAGATATCTAGGAAGCGCAGAAGCATCCGTTATGGGAGAGAAGTTGAATTAAAGCCATATATTGCCGCTCACTTTGATGTTCTTCCCACTGAGTTCACCCTGGGGGATGACAAGCATTATGGTGGATTTACAAACAAGCAACTCCAAAGTGGTCAAGAATATGTCTTCTTTGTGTTAGCAGTAATGGAACATGCAGAGTCTGTAAGTTAATTATGATGGCATCTGTTTCCTATGGTATGCTTATACATTTTCACTGGAATGTGGTTATTTGGGGATTTGTAGGTATATCCATCCTCATTATTTCTCATGAACTGTTACTAACTTAAGTGTAATAACAGGCTGCCTACTCTTTGAACATTGCTGAATATACTCCTTGAGACTGCGTTACAAATGAGACTGTGTCTCTGATGAAGGAAATTTAGGTAGCCCTCTAGTTTATGAAGTTCCAGATTGATAGGACATGGTTCTTGATACCTTCTAATGTAACACAAATTTATCAAGGTGTTAGAGCCATCATTGCTTACAGTCTCCTTCCCTCATCCTTTCAAAATGACTGTTGTGAAAAAAAGGAGATTGTTGCATAATACCTGATTGACATTAGCCCCCGTGATTGCAATGGGAACTCACAAGCCTGGCCATTCAACATGGCATATTTCTGAAAATACTGACTTTGGGGGTGATTGTTTTTATTCTCCTGTATCTGCCAAGTGAGACCACAGTGCCTCTATCCGGATTCATGAGGAAGGTCTATCTAGAAAGAGGCCAATACAGCAGCCTCTTTAATTCTAGAAATTTGTGAGTGACTGTATCAGTGAAAAGCCAAGAAAGTTAGAAAATAATTTAATAAAAGAGAGAATTCCTAAGGTGTTCTAAAGAATGAGTTTTCTTCTTCTATGTAATCCATCTTGCTTATATGTCATTTTATGCTTCAGTTACTTTGAATGTTTAAAAAAAAAGGGAGAGATATTGTAGATAGGAAGGGGGTGAATTTTGAAGTGGCAGTACACATGGACATTTAATATACATATTATAAACTTCGTTTTCTAATCGGGGTCTAAATATGACAGGTGTGGCAACCCAGTTGAGCCAGTCATTTCCCGTATAGAAGCAGCTCACGATGTATCAAAGATTTCTCCACATCAGGTGTTAGTGTGTACAGTGGGGCCTCTCTTCAAGTGACTGAAAGAATTCCCCTGTGGAAAATCAAAACACAAAGGCAGCCTCTCTGCCTGGTTTACCTTTGTGCTCAGAATGTCATTTGAAAACAAAGTGATGGCCTTCCTGGAATTTTAATGTACAGATACGCTTTCTCTTTCTAGTTGAAGGTTTTAAGGCAGAACATCAAGGGAATGGAATGTTAAGAAATCATCTTTTTCTTTTATTCAAAAATGACTTTTAAATATTTGAGAGGAAATTTCTTTTAATAGCTCTAGGAACGCTTCAAATAGCACACTTAGAGCATTGAGGTAGATCAGAGAATCTAGCAAAGAGGAGAAATCTCATTCGATCCTGCAAACTGAACCACTGAACTACACACTGTGGTTTCTGATGTCTTCCACTAGTGTTTTAAATGTGTCACAACTGATAAAGAGTCTGCCCCTTTCTTTAGTACGTCATCTGCTTATTAATTACAGAATTAAGATTTTTTTCCAAATTTGTTAACGAAATTGCCCATTTATTCTATCATCTTTCTCAGCATTGCTTTCCAATATATATGATATTTATTTTCTTTATATATCATAAATATTTTCAGGCCTAGAAGAGACTTGTATCCAGCTAGAGTCATTTTGCAGTAATAAAGCCTTTGTGTAAGCCTCAAATTTCCGTAACCGATTATAACAATGTTCCCAGGGTAGACTGATAATTTGCAAAGAGAAAATACTTCTCCCTCCATCTCAAAGACAAAAGCTATCCCCTAATCCTTTCTCTCATATTAGGAATGTCAGATAACTGGTTTGGAATTATCCAAAATTTAATCTCTTCTCTTATTCCCATGCACAAGAAATTATATTTTTCATGAGGCTGGTATCATTTTATGATTTTGTTTTCTTTTCATTTTCATACGTCTCGGTTTCTTGAATGGGTTGGAAATCTGTGTTCTTTGGGAAAACCTGTGCTTAGACTTCCATCTCAGTGGACCATTATTATCATCTTAAAGGTTCTTGGTAAAGAATTTCAAACGAGACAGTATTGCCTAGTTCTGCCTACGAAACTATTTTAGCATCACCTACAAAATCGAGTGGGTAAAGTATAAGCCAAAACAATTACATAAAAAATCATGTTTCTTAGATATGTAGTTCTTTGCCAAGTCCTTTGTGTCAATCCTTATACCATACCCATCTTTTTTTTTTTTTTCTTTTGCCGCCTCTGAGAAGTTTGGACATATATACGGAGTTTTCATCTTCTTGTAATGTGTTAGAAAATCTGCAAATCTAGTCAGTCTCTTTCCTGGGCACAATGACGAAAATGAGAGAGAAGAGTAGTATACAAGCATTCAGTGGAACATCTGTTCTCCTGCTTGATGGACGAGCTCATTGTACTTGAATTCAGAATAGATGCCATAAGCTAAATTTTTTAAAGATGCAGGTTGAAACATTTAAATACATGTACCAATCATGAAAAGTGATCATATATACTGATGTCTTGACAATTTCAGCCATTTGAAAAGATGAACATTTTTTTCTTATTCAGCCAAGATTTGCTGAGAACCCAGTAAGTGCAAGGTTCAGTGTTAGCTGCTTTAAGCATATAAACACAAATAATATATAAATGCCTACCTTCTAGGAGTTTGTAGTTTCAACAGAGAAAATGAACTGTATATACAAATTAAAAGCCAAAATAGAGTTTGGTGAGTACCATTCAAAAAAACAAGGAGTAAATACAAATTTCGCTCTATTATTTTTATCTTTTTTTTTTTTTTTTTTTAGCAGAGGGGAATGACCGATCACTGCCAGTCAGTTAAAAAGAGGTGGTTTCAGTGGAGGCAGTATTCAAGTGGGGGCCTGGAGAGTTGTTCAATTTCAGGAGCTAAATGTTGTGGAACTTGTGAGGGAGCTGAGGAACAAGAATAGAGCATTTAGGGAGTAGTAGCAAGAAGCCCACTGTGATGGAATGTGTTGTGTGTCGTAAGCAAGTTTAAAGTAAAATTGTGGATGCCCTTGAGAACCCTGCTAAGTTATCTACGTTTTATTTGGGAATCGAGAGAGCCTCTTGAAGGCTTTATATTTGCAGTTTAGGATGATACCTCTAGCAGCAGTGGAGACTGTTAGAGGAAGGAAGAAACTCTTGCTATGATTAGGAGCACATAAGTAAGGGCCTAAAGAAAAGTGGCATTCATGAGACTGGAAGGAGAGCAGACGGACCTGGAGGACAATGATAAGCTAATACCAGTATGTCCATTCTATTCCTTTTTTCTGTAAGGTAAAATCAGTATCCATTCTTAGATACTGAGAGGATGAGAGAATTTGGGAAGTCAGGAGGAAGGGAAGGAGTATCTGGGAAAAATTAAGAAACTCATACTAATTTGAACATATATGTAGGGGTCTCTAGAAATGATTGGAAATGAAGATCTGGGATTTCATAGAGTATCTGAGTTTAGGAACATTAATGAAGAGACATATTCTGCATGGAGGCTGATAGTTAAAGCTTGGGCTGACCTTGCCAGACAAGAGAGGATAAGAGATGCTAGTAGAGAATAGAACTTAAGAATATGGGTTCAGGGCCAGCCACAGTGGCTCACACCTGTAATCTCAGAACTTTGAGAGGCCAAGGCTGGAGGATTGTTTGAGACCAGGAGTTCAAGACCAGCCTGGGAAACATGGTGATTTTTTTTTTTTTAAAAAGAATGTCTATAGGATGGAGTCAGAGGCAATTAACTCAGGAGGGCATGAGCAGTTGGAAAGATGAGGATGGGACTGGTTTAGTACAAAATTAAAAGAGCCAGAGATAAAAGTTTTAAAGAAGGCAAATCTGGAAAAGTTGTCTAGAAAGGTAAAGAGTAAATAAAGGCAATTAGATTTGGCAAATGAAAAAAAAAATAGTACCCATGGTGGTTTGGAGTGAGAAGAGATGAGGAGTGAGTGGTAGAAGCAGGGCAGTGAGTGGATATGGATTAGTTTCTGTTGGATTGGAAAGTAGAAGATGGGCCTTGAAGGAGGCAGGTAGAGCCAAGAAGATGTTTTCCTAATACAAGCTAAAATAGGACAGAACTAAATGGGGTAGGATATCATAGAAATAAAAATCATCGATATTTAGTCCATTTCTTCTCCAAGTAACTGTATTCTTAAAAAGTATAGTATCAGTTGTCTATTGAGAACAAACATACCAATCTCTGAGCAATAACTGTAATAAAACTAAGTGAGAACTGCTGAATCTTTTAAGTTCTAAAAATTCTATATTTTATAAAGCCATATCATCAATTCTGTACATCACACATCTGTAATTTGAACTGTGGAATTCTCTTTTAAAATTGTAGACTTTATTTGTTCATTGTTTGGCCTCCATTTCCTAACTAATATACAGTAGTATTAAGTAGTACCAAGCACTAAGAAGCACAGTAGTACTAACGACTACCGTCATTCACATTTAATTAAATACTGACTTATTTTGCATTGTAAATATGTACTTTGGTCTCCTTAACTGTATGATAGTGCCTTGAGGGCTGGAACTCTAATTTTTCTCTTGATTTTCACATAGCACCTAACACCTTGGGACAAAGTAAATGTTCATTAAACATTTTGCAACTGGTTAATTACTGGTACTTTATGCTTCGTAGGATCATTTAATACGCCATATAGAGAGTCCAATAAAAAGTGTCTATGAAGTAATTTGTACTATCAAAATGATTTTATTATAAAATATTTCACTCTATTAGGAAATTCGTATTACAAAACATCTTCCGTCCTTTCTTTTCTTTATTCTCCTGTCCCCTCCCCTCTATTTTGCTAATATTGCATCACAGACTTATCATTAAATCCACTATTTCCTGGATTTTTTGCTTCTTCTAATGTTAAAGGTACTTCTCTAGAAAGTCATTATTTTATAACTGAAATAGACTCTCCTTTTCCTCAGAAGATGTATGCAACCAGCCCTTACTCCGACCCCGTGGTGTCAATGGATCTGGATCCACAGCCAATCACGGATGAAGAAGAAGGCTTGATCTGGGTTGTAGGTCCTGTCCTTGCAGTGGTCTTTATCATCTGCATTGTCATTGCTATTCTTCTCTATAAAAGGTAGGTTTGCCCAGTATTTCTGTGGTAATTTTGGAGGCTGCCTTATTTTTGAAGACTTGATCGTTGTTCTGCTGTCCTTAGGTGATTGATTTTAGTAGAAATACTTCAGTGCCATTTCAATTATTTTTGGAAAAGTGTTTACATTACAGTAAGATCAAAATGTAAAGACTGTACTATTTGGAATCTTACCCAGTTTTGGTATGGACTTCTGTTGTCCAACGTGCATCTATTCCGGCCTCCAATCTTCTGAGCTGTTTTATGCAGATGAGCACTTTTCATAACAGTTGAGGCATTAGTGCATTCACAAACAAATAATTCCATGCAAGCTTTCATTTGATTGTTTTAGATAATTAATTGCTCGATTTCAATGTGTTTTTTGAAACACTATCAGGATTTTGCAATTTGTGTACATATCATAAATTTAATTTGCACAAGTGTTGAGATAGCTCCCTGTAGCTATTTCTCAAAATTTAGCAAAAGCAGATAAAAATTAAGGAAGGGGAAAAAAAAGAGAGGGATGGAGAATGAATCATCTCCCAATTTTCTTCCAACTCTTATTCCACATCTTCACTGGTGAATTCGTGTGTGTGTCCAAAAAGGGATGCCAAGGTACCATGTTCCTTTTTAAACAAATATAATCTCAGTCTTATTATGCCCATGTGTTGATTTGAGTAGTGTCTTTGACTACAATTAGGATGCAAATAATCTATATCTACCCACATTTTTCTGATATGCCGCTCTTTTTCAATTTTATTTCTGCCTCTAGCATCTAATCTGTAATAAGATTTTTTCCCCTAGGTCACTGGCCAGTCAGTTAGACAAAGGACATTAGTAATTGTTCTTATAAATTCTTTCTGTCTTAAGAATATAATTATAATATAAATATGAACTTATAAAAAGTAGCATATAATATACTTTCTTAAACATTTAAAATGACTAAATTCAAAATTACTTCCCTTTATATAGAGTTTTATTTTTTTTCCAGTCCAAATTGTATTTTCACAAAACTTTAATCCATGTTCTCATTTTCCTTGTGGTGTGTTATATTTTGAAATGCTACTGTGAAGTTGATCTCATCCTTCTACTACAAGATAGCTTCTCTCCCTGTCCCTAACCTTGGCCTTCAAAATCTAAAAAGAGTATCTTCATTTTGATTCTTGCTTACATGCCTAATCTGATAATCTCATTTCCGTTCACTCTTTTTCCTACCCATCTAGCTCCCTTTTGGGGGGTTTATATTAATTATTTTCACCCTCACTCCCTTAGTCTTCTGTCCCTGGAATAGCGTTTTTCCCCCATAACCTGTTATCTTGACTCTTAAAAAAAGAAACTCCTTCAAAACTCTTCTCCTTTGAAAAAACTTGTTTTTAAAAGGCTCCATTTCGGCCGGGCGCGGTGGCTCACGCTTGTAATCCCAGCACTTTGGGAGGCCGAGGTGGGCGGATCACGAGGTCAGGAGATCGAGACCACGGTGAAACCCCGTCTCTACTAAAAATACAAAAAAATTAGCCGGGTGTGGTGGCGGGCGCCTGTAGTCCCAGCTACTCGGGGAGGCTGAGGCAGGAGAATGGCATGAACCCGGGAGGCGGAGCTTGCAGTGAGCCGAGATTGCGCCACTGCACTCCAGCCTGGGCGATAGAGCAAGACTCCGTCTCAAAAAAAACAAACAAACAAACAAAAAAAAAACAAAAAAAGGCTCCATTTCATTTTATTCCAGCATTAAGAGAGGGTTGAGAAAATAAAGGACAAATGAAAGAAGTTCATAACCATAACCCATTAAATTGCCTATCCTATTTTAGTTATAAAGAATTAAAGAAATATCCATCATTATTTTTTTCGTGAACACTGCCATCATTCAATTATCCATGCTGTAAAATAGCTGAAAAAGCAAGTGATTGAAAGCCAGAATCTCGTCTCATTTGATGATCTGAATCTTCCATTCCAATCTGTATCTATAAGCATGTATCTTAAGGAACCTGTTGTATTTTATTACCTCTCTCCATGTAAGAGATAAGGGCAGGAAGCACGAGGTACCCACCTGCCTCGTGAGCAATCACAGACCCTGTTTGAGTCCAAGCAGGAGCTGGTGTCCTTTGCTGTCTGTACGCTGCACTTTTTTCCAGAAGAGAATTCAATAATAAAAAGCAGTAGTATAATTCTAATTGTTTTCTCGGAAATATTTATTTAGGTGGTCACATACTACTATGGGAGTAGGTCAAAAAACAAGTGATTGTTGACAGGTGTATGTCTAGACCATATCACATGACATTTTGTGATTATTTGAAATGGGAAAAATTAATGCCTTATTTTTTAAGTTATGTTTTATTTGGATATACATAGCTATCGTTAATTCATACCAAGTAACAGATGTATATGGTATTTGTGAATCAGTTATGTGAATTTGAAGAAATATGATTATAGCCCTAATAATTTTTAAAAGATAATTATTTTCTTTCTTCATCTGCAAGTGCTTAAAAAATCAACTCACTTATAATTTTTCCTAATCCCACAAAAAGAAGTGTCATATTTAAAGGTTTTATGACTCTGTTAAAATAGAGTAGCATTTTAGTGTGGGCCTATGTAAGCATCGTCTAATGCAATTGGTGGGAAATGCACACATCCTCGAATGCTAAGTATATTTAGCTAACCATCTGAAGGCCCGTGAAGCGTTTCTGAAATAGAAATGCTTGCTTCAGCAGTAAAGAACATTCCTGACTTGAAATTCAAGTAGAACCAACAATGTCCTTCTTGATGATCATGAGGCAGTTCAAAAGGAAATCTTCTGTACCCAATGAATAGTGTCTTTTATAGCTTGGATTCTGAGCAAAGTTAATTACGTAATAAATACTCCATTCTCTCTTTTTAGGTGCCTTTCAGTTTATATACAGGTCATTGGTAATGACTCAGAATTGAAAGTATCATTATTATTATTATTGTCAGAATATTTTACTTCTCATATGCAAATAATGCTTTGAGAAGAAAATGAGAATAAAATGTTGTTGACTCACATTATGTTGATAATCCACTTTATCATATATCTCTGCTTCTAAGATGCTTGCATTAGCAATTGGTCTGTAGCTATAGATAGTTTTATCATATAAAGAAGTATATTTTACCCAGCTGTCTGAGGAGACTTTGAGACTTATTCCTATTAGATCTATTCATGTGGAAATGACATACTGTTTGATCTGGCATTCTGTTCATTTAACTTTTGTTTTTAACCTAGTAATCTGTATACCTATAATACATTGATAATCAGTAACAAAATAATATCACCAGGGCTTTGTAAGATCCCTAAAATACACTCTGAGTCATCGGAAAATTAAAATATATTTGGTATATCTTTAATGTTATAAATTTTCTTATACTATAATTTTAAAAAAATATGATATGGGCCATGACTTAAAATACACATTACAGAGATAAGATAGTAGCAACGTTCGGACAAGTACTGGACTGAGGAGCCAGGAAACCCGAATCCAGGTCCCAGTTCTGTGACTAGCTGGTTACGTGGGGTAGAAATTCATGCCAACACTCTGAGACTAGATTTCTTCATTACAAAATTAGTGGGTGGACCAGATAATTAGACCTTTTTAATCATAATGTGCTATAATCTGAAAACATTAAACACCGGGTAATAGTATTGGTACTGCACGTCCATCTACTCCAGCAAAAAATTCACAAGGCAGTTGAAAGTTCTTGTTCTGTATATCTGTTACATATGTAAGGCTTTTCAGACTTTATTCCAGAACTGTCCAAGAATTATTTATATAGAAAATAAACATTTAAAAATAAACTGTTAACCTTACCTCTATGGAAAAGCATTTCAAGATGGATAAAAAGTGTTTATTACATACTATGGAATCAAAGAAAGTGTAGATCAGGTGGTCCTAGAAGTCTGAGATGCACTTCAGGCAAAATTAACATCTTTGAATGGTAATAATCTAGCCTGCATGCACACTATTTGTCCATCCCCATCCCAGGATGTGGAAACCATGAGCTAGATGAGACTAAAATATAGGCTTCAGTTTTTCCAGCCTTTACCTGCTCCAACACTGGCTCTCTGCAAGCTTTGTGTCTTTAGTCTTCTCTTTCTGTGTCAACCCTCCATACAGTTCCAAGCCCTCATCAAAGAAATGCAGTCCAGAATATTTTGAGATGCTATGAAGAAATATGTGGCCACACCCAACCATACTGGAAGCTGCTGGTTGACTCTGCTTTCTGGCTTCTGAGTAGGCCCTCCCTAGGTTAGGAATGCCTTTCCTGTCACTCGCCTGCCACTCCTTTTGGCTTGTATAACTCCAACTCATCCTTTGGAAGTAAGCTAGGATGCTACCTACTAAATCAAGCCTTTCTGGGTGCCTGCCTCATCTTCTATCCTCTCTTCTCCTCCCCTCTCTAGCAGTTCAGGCTGCCTTAGGATCACTTTTTCTAGGCTCTTAAAGTACTTTCTACTTGTCTGTTATAGAACCTACCGCATTACTGTCAATGCCCCTTTTCTTGTCACTCTGCCTCCACTAAACCACAGGTCAAGGACTCTGTCTTATTCATTATTGTGTTCCTACTGCCTAGTAGAGTGCCTGGCACACAAAAATATTGAATAATTAAATGTATACAAGTCAAACAGTATTAAACAAACTCAATTCCTTCTATGTGTTGACTCCACTCAATATCACCTTTATTTTGGCTGGCAAGAGTTGCAATAAAATCCTTGGCCTGTAATTTAAATTTACCGGTTGTGAAAGCTTTCAGACTTAGATATTTGTACCACATATGTACCCAGGTGTATGGTGAGGCTGACCTTTATCTAGAACTATGAATTTGTGCATTTGAATACTCAAACAGCCTTTTAATACACAGAACTGATAATTCACTAGATGGTTTTCCATCCCGAGGCAAAGATTTTTCTACAACTGATTCCCTGATAAAGTCATTGATTTTAGAAAGTGAACAAATTGGAAACATTTATGTAGAATTTTTTTTAACCTGGCACACTAAGTAAATCACTTTAAAGTTAAGAATAAGAAGAATTAACCAATGTGTTTGATATCATTTTCATCATTTACTTTGTATGTGTGTGTTTGTACCATTTAAATGTGGATTTTTTATTTTTGAAAAGAGATGGATTGAATTATCTCACAGGGCCAGATATTCCAGCCACTTGGGTATATATTTCATTGGCATTAAGAAAAACTTAGTACCTTTATTTTGCAACTGAGAACTCACTGAAAACTTTGCGATTTACCTCGAAGTGAAGATTTTTAGATTAATTGTTTTCAGGAAAGGTTATACTCTGCAGCAATAATATGTATGGTTATTTAAACAATCAACATATTATCACAGGTGAAAGAATCTATAAGCATGAACTAGTTGTGTTCACAGACAGCACCACAGACTAGGAAAATACGTGTTCTGTCAATGGCTGGTAATAAAATGTTTTTCTGGATTAGCCCAACTGTCTAAATGGGCCATGCTCTGTAGATTTATAATGATGGGTATTATATTTTCCTAAACTGAAGATGCACTTAATCCTTCACTGGAAAAAAAGACGTGGCAAGAGGTTTTTGAAGAAATCATTTCTGCCACCTTATTATTACCTTTTGGTGTATTACTCAATTGTGCAAATTTCTGTGTAGTTCAATACAATTTGCAGATATTTTATATCATGAAAGGAATTATATACCTCTTAATTGAAGGCTTATTTTAAATGAATGAATTTCTTTTATGGAATGATGCTGTATTCCCATCGAGTACATTAGTTTTCTCATAGCATGTTTTTTAAAAATCAAATGAGCTCTCCACTATCGAACACTCCCTGTGATATAATTAATTGTGGCAGTATTTTATAGGTGATGGATAAAAGTGCACGTGGCATTCACACACACAGACACACACACACACACACACACAATGTATCAGTGATGTAACTTCATGTCCTCTGTTTAGTTCATAATCAGAGGTCTATAAATATTTTGATTCACTGTCGCTTCTGAATGTATGTCAGTTATGTGTCCTTGCTTGTGAACACTATTTCTTAAATCTTGGTTGTCATGGTTATCCTTGTTACCATTGGCCAACTAACATTCAGCCTTTCTTTTTCCTTTTTTTGCTGCATTAAAATGGAGCAGTAAACCCGACAGGTGAGGAATAGAGAACAAACCCCTTTAACGTTCAGTAAGAAAAAAATAAACTGGTAGACTTCGGAGTTGTTGAAGAGGGGAGGGCGGGGCTGCACACAAAAGATAATACCTGGCACGTGGAAGATGGGCAAAGCCTACATATACACAATAACTTCATTAAAATGATTCTGGGGAAAATAAATATTTTGTTTGCATAAGAAAAAAACAGACTAAAGGCGAAGTTTAAAAGATAGTACACAAACCAATATCTGAGTTTTGTTTGTGGTCAAGATTAAAATGGGCATTTGTGTGTGTTGATGTGTTTACAGAGCAGAAATGTGAGATGTCTCATAAACTGTTTTGTTTTGTTTTGTTTGTTTTTACCAAAGATTAGTTTTCAAGTTTGACTACAGATCACCTAATGATATTAGCATTTTCATACCCTGCAAATATTGATGACAGTGCCTTAGTGAGAACTCTTCCCTAATTCAAAATTATTATCCATGTCTCCTAGTCTTGGACAATAATAGCAATAATAATAGCTAAAATATACTATGTGATTATTGAATGATTAATCCAAACTAACCTTCTAGCTTTCTAACTCATATCTATATATTCATATACACTTATGTATAAATATACATGTAACATATACACTTATGTATAAATATACATGTAACACATATATAAATTCCTGATTAAAATTAAACTACAAAAAACATCTTGAAGATCACCTACCTTTCTCCCAATGCCATATTCCAGTGGTTTCCATTGAGTGGCCTCTGGACCAGCAGCCATAGCATCAGCACCACCGGGGAACTTGACCGAAATAAACACCCTTGGACCCCACCTCAGACCTACTAAATCAGAAAGTCTAGGCATTGGCCCACCAGGCTGTATTTTAACAAGCCTTCCCAGGTGATGCTGATGCATACTAAAGTTTGAGAACTATTGCTGCATTATTTACACTAAAATGACTTTATGTTGGTCAGCAAGCCTCATGTTAAATGATAAGAATTTTTAAACCTCTATGAGGGTGTCTTTTTTGTGTGGACATCTCTAGTGTCTGTTTATCCAGCAGCAAAACACTTGCAAAATAGTTTGTTTTTGTTTTTTCAGCCAAAAGATGAAACACTTTAAACTCACTTAAAGTACTATCTTTCATCGGCCAGGCATGGTGGCTCACACCTGTAATCCCAGCACTCTGGGAGGCCAAGGCAGGCGGATCACAAGGTCAGGAGATCGAGACCATCCTGACTAACCTGGCGAAACCCCATCTCTACTAAAAAATACAAAAAATTAGCCAGGCATGATAGCGGACGCCTGTAATCCCAACTACTCAGGAGGCTGAGGCAGGAGAATGGCATGAACCCGGGAGGCAGAGCTTGCAGTGAACCGAGATTGCGCCACTGCACTCCAGCCTGGGCGACAGAGCGAGACTCCGTAACTTTTATCATAACACTTTTCACATTTTACAACTTAATGCTTTCTTTTTCTATTAAAATGAGAGAGTTGAACCAAAACTTAGACATCATCTTCTAATCTCCCTCTATTTTATACACAAATAAACTGAAAACTTGTAGTTGACACATACCAGTAGTGGCAGAGTTGGGATTACATTCTTAATGTTATCAGAAACAAGTATTTGGATTGATTTACTTGAATATTGATAGTAGATATTTCTAACAAGTATATGTTTCTTTCGAAAGCCTCTTCTCACATGTCTGTGTATCTTTGTTTCAAGACCATAAATATGATCTTTCACTCAGCTTCTCTTTGTTTTTTCTTCCCCCCCAGATGAGAGCCTGGCGAATGCAAAATACCCCGTAGACCAGAGTAGCATTTGTATTGTGTATTACCCACATCCCAAACAACCACATGCTTTTATAGTATTAGCAGTTTCTGACAGATCCAAAATGTCAAGTGATCTTCCATTTCCTTTTCACCTACATAACTCCTCCACATAGTATATACTTCTCACTGCAAGAAATAAACTCGCACTAACATTTTATAATCTTAATAGAAAAAAAATATATAGTATAGCAAGGCAAAATTTAAAATCTGTTTCTATTCATTATTCTTTCCATTTTTCAAATTGAAAATGAGAATGATGAGACCTCTGAAATTTATCAGGAAAAAGGTTACTACTTACATTCATGTTGGGCCTAATTTAGACCATTATATGTCTTTTAATATTTTATGACAACGTTTTAAAACTCTTTAGTATTATTACCAATGATGACCAAACTCTTCATCTTCCACATCTTTCCTAGAAAAGGTTTCTGTGTTAGAAAACAATCATTATAGCACATCACATAATAAGTGTTTAAAAATAATGTGATAAGAATGTGGACAGCCAGAATTATCCATGTTGTGATCATCAAAACAAAACTAAGCAAAATACATTTAAGCAGCTGGTTTTCTATTTGGCTAGGATTTCAGGAGTCTGAGGTCTTGGAAACAATTTCATGTGAATAGACAGTGAAAGCGAAGTTAGTTATTAAATGTCACTACATCCCTCCCTGTTCATTCAAATTGTGAATTGTAATTTTAGTCCCATGTCTTGAGTTTTCTGAGACTCACATCTTTGCAACAAGATGTAATTCCTAACTTTCCTTGCACCAGAGAAATTGGCTAAATTACTTTAGAGAGTTTTCTTTTCTATCCCTGCAGCTCAGTGTCACTCACCCCAGCCACAGGGAAAAAGCAGATAAGGAGGTTACCCTACAATACCTGCAAGAGTAAACTAGTTTTCTTTACTCTTATCAGATAGATATTTCTAATTCTGGTTTCCATAATCTTGCAAGAATGGCAGAGCCACGTTGGGAAGGGAGAAAAATCTAAATTTTAGTCATTGGGCCTGACACATTAGTAAAGAAATACATACGTGTCAACTTATGCAAAATGATCAAAACATGAGAAGGGCCATTGGTATTATTTGAAGTGAGAAGACCAACCTTATGTTTCACGTGGAATTGCCTGGCTGGCTGCACCCAGTGACATTTCATTAACCCATTTCGATTTTGCATCTTCAGTGGTAGAAGGAATCTCTTAGTGTGGTGAGGCGAAGACCCATAGCACAGACACAGTGACATTGCCTACTCTGAAACTGGTCATCATGTGCTCCTTTCGCATGGTCTTATGAGCCTGTCTTTTTCTTCGTCCTCATATCTTTTTCACCAGCCCTTTGTCTCTTCTTTTCCTTTTCTTCTTCCTTTCTACTCCATAGAACTGGAGCTGCCAGTACCTTGGCAGGTCACAGAATACTGCTCACCTCTGATTGGTGGAATGGGTTGGCAGCACATTTTGTCCCAAGGCTGTATCTGACACCTTTAGGTAGAAAGAGGAAATCCTCAGACAGGTTGATCTAAGGTACCGAGAAAGCAACATGTCTACTAGGACTTAGCCATGAAAATGTATTCCATTAAGGATGTTTCGCCAAAGGCATTGCACTTGAGCAAATCATGTGCATGTCCCCTTTTTGTCAATCTTCTCTTCACCCCCTGGTTAGTTTTATTTTATACAGATGAGCAGAAATGGGAAGAAAGGCTATTTAACAGGAGCCCTCTGGCTAACCATAGAATGACCTGGGTGGCATTGAATGAGAGCCCATTGCCACAGCAACACTAATGAGCTGTACCACAGTCACACTGAACAGAGAAAAGGAAAGTTCTTAAACACTGTGCAGCACCTTTTCCCCCCCAGTAAAAATGCCTTTGCTTTGAGCATGGGTGAGATACGAGGATTGTGACTCTGGCATAGAGATTGCAGGCATTAGTATTTGGAAAAAAACCACTGTTTGAAAATGGCTTCCATTGATTAAATGGGTTTTTAATCTAATTCAAGCTGGAAGAAGATAGTTATGACTCTGTGATTAATTTTTTAGTGGATAAAGAAATCTTATATACAGATCTGACATTTCTTGCTTAGAAATTTGTTAAAATTACATAATGAAAGCTTAAATGGGGATATCTAATAAAGCTAGTAGATAGCTTTTAAAACAAAGTTAAAATGTATTGTGTGAAGAATCACATTTGTAACAAGGCACTGTCAATGGCACCTTGAATGATTATCAGGAGAGATGATCTACCCACCAGGTGAAATTACATTTTCTCTGATCTTTCTGTGAACCTTTCGTTAACAAAATATTAATCACAGTTAGCTTAACACTGTTAAGAGCTAACACTGTATTTTTTCTTCACATTTGAAAGAGAAAGGGGAGTTTTGTTTTACCTGGTCCCGATTGTCCTAGGCATTAGGATAACTTGGCATCTTAAAAATGCACTTGTATTTACCTGCCTTGTGGGAAAATCTAAGGCGTCTCCTCTCTGTAGTCAGCACTTATATATACTTAGGGCTAAGGGGGACAGATTTAGCTGTTCAGCTTAAGGTCAGGTAGTTTCTCTATGGTAACAACAGTCTTAGTATTGGCAACTTAGGGGTATTCTATCCTGTTTCTCACAGATAGAACTAGTAGATAAGAGAGAATTGCTCAATAAGGATCCAAACGTATCTCACCAAGATCCCCTTGAAGCCGAAAGGCAGAGTTGCTGAATTATTTAATCCTACAGTTGGAGGAGGACTTCGAGATCATTCACTTAAACAAAAATTTTAGACCTGAGAGAACAATTAGGCCAAGGGGGAAAAGCAACCCAAACTGGGTCACAAGTCACCTGGGTTAAAAAGTTGTAAAACTGAAAACTTGGGAGGTGGGGGTAGTGCAGGTGCAACGCTCTGCTTTTCTATCTGTTTCAATTGGTTTTTGTTTTCTTCTTAAATTTCTATTTTCCCCCTATAGGAAGAGGGCAGAGTCCGACTCTAGAAAAAGCAGCATACCGAACAGTAAGGAGATCCCTTCACACCACCCAACAGACCCTGTAGAACTGAGGCGCCTTAACTTTCAAACACCGGGTAAGAAGCATCACACATCTAATCCACACACAGTCTTTCCCAGAAGTTGTACAGCTCAATTGATATTAAGAGTTGAAGGTATCACTTTATTTTGAACCATTTTGTTCATCCTGCTCTTTTATTTTATATTATGGAGACTTGCCCAAGCAAAAGTCTGAAAGGAAATGAAGTTCTTTCTGCAAACCTGAAATGGGGTAGGGAAGAAAAAGAAATGTGGTTCTTCTTCAAATTTTGGAAGAACTATAGTCTTTATAGTAATATCTACCATTTTAATGGGCTCAATTATTGTTTTTATTATTTCCAATGACACCAATCTGGAAAGAATTCAGTTTCTCATCTTATCAAGTGAATGAATGAGTAAATGGATGGATGACTGTACACATCTTTCATCCCATGGGAAAGCATAGATTTGTTCTATATTTTCCTTTTTGTTTGTGTTTATGGTACTCTGAAAGAGGAAGGAAGAAAGGGAGGGAGGGAGGAAAATGAGGTAAATATTTTTAAATATTGCTTATACTAAATTTCACTGATCACTTCAGGCTTCTTACTAGAGAGAAACATAAAGTGACTGAGGATAACAAAAAATATACTTGTTTCTTAAAATAAAGAACATTAAGTGCCTCAACAGAGGAACACTAGCATTCCTGCTGAGGGGCCTTCTGTACAATATTGTTTATTCATGCCTAGATCTATTTGACTTTCATTCAACTAAAGCATGTTTATACCAAATGAATGGCAAATTATGAATGGCAGAGGGAGCTGAAAATATAAAACCGAGTGACCCTATCTTAATATGTTATGATAATGAACAAAGTGAAGAGCTAATCTAAGAAGTCTTTGGGATTAAAATGTGGTTGTAGTGTTGTCCCACAAATTGTAGACAACTTTCTTTGTGTCATATGGATGTTCTGATTCACAGTATGATACACTGCAGATATATTACAGTGCACATTTTACAGTGAATTATTTTGAACATGGTTTATTTCGTTCAGCGTATTTTCTCTTTTACATGTAGATGTGCCATAGTAACTAGTAACCCTTCAATTGAAAGAAATGTTTAGCATTTTCAATGTGGCTATATGATCATCATAATGTTGGTATTTAAAAAAAAATTCTAACTCATATGAGGTTAGACTTTAAAAAAAAATTATTTCATCATGCACCGGGAACGTGTGCATGATGATTGAACAAACTCGTGTCATCTTCCAGGATAGGTTGTAGCCCTCTGGATGCATCTTGTTGAGTCACCTACTGAGTAATTTATTAAGGCAACTTGATATGAATTAAGTTACTGTAGTAAATTTCGTTGGTTCAGCGCTTTTTGAAATAGGTGGATACTAACTACTTCAGCCTATAAGCAACTTCTTTTTGTTTTTGGTTGTTTGTTTGATTAATGGATTTTTTGAGACAGGGTCTCACTCGATTGTCCAGGCTGGAGTACAGTAGCACAATGACGGCTCACTGCAGCCTCAACCTCCCGGCATCAGGTGATTCCCCTACCTCAGCTTCCCAGGTAGCTAGAACTACTGGGGCATGTCACCACACCCAGACAATTTTTTGTTATTTTTGTGGAGGTGGAGTTTGGCTGTATTGCACAAGCTGGGCTCCAACTCCTGGGATCCAGCCATTCACCTGCCTCAGCCTCCCAAAGTGCTGGGATTACAGGCATTAGCCACCACTCCTGGCCTACAGGCAACTTCTTGATAATGGACGGAGGAATTTATATTCCTTTCAGTTTGGCACACTCAATGTATAGAGGACCCAAAAGCTGAAGAAATGATCTGCTACATGATTCCTTGCGTTTCTTACCTCATCACCCTTTAAAAGAGCAACATGTTTTGGAAATAGAAAAACGGATCAGATTTCTCAGTACCTTGCTGCTATCTCTGCACTGCCCCTCCTTCCTCTGTTTTTGACATAAATGCCATTTGTGCTGGAACCAACCTTGGTCTTCCACCACAGGCAGAAACACAGTATAAGGTTGAGCAGAAAGGCAAAGGTACCCCCAAAAGAAGAGAGCCAATGAGAGTGCTACACCTCACCTCCTCTAGTGCCAACAGGAAATGTTTCCAGGAATAAATACAAAGCAAGAATGGGAACTGTGTAGAGAGAATGATTAAAACGTGCTGGTGGCTGCAGGTAAGAGAATAGGAATGTCTTCAACCAGGAGACTTCTGTCTGCAAGTACTTCTCACTTTCAGATGTAATTTTGCAAATATGGCCAAACTCAAGAATTCTATTAGCAATTTAATTTTCCCAATGTATTTGGGAATATTATATCCATTTATAGAGAGAATCTGTTAAATTTTATATAAGATTCCAGAAAGAAGAATGAATGTTACAGTTGTAACATCTCTTGTATCACCAATGACTTTACGAAATTAAAATGGGGACCTGAGTATAAAGGAAGGTGTCATTTAACTAAAGTTAGACTTATCACCTCAAATAGATAAAGGAATAAAGTAGACAAATGAGATAAGAGAGGAGCTGTAGTAGAGGAGGAGACTAGAAAAGGAGGAATTGTCCTAAGATCCTAGCACATCTATTCACTCAGGAAGCAGTACGTTATGCCCTTTAGCTCGGGTAAGCGATTCACTTAAGCTTGATTTGCTGAAATTGTTTATTTGCCATCCAAGCTCTATGTTGTGGCCTGCTGTCTGGAAAATTTTCACCGTTTTACAAAGGAAATAGACTCCGCTGTTAATATGAAATTCATAGAGATGTGACATTTGCTTCAGCCTGCATAGATTTTAGCCAGTGGCTGTGAATTACCCTAATTACTTGCCAATAGGATGAGAGCAGAATGTGGGGTTGTTAACCCAGTAACCCTTTTGTGATTGTTCTTCTCCTCTTTTTCGTAAAGAATCGAGTGTTTTCTTGGATAATGAAATAAAATAATCCTTTATTAGGTGTTGCATAACAGGTGCTATGACGCTAATTTTTAGGTTTTTAAATTATTTACATTTCACTATCTGAAATGTGGCTTTTTAAATATTATATCTGCTATGAATGTATAATTGCCTACCCCCAAACATTATAACACTTGAGAATATTTATTAATAATATACATAAGTAGAGAATTAGTAATCCACATCTTCTGTTCAAAAAATGTCTTTCAATGAAATAAGATGCCTGTGATTTATATACCCAGTACCTAGTACAGAATTTGTTACCGAAGGCAAATCGATTTCTGCTTCTGATGGGTCTGTTACGAATGATAAAATAGCAAACAAACATTACAATTTGAAATTCAATAGGCCTTTCAGAAGGTAAAGAAAGCACATTGCTTAGTTCAGTGATTCTGTAAATTCTACTTTCTCAAAAAAATCATCTTGTGAATGAAAGATTCATTTACATTCTAAGTCATTTATTCTTTTGGAGAATTGAGATTTAAGAAGTCAGATCTTTTTTCCTTAATTCTGCCCGATATTCCCAATTTCATATAAATGTAGCGTTCCAACAATCTAAGTATGTCAAAGAACTGTACCCATAAATGCAGTACCACAAACGTAGTTGGGTCAGAAATAGTTAGATTCCCGTCCACTGTTGCTCAGCTGAGGCACAAAGACAAGACAGAGAAACCTGCTTTTTTGTCAGTATAACCATCCTTGTGAGGTTGGAGAGTGTGGAGAGGAACATTGCTTTAGCACATTTTCAAACTTTCAGACAAGAATCAAGTCACTCTCTGACACTGCTGAGAGCCTTCCAAAGAAGTAGCTTGGACTTGAATCTGTACAGAGCACCTTGAGGAGTTATCACCCTTTTTTTTTTTTTTTTTTTTGAGACGGATACCTCGTCCGCAGGATGGATCAGGCAATCGGCTCACTGCAACCCTCCTGCCTCAGCCTCCTGAGTAGCTGGGACTACAGGCGCCCGCCACCACGCCCAACTAATTTTTTTGTATTTTTAGTAGAGACGGGGTTTCACCGTGGTCTCGATCTCCTGACCTCGTGATCCGCCCGCCTCGGCCTCCCAAAGTGCTGGGATTACAAGCGTGAGCCACCGCGCCCGGCCCAACCCAGCCCCTTCTGAAAACTATTTTATTTTTCTCTTATTGAGCATGACGTAATTGTGACTTAACCCATTGCTGCATCAGAGACAATATGGAATTGTTGAGTAAATTTTTTTTCTCCCCCTAAATGGTAGTTTTTCTGGGAATAGGACTAGATTCAAGATAAACAGTCTCATAGGATCCCAGGATGCTGCATAATGTTAGGACTAATCTATTACTTAAGTGATGGGTTCACATGGTAAGTCTGGACAAATATACGGGAACATTTATCATTTTTTGTGCTTGTACACTTTCATTATTAAAGTATCCTTTAAAATGAAAAAAAAAAAAAAAAAATCCTGTCACTCTGTGAAACACTGTGTGTAAGCACCTGAACAGGTCGGGGAAGCTCATGCTTTCACAACTGAAAGCAGGCACCTCAGCTTGTAAGTATTTTGCATGATTGTAAATGTCTGTCTTATTGTGGTTCAGATGGCAGTGTATAGCCAAGTTATATTTGAGACAACATGAGCTGCCTAATCATTTAAGAGAATAATGATTTAAACAATAAATCATTGATTATTAGTGTACAAGGTCAGCCAGAATTAGTGTGAAAAAGGCAATTTAAGTAACGTCAGTTGTATCACCAATAACTACCAAATTAAAATGGGGACTTAAGTATATAGGAAGGTATCATTTAGCTAAGGTTGGACTTACTAGTTCTAACAGATAATGGAATAAGATGGGCAAAATAAGTAAAAGAGACAGGTCATGTAGTAGAGGAATTTACTGGAATTATTAACTGCTGATCAAGTTTTACAAGTCTTTAAGGTCTGTGGAAGAAGGGAAGAAAATATTCACTTACAAAAGGTGCATTTAAAGGAAATGTCCATTAAGCTCCATACATCTCTGTAGACGGCAGTAACTGGGTATGCACGAGGATGGGTTAATAGATACGTTGTTTGTTCAACAAAAATGAACTGTGTTAGCCCCATTTGCAAGGAAAGTTTTCTCTTTCTTTCTTTTATAAACAATTTCCAAATTATTTTAGTCTCTCCCTCCCAGAACATCTTCTTTTTAATTTCAAAAGCAACACGTTTATTGGGGAAATTTTGGAAACTAGAAAATAAGCTTGTTAACAATTATTGCATATAGATTGTGACCATTTAGGTGTTCACTATGTTACTCTTTAATTTTTTGTATGTTTGAAAATTTTTATAATTATATGGTTGGAAAGGGGCCAACAAAAGCACTTTTAGAGAAGAAAAATTACTCTTCATTCCACCACTTTTTTTCTTCTTTTTTTATTTGACATATTTAAAATTAAAATTAAAATATTTTGTGTCATTACTCCAATTTAGTCTCCAGAAATATCTGCCATGTATAGTTTCATGTATATCTTTCCAGACTTAATTTGTGTATGTAGTTATTTAAATGCTATAATATAGAGTAGGTGGGGGTGTGTGTGTGTGTATGTATGTCATGTATGTATACACACACAATTTGCTGTTGTGGCATTTAGCTATATAAAAATGGACTTTTTTCAAGTGAGTGTATTATGTCTTATCTTCTTTTTAACAGCTAATGACGATGGTAGTCAGTTCTGTAGATATCAAAATGTATTAACTCATTCCCTATTAATGG
This sequence comes from Hylobates moloch, assembly GCF_009828535.3. NCBI lineage: Eukaryota > Metazoa > Chordata > Mammalia > Primates > Hylobatidae > Hylobates > Hylobates moloch. The sequence goes on from NW_026652294.1 coordinate 70,158,293, forward strand.
AGGCTAAGTTATTTCTCATGTTTTGCTATTACAGATACTACTGTAATGAGCATTATTGAGCCCATATATTTTGACACCGTCATTGCTATTTCTGCATGTAAGACACCTGGAAATATGATAGCAGGGTCCTAGGGTAGGCACATTTACCATTTTGGTAGACCCAGTTACAGACTTTTCGAAATACTGTAAAAATCCTTTACTGAAGGTTTGAACCCCTCTGGCCCATGGCTTTTAGAATTGGGCAAAATGATGAAGATAAACATAATATTATTAAAAGATGGTGATATATAAGAAAACCAAACAAATTACTAATATGTGTTCATTTTTCTTCTTTTTCCCAGCAAAGAAAATTTAGAGGTTGAGGATCTTAGAGAAATTCACTTTCTTTTCAGTACAAAGAAACTTGTAAGAGAAAATGCTACTGATAGCATTGGTGGTGCACCAATCATTACCTTCCCCTCTGCCTGCGTATTCAATATTAAAGTGTGTGCTGTCCCTGTTCATACCTCCTCCCTGGCCCAAAAATACCTGCAAACAAAACCAAAACTATAGTGTTTATGCTTGCACCTTTTAGGAAAAGAGATTTAAAACTCGATGATCAGATGTTACAACATAAAGACCTCGTTTTCATTCAGTGGATGACCCTAATATGTTTTGCCCTAAAGCATACATGGATGGTAGGTGATTGATGGGCTGTGGAAAACAAAAACAAACTCCTAAAAAGTTAACAGATCAGAAACAGTGGTATCAACAGCAGAATGTCTGCACAGCAACTGAATAAGCTTTAAAAAGCTCTTGAGCTGTCTCTTCTCATCTATTAATACTGTTAGTTGGATCAATGCTAACAAGATCCATTTTTATACTTTCGTATTATCTTTTATACAGTAAGGAATTTAGGTGTGTGACCTAGGTTAAGAATACTGGATGTGTTCTTTCTGTTTTATTTTCTGAAATTTCTGATATAAAGAAACAGCTTGTTCAAATTCTGTATTTTGAGAAAGTCTACATTAGAAATGAATTTTACAAAAAAATTTTTAAATGTTTTGAGGCAGGATCTTGCTCTGTTACCCAGGCTTGAGTGCAGTGGCACAATCAGAGCTTGCTGTAGCCTCAACATTCCATGCTTAAGTAATCCACCCACCTTAACCTCCCAAGTAGCTGGGACCACAGGCATGTGCCACCATGCCCGGTTCATTTAAAAGATTTTTTCTTGCATAAACGGGGTCTTCCTCTGTTGCCCAGGCTGGACAGAAACTACTGGAATCAAGTAAAAATTTTGAATTTTAATTATGCCATTCATTGCTTACCTAGAGAAGCACTTTTGGTGACTCTTTCATTTAATGATGATCCCCAGTCACAAATTAAATCTAATTGTCATTATCATTGTATCAGGAAGCTTACAAATCAATGTTCTCTTTATCTTTAATTTATCATTAGTTTGTGTTACAAATAATAAACATAGCAGAGAATTTGTATTTCATTCAGGGAATTCTAAATAGTGCATAAATTATGTTAAAAGTATGACAAATATTTAATGAATGAATTTTCTCTTTCTGACTGTTAACTCATAGAAGTCTACTTTTGTTAAGACTGTGGTAATTGATTTGATGAAAAAATTAGCTTCTCTTTGGTCCATAAGCACAAACTGTTCTCCAGCCATTATCACAATTTGTCAGTAAGGAAAATCATGAAGAGACTGTTACTGAGTCATTACAAACACACGTATATAGTGACAGAAAAAAATCATCTAAAAGATGTACCACCGTTATTAATGACTTCAAAAACTCTAGTTAGCAGAATAGTTATATAGTGCCTATTGGCATTTAATGCAAGGTTTAAAAATATGAAAATAGAGCAAGTGTTTGATAAATATTTTTCTATGGATAATGAAATCACTTGAAGCATTCAGTAGCCTTACTGACTTAGTAAAATAGAGCAGGACTTTTGAAAAGCAAAAATACCATAAATTAGCTTCTAAAAAATATTCTGCCAAATAGCATTCCAGGTTTTAACACTTTAGTACCTTTAGTTCATGTTTTCTTGGAAACTTAGGATATTTTGGCAAGCAGTAACTGGAAAATACAGATGTGTTTTTGCATCCCATTTTCCTCTTCCCCACCAATGAAACAGATGACCTAGGTGAAGTCCCTGTATTGACACTTTTTCTCAAACTGAGGGTGGTTTATGATCTCTGTCTTGCTGCATAGAGACCCCAAACAGTCTTAAAGACCCAGCTTTATGTACATGTCACCACTCGTCCAGGGGTGTTAAATGATTAGAAAGACAGCATGGCGTCATGTGAAATGTGCTAAATGAGAGTGGACAGGGTATAGGATCAAATTCCTCATGTAGCTACAGTTCTGCTGATAGTGATGACCTTGATTGAGTTCTTTAACTCCTCTGGGCTTCATTTTTCTAATTGGTAGAGTTAATGGGGGATCAGGTTAGAGAAAGGGGGAGGTAGATGTACCCATAGGGGATGAACCATGCAAGAAGCATACTTCTTTATATTCCCAGCACAAAGCAGTATCTAGTCCATTGCCTTGTGGATACAGGCATGCAGTCTGTCACTCCCAACACTCCTTGATTCTAATTCACATACGAACAGATGAAAGAAGGTTTTGTTCTTTTAAAACAAAGGCCGTAATCTGGTTAGCCATATGTGGTCTGCAAAAGAGCTTATCGTTTGACATGGACTGAGTTTCAACAAAATTTTGAGTCAACATTGAAAACTGAGGAAATGCCACATGGTACTCTGGATTTTTAGTGGCTATTGAAAACCTGAACAGTCTAAACCTGTTGGCCTTGCCTTCCCACTTGGCAGAGCAAGTCCTGGAGCTGAATAGTTTCACCCTTTTCAGAAGCGCCCCCATGTGTACACTAGCGCTAAAGATGAGTGACATTGAGACTGAGCGTTAGTTGCCATTTATGTCAGGCTTATGGCTGTTTTTCACATAGTAAAGAATTATTGTTCTTTCTGGAGTCTCTGTTCAAAGTAGAGAAACAAAAGCCAGCCCTGGAAACTCGCTCATGGTGAGGAAATGGGAAAGAGTGTATTTTTTGTGTGTGAAAATGTTGACTATGTGATACTTAGCCATCTTCAGTCATTTATCTTACCAGCCTAGCCCTTTCCATCCATGGAGACTTTGTCCCCCACTTTATTTAGAAGATCGCAAATGCCATTCTCGAAATAATACAGTAGAAAGATGCCCAAGCTGCATGTTTAGATGTTGTTATCTGCTGTCTGGGCTTATGTAGACAAGTCATCTAACTTTTCTGGATTTGAGTCCTCTTGTATAAAATGAAAGTGCTGGACTAAGTCATCTCTAAGATGCCTCTCAGGTTAAAATGCCATGATTTTAAAGTTTACTTCTTATAAGGAAGTCACCATGACATTAGTCTCACAAATATGTACCCTATTAAAGGGAGCCATCCTGTTTTTTCCTCCAACCTAAGGCAGATTTCAGTGACCGCATCTGTCACTTCTCATGTTGACACTATATTGTGGAAATCATAGCTTCAAAATAAAAAGTCTTGCCAGATTTGATGCGTGCCTTTAAAATGCATTTATGGGTCGGGCGCAGTGGCCCATGCCTGTAATCCCAGTACTTTGGGAGCCCGAGGCAGGCGGATCATGAGGTCAGGAGTTTGAGACCAGTCTGACCGACATGGTGAAACCCCATCTCAACTAAAAATGTAAAAATTAGCCAGGTGTGGTGGCGCGTCCCTGTAATCCTGCCACTCAGGAGGCTGAGGCAGGAGAACCACTTGAACCCAGGAGGCAGAGCTTGCAGTGAGCTGAGATGGCACCACTGCACTCCAGCCTGGGCAACAGAGTGAGACTCTATGTCAAAAAAAAAAAAAAAAATACATTTCTGTTGTACATTTGTAGCTTTGAACTGATGAGGTCGTGACTGTGGCAAGCCCTCCCTGCTTGTTAGCTGTGCTTCAAGTTCTTTGCTGCCAATGATAGCTGAGTACTAAAGCTTGCTAATGGGGTGTTAGAGGGGATACAAGAATATCACCAAGAAGAAGCTCATCTCATTCTCATAAATCCTGATATGATTTCTAAATAGGAAAAAGAAAGGAATAAATGGAGTTATAGCCCCCCCATCATGAATCCCATAGGACTAAGAGCCAATGCCGAGGGGCTTTAAAAATATCAATATATAGCTCCCACATCCAGAGACCTGAATTAATTGGTCTGGTGTATCGCCTGCAAAAAAAAAAAAAAAAAAAAACTAAAGCACATCAAGTAATTTAAATGTGTAAACTCTGATGTAGTAAAGACTTTGGTTTATAGGCTGAGCAGTGGTCAGGTCGCCAGACAAAACGTTGAAAAGATACCACAGTGAGGTCAGCTTCATAGTTTTCTTAGTGTCTGCCTTTTCATTCAAAATCTAACATATTTGTTTATATCATATAACTTTTTTTTTCAATATTGGGCAGTGGAGACGTTTCTGCAGAATTGTGTAACAATATTTTGAATTAGATCCTTGGTCATTGTTCTCTGATACAAGCTAAACAGTTTCAACTTAGAGGAGTTTTACTCTTGAGGATTATTTTTATGCCGACATTTGGTCTTTTCTGATATATGACATAACATCATAATAGACTGTGTATATATTTTGGCTAATGAAAGAAAATAGCAACAAACTTAAATAGTTCAAAAAATAAACAATTCAACTGCATACTAGTTTTCCATTTTGTAAAAAGTAAGTACTCTCCCCCCTTCAAAGAAAAGGTACGATGAGTTTTAGAACCCTTACATATGCACCATGTCCAATAGACCCTTCTCTGTTCAGAAATTCTATCTGTATGTGGGAAGAATGAAAGTTATGAAGAAGAGAATGGCTCTTGAATTTATCTAGTTCTCTACTCTTATTTTAACAGTTAAAGAAATCAAGGCGCTTCACAAATGGTGATTTGTCCCTATTAGTAGATGGCAAAACCAGAAGTAGAACCCATGTCCAGTATTCTAAGCCAGGGTTCTTTCTCCCGTGCCATTGGATTCACACAGATTCTCCTCCCTTTTCTGTGAAACATCCATCTGCCATTTTTACTTGTCCTAGAAATTGAGTGCAATATGGTAACCAATGATAAGTTTTATGTAGTGATTCTTTAATGCTGTGATATCTTGCATGTGATACATATATGTATATATATTCTGATGTGGAATATAATGAATCAGTGTAGGTCTGCTTGAATTTTTCTTTAATAAGCTTCCAATATAATACTTCCAGACCATGTGCCAGTGCATGCCACAAGTAAATATGTTGATCACATCTTTGGTTATTACTATGGTCTTCTACTGCTGTTATACTAATACTTTTCCCATCTCCAACTGGCTTTACTTTTTGCAGCTTTGAGCAGTAATTCAGTCCCCTACGCCTCCCTGATTGGCTCTGTGTCCTCCCTCTCTAGCCAAACCACCACTCAGTCCATATATGATAATAACTCTCTCCCACGATTCGCTCGAAAAGGTCTAAACATCTTTGTCTCTATTATTTTCTCTGTGAAAGCACTGTAATGATGTCCACATCAGTCCATTTCCATTTCCAGATAAGCCTAAAGTCACCAATGCCTTTGCATTTCCATTCTTTTCGTTGGGGGTGCCTCATCTGGATAAGATCACGTAATTATCAGATCACTGTCACCCTCTCACTCCCTCCATAGAGTGTAAATTATTTCAGCTCTACCGTTAATACAGAAAAGTTTCAGAAAGGGTTCCAAAATTTTGTTCCAAAGGCATTATTATATCACCGACAAAGAATTTCTACTTGCAAGCAATTCAGTTTTATTGGCTCTCCACTAAAATTTTAGCTGACTGGAAGCAGACCTTCATAGCCATAAAAACGAAACCACCACAATTCACAACACCTGCTGAAGTGGTAGTCTTCAAAAAGCAGGATAGCTTTTTACTTAACTTACCAGAATCATTGATAACATGGCATTTGAGATAAAGGAACTTACTGGGTGACTTTTAACAATGGTATAATTCCTTAAATGCTCTTAAAGTAGTGACATGTCATGTTGACTCAGTGGCCATCATTCTGTAGTCTTCCTCCAAAGAGCCACAGTGACAGCAGAATGTCAACACATGGCTTCCAGTTTGAGCTCCTCCCTCATTCTTTTCCTGCTTCAGTGGCTTCCCTGGGGACATGCTAGTTCAGGTTTTTCTAGCCAGCTGGAACTTGTGTCTGTAAGATAAGAGTCAGCAATGCTCTTTTATGATACTTCTGTAAAATTAATAGGAAAGAAATAAAAGACAAATCATATGAAAAGGGAGAAAACATCAGAAAGACACAGGAGTCACCAAAATTAATAGTGGATTATTTTTCATGGAATCTATGAAATTAATATATCTTCCGCTGGCTGAATGAACTAGAATGTGTCAGCCCCATCTTTGCTTTCCTTCTTTCTTCACCTTCTTTCCCTCCTGTCTTTTCACCATTTGCTCACTTCCCTGAAGCCATTTCTCATTAGTGGACAAAGATGTTTACACCTGAAGTAGATTGTAGGTTTGCTGGGGGTTGAATAATGGGGACCTAGGGCAAAATATCACAGAGTTGCTAGTGTGGCCATTTATAAATGTCCAGGAGAAGGCTGCAACCCCAACCTCTACAATCTGCTACTAGTGGAAACATTTTTGAAGCTCAGTTTGGTGTCTGATTGTGCCGTCGGTGATTATTGTCAATGAGTCGTGGTGCATGTCATTCTTTGTGTCTATGTTTGCATGTGAATGTCAGTCACCTACAGTTTTGTGAAATATTAGCAATCTTAATGTAGTAGTCACATTGTACTAGCCACAATGTATAGTGAATTCTGCAAAAACTCGTAGCATTTTGATTAGTCCTTTTAAAAAATATATCAGGCTTTCCATTTCATTTTTTTTGAAGAATTTGTTCTATTTTATTTTATTTACACCATCATTTCCTTTGCAGGTTCAGATGATTCCGGTTACCCTGGTAACCTTCATTCTTCAAGTTAGTTTTCCTTGATTATGCATAAGTCATTTTATGTTTACTATCAAGCTACTACTCTTTCCCTTTTAGGCCTTTCTCAGTGTCTGTTTTCTTAGTTCCCTTTACACCATTTAATTCCACACAATTTCCATTTCACACAGTGCAGGAGAAGGAGTTTGAAATGGCATAAAAGTCATTACTCAAAGCAGAAGTTGACATCAAGCCTGACTGTCAGTTTTCTCCACTAGCTAACCTCATTGATTCATAGCACAATAACGCTTTCTTTTACACTAGGAGTGTTAGTTTGGAGATTATGCTTGGTGACTTTTCATTTGGCTACAAAATTCATCTTCCCAGAGCATGTCCTGCTTTGAGTAACCAAACTATTTGCCTGCTTCCTCACCTAAAACATCTTTACTGCTCACATATTTTCAGGCCATTTCTAACTATAGTATTCTCTATATTTTGGAATAGTTAGCATCGTTTTCATTTGTTTTCAAACGTGTTTCTTCTTTCCTTTTTTCAATAGGTATGGCTAGCCATCCTCCAATACCCATCTTGGAACTTGCAGACCACATTGAAAGATTGAAAGCAAATGACAACTTGAAGTTTTCACAGGAATATGAGGTAATTCACTGTGTTTATTCTTTACAGTAATTTCAAGAGTTGCTCTACTCCTTTTTTGACCATATTCTTGAAAATTAACTTCATCAGTGCTTTTCCCTTTAAATATGACTCAAATGTGATATAAAAATGTATAATGAATCGTCAACTTAAAAGTGTCTGCACAAGCAATATAGTAATTACAATTTTAAAAAGTGCTCATTTTACGTTTGTTCAATATTACTTGCTGAGATTATGAGTTTTCTGTTTTTTATTTTTATTTTTAATTGGCAATAATTGTATGTATTTATATATTATGCGTTATTATTAATTATAGTCACCATTCTGTGTAATAGATCACTAAAGCTTATTCCTGCCATCTAGCTACAACTGATCAACATCTCCCCTTTCTCCAGCCATCCATTGGTAATCACCATTCTATTATCTACTCCTATGAGTTTGACTTCTCTAGATTTCACATATAAATGAGATCATGCAGTATTTGTCTTTCAGTTCCTCGAATATACTAAATTGATAAGCTTTTCAGCATACCAAATAGGTGCCAAATACACTGATTTGTGATGAGAATCCTCATCTAAAAAGAAAGATTACAAAATTAAGTACATTTCTCAAGACTCCTGGTTTTATAAGCCATGAAAACTCTGTAATTATTGAGTACATGTATATTATCTTATCCTTCAATCTAAATTAATGGTAGAGCTAATATTAAGATAGAAATGTATTTTCAGAGAGTTGCTTGTTTTTGAAGGAATGGTGCACTGAATGCTATCTTAAAATTCCGGAATCCTTAAAGATTCTTTGTGAATTCTTGATGAAGGTAAATTAAAAGCCTGGGTGTATGCACATGTGTATGTGTGTGTGTGTGTGTGTGTGTGTGTGTGTATTTGGATATTGTGGTATATATCAATCAAAAAGTTATAAAACTGGGTATTTCTGGTATTCTCTAGCAACAAGGACCCTTAATGAAGCCAATTAACGAATTGTTGATAAGCGGACCATAATTGTTTTTTCTAGAACAGTTTTAACGTAAGATTAAAATGTACAACTAAAATCTCGTAGTTATACCAAATAATAAAAGGTTATTGGGTACCTGGACAGCCCAAATTTCACCATCGGGGTTTCTGTTGATTTCCTTACTGGGAGTCGTTAACACATCCTGTTACCTCTTGGTATCTGTTGTATCAGCCTTAATTGGGGCAGTTGCACTGGACCTACCAGCGCTAACATTCTACCCTATCACATTCTGTAGTAACCTCTAAGAGGACCCCCAACCTCAAGTGGCTTAGAGGGGTCACAAAAAGAAGAAGAAGCTCCATGTAAGAGAACATGGAGCAGTGAGGCCTGTGGCATGGCCTTCCCAAAATCTTCAAATATTCAAATGTTCATTATTTTAAGTTACTTTGCTGGAAAAGCAAAACATATCTGTAGTCTCATTCACCTTCACCCTCAAGAGCCAGACCGCGTTTTATTCAATTTGCATACTGCAGCATCTTTGTCATATATTTGATAGGATGCAAAGATTTTGTTTGTTTCTTTGCCTCTTGTGAAGTTATATTTTCCTTTATTCTGCTCCAAGCATTTAGGAGAACATTTTCAATGCTAGGAAAATTCACACCGGATCGCACGTTATCTTCTCTTCTGAAATGGTCGCAGCTTATTTCTTTCCTGCTCTTCCTCTTGATCAGAATTGCTCCTTTAAAATTATGCAGTATCCTTTAAAACACTTTCTATAGTTTCTAATTTAGGGCTTAAGGCTCCAGGGTGAGTTTAGAGAAAATAAGGCAAATCATAAATAGCCCCTGGGGCAACATAAAAAAACTCTTAGTTATGTCAATTTTTATGAACCAGAAATCTTTCATCACTCCAGCCTACTTTTTATTGTTCTATGATTCTTATTATTTTGCCATGTGATATTTTTTCATAGCCCTGCTTTTATTATTTATTTTTGATTATAAGTTATGTAATGGGTTACAAATTGTGGAAATATGATAGCTCAACCTGTTAATAAGCCATTAATTCACTCTCCACCAATATAACTTTAAACCATGGGCAATAATATAGTCATGCATCACTTGATGACAGGGATATTTTTGGAGAAATGTGTTCTTGGGTGATTTTGTCATTGTGTAAACATCATGCAGTATAGCAAACCTAGGTAGTATAGTCTATTATACACTTAAGCTATATGGTATAGCCCATTGCTCCTAGGCTACAATCCTGTACAGCAAGTTACTATACCCAGCTATTTGTGTGTTTAACCAAAGAAAAGGTAAGGTAAAAAATCCTGTAAAAAAGATTTTTAGGCCAGGTGCAGTGGCTCACGTGTGTAATCCCAGCATTTTGGAGGCTAAGGCAGGTGGATCACCTGAGTTCAGGAGTTCGAGATCAGCCTGGTCAACACGGTAAAACACCGTCTCTACTAAAAGTACAAAATTAGCCAGGCGTGGTGGTGGGTGCCTGTAATCCCAGCCACTTGGGAGGCTGAGGTAGGAAAATCACTTGAAACCGGGAGGCAGAGGTTGCAGTGAGCCAAGGGTCGCACCATTGCACTCCAGCCTGGGCGACAAGAGTGAAACAAACAAACAAAAAAATTAAATGGTACCCCTATGTAGGACACTTGGCATGAATGGAGCTTGCAAGACTGGTAGTTGCTCTGGGTGTCAGTGAGAGTAGTGAGCGAATGTGGAGGCCCAGGACATGTACTGTATACTACTGTAGACTTTATAAACACTATAAACTTAGGCTATATGAAATTTATTTTAAAATTTTATTTCAATAGTAGATTAACCTTAGCTTACTGTAACTACTTTATAAAATTTTTAAACTTTTTGACTCTCTTTTGATACCACTTAGCTTAAAACACATGTACATTGTACAGCTATACAAAAACATTTTTCTTTGTATCCTTTGTAAGTGTTTTTCTATTTAAATTATTTTAACTTTGTAGAATTTTTGGTTAAAAACTAAGATACAAAAACATGCATTAATCTAGGCCTACACAGAGTCAGAATCATCAATATCACTGTCTTCTGCCTTCATATTTTGTCCACTGGAATATCTTCAGGGTGACAGCCTGGAGCTGTCACCTCCTATGATGATAATGCCTTCTTCTGGATACCTCTCGAAGGACCTACCTAAGGCTGTTTTAAAGTTCTTTTTATTTTAACAGAAGCAGTGCATTTCAAAATAACAATAAAATGTATACTGTAGTAAACACATAAACTAGTAACATATTCACTTATTAAATATTATGTACTGTACCTAATTGCATGTGCCTGACTTTTATATGACTGGTAGCAGAATAAGTTTAATTACACCAACATCTCTACAACCACAGGAGTAATGCACTCTGCTAGGACGTTCCGACAGCTACCACATCCCTAGGTGATGGGAATTTCTTCAGATCTATTATAGTTTTATGGATCAGTCTCTTATTTGTGGTTTGTTGTGGACTGAAATGTCATTATGCAGCACATGGCTATAAAACCATCACTCAAGCAATCTCAGTTGCATCCATTGAATACAATAACTGGCCTCTTTTAAATATGGAATTTTCAAGAAATGCTACATGTAAAGATACTTTAATGATCCTCATTTAGCCATTAGATCAGAAGTGCTCCTTGAAAATAGTTATGAACTGCCTGCTGGCAATGCCGCTATGCACAGCTTCCCCAGTAGGCTTAGCTGTGGACATGATAGCCCACATAGACTTTTCACGGATGTTCATGATGATGAACCGTGATTAAAGCTCCCTGGGCATGAATTGACTCTACTGTGCCTTAACCGGCATGAAGGAGATGTTTAAGTGTTGTATTCAACTGTGATAATAGGATTAATACCTCAACATAAAAATTTAGGCTTAGAGCAACACTTTGTGGGGAAAAATTGTTTATTATCTTCAACATAAATTTGAATAGATTTTTACTGGCTTTCAGCAAAGAAAATGGAGGAAAGAAAACTCACATTGCTTTCAAACACCTGATTATTTTGGCATAATCACTGTGAGTAAATGTTTACTCAGAACTTGTAAGATGCATGAAGCCAATTTTTTTTACTCTGATTCTAAGACTAAAACAGGTTAAAGGGGTGAAAGCTGTCTGCACTGATCCTGAGGTCAGAATAGGAGGAAGTAGGTTAAATTGTAGCACAGTATTATTAGACCCTATGAGACACTTCCTGTACTGTAAAGGCCGTTAAACTGCAACACTGAATTTAGTGAAAGCTAGAAGAATGGACTTGATAAATTAATGTAACCCCATCTCTGCAGGTCTTTATAAATACTTTAGATGTCCACTTTCTGAGATGAAACTGAAAAGTCCTGCTGGAATTTAAGTAGTCTCAATTTGAGAATGGCATCTGGAATGCAGGGAATAAAGTCCTCCTTAAAGTTGGTATGGCTGTTAAAGTCCATATATTAGGCTGGTGAATCTTTAAATCAGAATAATATGGGTAGACGTTGCCAAACGAAATCTTAGGCTGGCGCCTACAGATCATTTGGTTGCCTATTTAAAATTGAAATTCCAAGGAAGAAGTCAAATCCCTGAATAGACCAATAACACGTTTTGAAATTGAGGCAGTAATTAATAGCCTACCAACCAAAAAAAGCCCAGGACCAGACAGATTCACAGCCGAATTCTACCAGAGGTACAAAGAGAAGCTGATACGCTTCCTTCTGAAACTATTACAAACAATAGAAAAAGAGGGACTCCTCCCTAACTCATTTTGTGAGGCCAGGGTCATCCCGATACCAAAACCTGGCAGAAGCACAATAAAATTGAAATTCGTGGTCCCAACCCCAGAAATGCTAGTTTAATAGGTCAGCTGTGGTATCCACGAATCTGCATTTTAAGAGAGCTCTTCAGGTGACTTTGATGCAGGTGCTCCAAAGACTTCAGTTTGAGGAATGTCATTGGTTTAGGGTAAGCTATTACAGAACATGACCCCCAGTCTTCATTTCACCATTTTCTGAGATAGGATATAGACTAGTATATTTAAAATTTAATCAGTAGGCATCATCACAGTCATATGTGTACAAATCTTATTTAGACTAGATAGGTCGTAAGCAACTGCAGCCCCTAGAAATTCTCAAGGAAAAACAGAAGAGCGTTTTTGATGTATTATAGGGCCAAGGCTAACAGTAAAGGTATACATTAAGAACAGTCATCTAAAACTGAAGGGCTGTGGCAATTTCTTGATATCTTCTCTGGAGCTTTCATCTTTGTGCGTTCTCTCGGGTGGCTTCATTCTTCCCCTTATACAAGCCAGCGTCTTCTTTTTTTCTCACCCACGCACAGGAAACATGGTCTTTAATCATATTTTCATTTACATACAGGCCCCATAAAGAGACTAAGTTGTTCTTGCCAGTCATGTTTTAAATGCCAGAGAGCAAACTCTGAACTCTAATCGACTGTTTGTTGTGGTGACACACATTGGGACGTAACTACTAACAGTCCACTCATACAGATCTTAGATGGGGAAGAGGGAAGTTTCTGTGTAAGGAGGCTTGTGAGCTGGAAGGAGGAACCAGTAATTATCCACCACAGTACTACAGAAAAGCATTGTGCTCAGTGCTGAGAAAATATATAAGAAACCTATACTTCTGGAGTTTGCAGTTGTCAAAGACAAATATATACAATCAAACAAGAATTACACCAAGGAGGTAATCTCAAGTACTATTGGAATGTTATTGGGATTCAGTAAAGGTCATAATGATCTGGAGAATTGAGAAAGGTATTGAAGAGAAGATGGCACTCTTAGTGGAACTAGGAAGAGGAGTGAAGTGCATTTTATCAAGGGAAAGGCACATGAGAAATGCATGTTCTGGTAGTCTCATAGTCAGTGTGGACTGCAGAGCAGCAGCATTGGCGTCACCTGGGAACTTGTTAGAAATGCAGAATTTTAGGCACTACCCCAATGCTACTGGTTCAGAATCTACATTTTAAAAGATATTGGCGATGTCTTTATGTAATAAATTGTCATCCCAGCTGGGCACAGTGGCTCACACCTGTAATCCCAGCACTTTGGAAGTCCCTGCAGGCAGATGGCTTGAGTGCAGGAGTTTGAGACCAGCCTAGGTGACATGGTGAAACTGTCTCTAAAAAATACAAAAAAAAAAAAAAAAATTAGCCTGGCGTGGTGGCATGCACCTGTAGTCCCAGCTACTCAGGAGGCTGAGGTGGGAGGATCACCTGAACCCCAAGGGGTTGAGGCTGCAGTGAGCTGAGATCATATCACTACACTCCAGCCTGGGTGACAGAGGGAGACCCTGTCTGAAAAGAAGTTAAAAAAATAAAAAAAAAATTAATGGGTATCCCAGTGGTCACTATCAAGAAAAGCTATAAAGTTAGAGAAAATGTGAAACTAGTTCTCAGTGTGGTCCTCAAGGTACAGTTTTCTAATAGAAATACTGTCCCAAATAACATACTCTACTTCAGGTACATTCTAGATTTTATGCATTTTGTGGTGTGGGTTGAGATAATAACCCCTTTTTATATAGTTACAACAACAGCATTTTTTCTGAGTTCCTTTCAGCTCACTTGCAAGTCACATTTTGGACCACAATCCATCCTGTCATGGTAGTTACACAGAGATGAACAGTCATCAGACATCTAGTTTCAAGTTAGTCAGCACTAGCTGTGTTAGTAGTATTACCTTAAAGCTATGTATTAACTCGGAGCAATCTTTCTGTTGCCATTGGAGAGGGGCAAGAAACCCTGTGGTTCACAGAAGGGTTCCCTGAAGAAGGCCTCTTTGATCTGTTTTGTTCTCATCACAAAGCCCAGTCCCAACGCCTTTGCTGCCGTCTCTGGAGGTGGACTGTCTCCAGTCTCAATGCTCACATGTCTCCCGCCATTCAGCATCCACGTGCTGAGTTTCTTCCTGTTCTCATGGCAGCACTGTCACATCTCCTGTCTGTGATGATGGTAATGAGCCTTTTATATGAAATATTTCAGATATCAGAGCCCTGTCCTTCTGTTTTTATAACAATATGTATTACACCTTTGTAGAGTAAGTTAAAATCTTCCCATCACTCAGTAAGACAGATAAAGGAAAAACATATTTCCTTGATGAATAATGAAATACATCAAGTCAGTGTTGAGACGTATAGAGACATTTAAAAACATTGCTTAGGTCATATTTTTAATATTTAGAGCTGTCTAAACCACAGAGATCATGTGGTTTCACTTTCCCATCATAGAGGTAAGGAGCATAAGACTGAGAAAGAAGTGAGTTACCCAAGGTCACACAACTACTATGTGTGGTAAAACCAGGTCACAAATTCATCTCTTTTTGTTCTTCTTCACTGCACTTTAACTTACCTGATGTAAACACTTAAATGTTTCACACTTTGTTTCTTTTTTTTTTTTTTTTTTTTTTTT
>NW_026652294.1:70173360-70386671 GCF_009828535.3 Hylobates moloch
GCCCGGCTAATTTTTTGTATTTTTAGTAGAGACAGGGTTTCACCGTGTTAGCCAGGATGGTCTCGATCTCCTGACCTCGTGATCCGCCCGCCTCGGCCTCCCAAAGTGCTGGGATTACAGGCGTGAGCCACTGCGCCCGGCCAGATCACATTTTGTTTCTTACTATACCCTGATGATAGAGTTCAGAAACCTTAGTATCCAACTAGATCAAAATATTTATGTTTAAAATTTCTGTGAAAATGTCATAGTTACCAATTTCCATTGCGTGACTATTCCTGGGAAAACCCAGTGGTTTTCTATGACATGCTAAGAATGCATTTCTTTTCTCCATAGATAATTTGTTCATTCCTGATGGTAAACATTGTATTTCTCCACAGAGGGGACAAAAATTGTCTGTCATCTAAGCAATGACCACAAAAGAAAACATTTCTATTTTCCCTTGGAAAAGACTCTTTGTATATTTGACCAGATGTGCCACAGTGTATTCACAGGTGCAGGACCATCATTAGTGAAACAATCATCATTATTAGGTTTTGTAAACCTCTGAGCACTTATAGTGCAAAACTTCTGTCATATCTGCATTCTATTAGTTTATAATTTATGTGAAAGCTCATGAGGGGTGACATGTATTCAAGAATCATACAAACGAAAACAAGAAACCAAACACACACACACATACACACACACACAATTTTTTTTTGGCCAACTTCGAATGCACTGGATTTTTTCTTGAAGGTGGTTCCCCCATTTTCTTGAAGGAAGGAAGCGGTGGATGACAGAGATCTTTTCTGCAAAGTGGAAGAGTGGAATAGACTCTTCCATTTCTAAGGGAAGGCCTCCATTTCTAAGTATTTTTGACATATGAGTCACAAGAGATAAAAGATTGTTTTTAAAAAAGTTGAGAACAAATTATGGTGGTTTGGTAATGGAATGAGAAAAATGAGCGATTTTGTGAAATAAAAAGCAGTAACAAGATTTTTGTACCTGGGATGGATGAAGTTGAGGAAGATGAATGGCTAAATTTACTATTCCAAATCAGAATCTCCTAATACTCTGGGATAGGAGGTGGGTGTGTGAGAGTCTTTGCCCAATTCCTTATGAACGTAGCAGTTTTTTTGCTTCTCAGATTGGGTCCAAACCTCTCTGCCTGCCACTCAGGGCTTTCTACTTGTTGAGCCAGCAGTGGGAATAAATATTATGACACAGTTGCTAAGTATACAGGCCCTTGGCTCAGGTCGCCAGTTTGGCCCCTAGCTCAAACTGTTTGATCTTAAGCAAATAACTGAACCTCTCTGTATTTTAATTTATTCATCTCTATATAAAGAAGCAATCATTAGTACTTACTTCATACAATCGTTAAAAACAAACACATACATGCTTATCAGATTTCCTGACACCAGTACTCAGTAGTCTTAGTAGCTATTACTTATTTTATCTCATCTAGGTGCCATCAATTTTAAGATACCCGATCATTACATGTATCACTAAGGAATAAAAGATATCACCACTATAATTGCAAGATACCATCAATTTTAAGATGCACATCAATTTCAGAGATGTTAGAATGTGGAAAAAAATGTATGTCTTAGAATCAATGAAACCCTACCGTTTCCTACCCCAGGCCAAATGCTTAGGGCTTTGCTGATGTCAGTCAGTAACAAAAAATAATAATCATAATACGAAGAAGAAGAAGAAAAGACTGAAAGAAATGAAAACTTGCTAGTTTAAACAAGTGCAATTAGCACTTGTTATGTTGCCCTTTCTTACCGTCCAGTCATTTGCTGTCATCAAGCCTCTCTGGGTCAGGTGTTTTGGTCAGGTGTCTGGCCTCTCGGTATGCTGTTGGCCACGTGGTAACAAGCTCACCGCTCGGCACACAGCAGGTGATTAACCAAAGTGTGTGTCTGGATCAATTTCTAACTAAATTTACAGTTCACAGAAACTCTTTGCTGTGATCAAAATTGCTAGTACCAACAACAGGAGCAAACAGAACAAAGAGTGTCCTGCTGTAAAGAGCTTCTTTTTCCAGTTGACATCCCCACCTGATCTATCAGCAGGGAAGCCTTATTTTCAGGCTCTTTTCTCTCAGAAAATAGGCTATTACTATCTCTAGACAGTACAGAAGTGATTACATTTTAATGCAGACCCCTCAGATTTAACTCAAAAGTACCTACTGATTAAAGTCACTGAGCTGCTTTTATAGCAAAGATTGGCCTGCCAGTTGGCCATCTGAGAAGATGCCCTCTTTGTTCTGTAGTTAAGGACCAGTCTCACCAAGTAAAATGAAAAAGTACAGAGAGTCCCCTCCCAGCGGGCTGCTTTTGGCATGTTATAAACAAATCTAGTAGGACACAAAGACACAGCAGCTCACCTTAGAAGAAACGTTGCATTCAAAACAGGGTGTACGTCTATGTGCTTATGGTCTTTTATTCTTACTGATCTTCTATAGTTGTGAAAACTCAAAGTGCAAGTAATTTCTCAAGTTCCAAAGCTTATTTCTACTTAGACTCTTAAAATGTTTCTTCTTTCACCCACATTAAAAAAAAAAACCAAAGACATTTTCTTTACTATCATTAAACTTTGTATCTTTCATAGTAGAGCCTTTTCTTTTTTTCTTGTGGGAGTCCTACCTGTCTTAAGGGACTCTCACATAACTCTCGTTTTCTGTTTCCCAGTCCTTACTCTCATACAATTTCAACTTTCATTTTTTCTCAGTCCTTGTTCTCATACAAGTTCTCTATAACTAATTGGCCCTTGACCATCAATGGACATTGTCCAAAATGTCTTTTCACCTGCTCCCATGTGGAGCCCAAGGCTCTCAGGAAATAGTTAATTCTGTCTCTGCTTCCAAAGCAGGCTTTCAACTTCCAAGAGACCATTGCAAGGACTGAAAAAAGATACTTTTTATTGAGTTGTATTTTTATTTCAAAATGAGATTGGGATTTTAGCATCGGAATGCTAAGTGCGTACTTAGAGGGATGCCGTAGTGGATGCTGGGGAGGGCCTTGAAGTCAGGGAGAACAAGGTTCATATTTTGACTGGGCCAATTAGTAGCTATGCTGCTTGATCCTGAGCCAGTTACTTTACCTCTCAGAACCTTCGTTCTCTTATTTAAGATGAGAATATTAGTATCTACCCATGAGACTGTTATGAAGGTGAATATATGTTAGGCGCCTGGCCCATTGCCCTCTGTGCTTAGTAAACAGAAGTGGCTCTTGTTTTTGTGAACTTCAATATGCGTGACCTGTCAGTCACTTAACATGACTTTTTTTTCTCAAGTGATTTTTATCTTCTGTAACATTCTCATTCTTCCAAAAAGGAGCTCTATGAAAGCAATTAGGGGAAGGTAAAGAGTGACAAAGGTGGAGGGTAATTATGAAGAACTACAGAGTTCTTTTCATATTTTGTACATAATATCATTTCTGGAAATTATATCCACAGTAAAATATCAAAAAAAAGGTATTTTCACTGATGAGTGGAAACTGTCCTGGTGTCTCTGCTAAATTTTAATGCCCCAGACACATTGTTCAACTCTCCTGATCTCAGTTTCTTTGTTTATAAGAGGAGTAGTTTGAATGCCTTCATCTGTTTAACATTTACTGGAGAACCAAAAATAAGAAATAAGCTGTCCTGAATGAGTCCATAGTCTTCAAGGAGAAACAGAAAAAAAAAAAAATAATAATTGTTAAGTTCATTTTGGGAGTGGGACATTATTGACGAGAGTCTTCCCAGAGTACCCCTGACTTGGAAAGTCACTGAAGTTTGCCAGAAATACAAGCCCCCAGGCTGAGGGATCTGTGCGTGCAAAGGCATGGAGATGAGAAGAAGTATGGCTTGCTCAGGGGATCCCAACATATTCTGTGACTGTCATTGCAGCATCAGGGTCATGCTGCTGAGAGGTGAGGTGCGAAAGGTGATTACACCCTTGAAAGGTCATAATAACATAGGAAGGAGTCTGCAACCAAGTGATTTCCAAAGTGTTCAGAAAAGTCATGGAAATGACTTCCTACGATTCCTCCTGAAACTCCAAGTACCTGAGGGACCAAATGAGTACATCTGTGTTTATGTCACTGCTGGGAACAGCTTTCGGGGAAAATTTTAACAATGCTGCAACAAGAGATTGGAACGAGGCTGCCTAGAGCCTGATGTAACCCAGCATCATCGGGATGACTTATTTATGTATTTAATTGTAAAATTATAAAATGGTAGTGGCAGTATTATTTGTCGTAGTTTTTCTACTGTGGCTAAACAGTTTGTCATTCTTTTTGAAAAAACAATTGTTGGGCACACCACCATGCTTTGGGAGTATAGATTAAAGTGAAGGATGTAAACATTAAGACATTACATGAATTTGCAGTTTTGGCTAGGCCTTGGGAAATATTAGTTTTTCCATTGTCACAGATGCAGCAATCAGAGTTTTTGGCTTTAGCTTAAAAGTTCATGCATGAAGCATAATCTGAACTTTATTATATATCACTTGCTGAAAAAAATTCCTTAACAGCAGGCACTCATCAGTCATCTAAACTTCAACCAGTGGCTCACAGAGACCCCTGATTTAATTCGTTCTTTCTCTCATGATCCCTCCTCCCTTCGTTCATTCTTTTATTCCCCTTCTCTTCCTCTTTCCTTCCTTTTTTCTTCCCAGTCCCCCTTCTTTATTTTTCTGCCAGTTTAACAGGGTATTTTTATATCTGTTTTTTAGTATTAAACTGCACATTTTAATATCATAATAGTCTTTCTATAGAGTTTCAGCGTCTAGATAGTGCTTTACAAGGATAATGATGATAGCGAACATGTGTATAGCACTTACCATGTGCCGTGCATTCTTCGGAATGCATTACTGTAAACATTAACTCATTCAGTCCTTCCAGGTAGGTACTGTTAGTCTCCCCATGTTACAGAAGGTATGTTGAACCACATGAAAGTTAAGTAACTTACTCAAGGTCACACAGCTAGTAAATGGCAAAGCTAGGATATGAACTCATGTAGTCTGAGGTCTGGGTAATGTTCTGACCACCATAAATAGTTGCTTCTGAGAGTTTATTTTCTTTCACCACAGTTTTCACCATGGAAAATTTGTTGTCATTAACTTATCTGTTAAGGTGATCACATAGTAGTCAGGTGACCCCAAGGAAGGATTATTGGCCCGAATTTCTTTTTGTTATAATTATATTTTATTTTTGTTTTTCAACATCAGAGACAGTCTTTCAACAACAACAAAATGACTTAGTTTTAAATGATTTGGACAGGAACCTTTGTACCCAGCCACCCTCTTCATGCTCTTGTTTAATTTTTATTAAAAATTAGCAAGTTTGAAGATGATGAAAGGATTATAATTTACATCTGAAAACAAATTGCATTCCATCCTAACCTTGTCAAACAGAAAAATATATTTGATTAGTTGGGCTAGAAATAATTCACCAGATTGATTCTGTAACTACCTATATAATTGTGACTGCCTTTGACTTCTGATCTTGATCTAGGCAAATAAAATCGAGGAAAAAAAAAGCAGATGGTTGATGGGATTTAAAGGTGTAAAGACTCAGCCTTAACTCTCACAGGGGATAGTTGGTATTGACTTGTTTCTTGTTTTGACATTGTCAGTTGTAGACCAGAGTCTACCTACTTGTCTAACCCTGAAGATTAAACAAAATTGAGACCTATGCTGGCAAGGTGCCCTTCTCACTACATATCACGAGTCAGATTCCAGTTTCCTTTACATAAGACCAATGAAGAAGGGGAAACTTGTCCACTACAACAAATTATGCTTCGTAAATCTTTTAATATTATATATAGTAATATTCACCTTTAAGATTCTAAAAACACCTTTTCATATATGCAAAATGCTTTCATGTTTCTGCAACTTAATTTCATACAAAAGCTGCTAAATGATTTGAAAAGATAGGAGCTGTTACGATACAATCAGAAGATGCTTGTCATGTTTCAAGATGGCAGGAGGATATAAAACCACTGCCTACCTACATTTATTTCCATTGGCTTAAGGGTTTATTGTTATTATTGTTTTGTTTGCTTTCACTCCAGCTTTTAGTTCTGTTAAAAGGAACAGTATGTCAGGTGGCATATAACTTACTGAGCCGGATTGACGAGGCAGAAGCTCAAACATAATTTAGGTGATTGGACTGGACGATGTTTTTAGATTCTGTCTTTCTCTCGCTGAAATTCTGTTTCTCTGATTATTATGAAACATGATTTAAAGTAAATGTGATAAAGTTCAGATTCTGATGCCAGGTTTCCCTTTTTGTTTTCCCAATGCTGTGTTTCCCCTACTCCCATCCCTGCAGGCTTAGGTCGAGCCTCTTCTATTGCTGTTCTATAACTCGGGAGTGCCTGTGTGGCTGCAGTGATTGAGAAGCTATAATTAGTATAGTTAATGAACAATGAAATGCTGCCTCCCTTTCCCTTAAGAGCAGTTAGGGTGCTGCATAAGGGAAGGTAGAAGACTTTACCCCCCACTACCAGTAGTTAATTGACCTCCTTGTCATCTATTGAGACACAAGGAGAATAAAAATTTTCAGTCTCAGTGTTAGAGTTGGTGGATGTTGCCGTGCAGCTGGGCATTGATTTCCATTTTTGTTCTTTTTCTATTCCTTCTGTATTGATCCTTGTTGTCACAGCTCAAGGAATCATCCTATTATCTTTAAAAAATCCTTCATAAAATTTTAGAGGTTTAAATTCAGTTTCACAAAGTTTCTACTGTGAAGTTATATTTGAGAATTTCTCGAATCTTCTAACCTCGTTCATTGCTGTCATTTTACTGTAGAGAAGACATTTTCAGGGCAGTTAAATGACGTGGCTGAAGTCTCCGCAAGTTTACATCTAACATTATGCAACAGATGACGTTTTCTAAGTAGACTCCCTAGATAAAAGCAAAGTAACAAATATATAAAAATGTTTTCTGAAAAATAAACAACCATCGTATTACCTCTTAAAGTCACGTTAACTTGAAACGTTAAGGATTTTTGTCTTTCTATGTGAGAACTCAAATTATAAACAGTACAAGGATTGTGATAAAATAGGGATTTTACTTATGGGAAGAAATAAGGCAGTTTTAGGAAAAAATAAACTTGTGTGATATATTTTATGAATTTTTCTTCATCAATTTATTACTGCAATACAGTTCACATATAAAATTTACCTTTTTTGTTTGTTTGTTTGTTTTGAGGCAGGGTCTCACTCTTTCACCCAGGCTAGAGTGCGGTGGCACCATCAGGGTTCACAGCAGCCTCTACCTGCACAGGCTCAGATGATCCTCCCATCTCAGCCTCCCAAGTAACTAAGATTACAAACACACACCACCCCACTGGCTAATTTTTTATTTTTTGTAGAGATAAGGTTTTGCCATGTTGCACAGGTTGGTCTTGAA
Organism: Hylobates moloch; assembly: GCF_009828535.3. NCBI lineage: Eukaryota > Metazoa > Chordata > Mammalia > Primates > Hylobatidae > Hylobates > Hylobates moloch. The sequence continues at coordinate 70,180,745 of NW_026652294.1, forward strand.
CTACTGGGCTCAGGCTATCCACCTGCCTTGGCCTCCCAAAGTGCTGGGATTACAGGTGTGAGCCATCACGCCTGGGCAAATTCACTGTTTACAAAAAAAAGTTCAGTGAATGTACTTTATATTTAAATATTAAGTGGGTATATTACAAAGAATCAAGAAGACCAATGGGCTTTTTTTTCTAGCTTTGGTGAATATTTATGTTTTTTTGTTTGTATTGCTTTCAAACATTTGATGGAGGGAAACTAAGGGCACCGAGGAGTTATTTGAAAATGCCATTGTCAGTTTGGGCCACACTCCAGCTTGAGGCTTGAGTACAAGGCCAGGATTAGGGTGATACAGGTGCCTGTCACTGTGTATATGGCAGATTTGATTCGCTGTTTGCTGTGCTGAATCCATGGCATTGCAAGGAATTGCAAGGTCTTCAGTTTTACTCTTGTGTCTTCTGCTAGTATGAAAGCTTCTTCATGGTGTCGCGTTTATCAGGATATCCCTGTGACTAGCATGTCAAAATTTTCTGGAATTAATACATGCATGAGTCGAGAGAGAGAGAGAGGGAGAGGTGAGAAGAGAAGAGAGAGAAGAGAGAAGAAGAAAAGAAAAAGAAAGAAAGAAGAGAGAGGGAGGGAAGGAAGGAAGGAAGGAGAGAAAGAGAAAGGGAGAGGAGCTTGGTTTTCTCTGCATCTCCTGCAAAAGAGAGAAAGGAGGAGGAGCCCGGTTTTGTCTTTGCATCTCCTGCTTTCCAAGCATGGTCACATGATATCGAGATAGATATCATTTATCAAGTCATGAATAAGCATGCTTCGTTAGGTTATAACTCTCTCTACTACTGTGCTGTAGCAGAGGTCTTGTGCAGACAGAGGAACAGCAACTTTATGGGCATGGTCCTCTTTCTAGGTGGAGAATTCACCTTTGGCTTTCCTTGGTGGACCTCCCTTGGGCAACATATTGCCAGGACATTGCAGGACATCAAGCTCCCCGACAGTGATTCTGTACACAGATGGGGAAGACATTCTTCTGCCTGAAATAAAACAACAGGAATACTGATCACAGAACTCACTTTTCCTATGCTCTCAGTGTCTTTCTTTTCTTTTTTTTATTTTTTTTTTTAAATATTCTGTAGTATTCATGTCTCAAAGCCAACTGTGAGGGCAAAGGGAGCCGTCTTTCCCCAAAGGTAAAAGTCTGCCTATAAATTTCATAAAGACTACTAGCTTCAGTATTTATCTCCCCACAGTTGTATTGTAAAAATATTTGCATGAAAAGAACATCTTTGTTTCCTTAATTCTTCATCTGCTCTTGGTACTCATTTGCTCTTGAAAAGGGATATAATCTTTTTGTTTTTGATCTATAATCATTCCCACAGCAACCAATTGTGATGCCACAGACCAAGGATTATAATTTTCGCTAGAGAATAAGCAGATGAACTTTGAAACCAAGCTGCTCATTTCTCCCAAATGGCCCTGAGAACAAGACCAATTCTAAAAATTTTAGCTACAAAAAATTTAAAAGTAAATAAAAATAAGAATTTTAGCTACCTCAGAAATAATTTTCAAGAACATGAATACTCCTTCTTTAAAAGTCTATATAATTTTCTGGCTTTATATTCAGCTCATCACATAAAACAGATATTTACTAAGCTCTTACAATGTGCCAGGTACTTTGCTGGACTCTGGAGTACAAAAATAAATGATGCATAAATTTTGTCCTTGAATTCTGAGTCTGAGGGTTCCTTTAGTTTTTTTTTACCCAAACTTAACCAAAGCCACAATAACTAGAATTTGTCAGGATTTTGGTATGCATCTGAGTTTTACTCCACGGTTAATGGGACTGGCATTTTTGTCTACATTTGTTACATGTACCATGTGAGGGGTGATGGGACTTCTTCTTTTTCTGTCACTCAATACATTCAAAGATTTGGAAATTCAGTAGGTCAGGGCTGTTAGTGTCTTAGCAACTGTCTAAAACTGTCTTAGCAACTGTTTCAAAGTATTTCCTAATTTTTTAAACAGAAAAATCAATCCTTCAGACTCTTAGATTTTTGGACCCATTGTAGGGAAAACTCATGTTTCTCTTTCTCATATTCTGTTACTTGAATGTATGTGAAATAAGATTAGGGAACAGCATTTGTTCTCTATTATGCTTCCCTGGCAGAACTTCTTAGGGTTTCTCTAAGCTGTGGGAGCAGTTAACAGGCATAGTATTTTGTTTTATAATTTCATCCAAAATTCCCCTAGCTGGATGAAAAGATATGCCCCCCGAGAAAGAAATATGAGATGCCAAAGAATCATATAGGTATTTTTCTGTTCTTCCCTTATTGTAAATCATTGGTTAAGATGACCTGCTTATATTTTAATATTTATATTGGTAAAAGAGGCTCTATCTTGTAGAGCGTGCCATTTATGTTTGTTACTTTACTCATATTATTTATGAAATCGTTTAGGCTTTTTGTTTTTTCTTCGCTATATTGTCCAGTTTTCAAAGCATACCCTTGAAATGGAGTAAATAAGACTCACTCTGTGTAAAGACTGAATCTTTCACTTAATATTTTTTCTTAATAAACAATAAGTGTTTTAAATGACCTCAAACATATTATCTTTTCCAGAATAAAATGCTGTTTACTTTTATTGGATAGCTTGATTAATAATACAGTTTTGTTTTGTTTTTTTAAATTTTTTGGAGAGTGGGTCATGCTTTCTCGCCCAGACTGCAGTGCAGTGACATGATCTCATCTCAGCTCACTGCGACCTTGAACTCCTGGGCTCAAACTGTCCTCCTGCCTCAGGCTCCCAAGTAGCTGGGACTACAGATGTGCATTACCACCTTTTGTGACGAGTTTTTAAAATTTTTTTAGAAATGATGTCTCACTATGTTGCTGAGGCCAGTCTCCAACTCCTGCCTCAAGTGATAATACTTTTGATTTTGAAAGAAGGAGCCATTTTTACAGGGACATTACCAGCAGACAGACATGTATAAATCTCCTAGCATGGGTATGTTTACTCAAATTTGCCCACTATTGGATCTGAGAAGGTATTTTTATTCTTCCAATATACGCTAGGCCTTGTTCAGTTTGTACGACTTGAATGGTCCATAGCTTAGCCAATGGGTTATTTTCAGTAATTTTGATAATCAGTATAATTGCTGTAAAGTCTATGAGTTTACAGCTATCAGCATTGATAGAACATACTGGAAGAATGCATCAGCCTGTTATCCTCAGGTTTGTAATCCTGGTATATATGACAAGACTACGTGTAATTCCAAAAGGAATAAGTTTTCCAACCTTGAAAGACTTTCATAGAACTTGAGACAAGATTAAATGATTAAAATTACCAAAAAATGTATTTTACATCCATTTTACATGCACGGGGCTAGCCATTTTATAGACTACACAGATATGTACTATACAGTATTTCCATTGAGGAAGTTACTATAGAGTTCGGGAAATAAAGAATTGTCAAATGAAAAGATAAGTTATGATAATGAATTCAAACAACTTTCGAGAAGAAATGCGACAAGGCTAAACGTAGCTAGTTGCCAAATGGATGCTCCAGTCTGTAACATATGATAATGGCACACGTGGAAGCATGTAAGAGAAAGCTCCAGGCAGTAATGAATTGGGAGAGTGGGATTTAAGCTGAACCTTGTTGAAAGGAAGGTAGGATTTAGGGAAAAAAAAAAAAAAAAAGGATAAGAAAGTGCTCTCCAAGCAAGAAATATTCCAATGCAAAGAAGTCAGAAATGAGAACCTCAGACATGGACAGAGGAAAACAGAGCCAAAGGCTGGAATTTAGAATTATTCACTAGGACTGATTATAGCCAATCCAATATTTATATTCAGTTGGTACGTACCCTGAGGACCACAACATGGCAGTTCCTCACTTTAAAGAACATTAAGTCAGTACAGGAAGCAACATAATATAAAATAAGTCAAATGTAGACACAGAGTGCAATAGGCATTCAAAAACCAATCACCCCAAAACATTTAATACTCTTTCAAAGAGAACTAAAGCTAGTTTTTGAAATTTCAGTGTTAGTGTACCTGTGTATTTGGGTTACAGTTACTGTTTCAGCTTTGTCTTTGCACACAAGCTATAATTGTGAGCTTTCTGTTGTATTTTATTTAATGTCTACTGCATCCCCTTAGTATAAATATGCCTCTTTCACTGGCAACCTACATTTTGATCATGTAGCTGTCTCTCTCACAACAGTTAATAGAATACTTGAAAAGGTGACTGTAATACAGGATGACAACTGCTATACTTTTTCTGTGTTCAGACTCAGTAAACTATGGTTATGTAGTTAAGCAATGCAGTTCTTTGTTAATGACAGATTTATTGGAGACAAGCTTTCAGAAGCTTTCAGATTCTACTAGAAATCCTGTTAAAGTGCTATCCACTAAACCATTAGAATAGTCATTAAAACTGTTAGTGTAGACTTGTTTTTCATGAGTTATTGGTCTCTCACCATTCTTAGTAGTTTCTGCCAATACAGCTCTACCCTTTGCTGCATTATGGCTATTCAGTTCCAAATGAATGAATGTGCATCAGCTTTCTCTCTTTGCCTGCGAAATTTATGGTGTGTGAGTGTTTTGGGGCAGCACAGTTGGGTGTGTAGAAACAAGGGAGAACTTGAGATGTGTCTTTTTGTTCCCAATTATTAAAGTAAAGATTATACTTAAGATCCCACTCTTTTGGATTTGATAGGAGGCATGTTAGAATCTAACTATATATTATAGAAAGCTGTGGCTTGTCTTTCATTATCAAAAAATTTTGGAAATAACAACTGTAGGATGAATGCATCATTAGGCCAAAATTAGCAGAGGTATCTGGTGTTTAATCTATTTTCCTTACTGTCCACAGTTTTTAAATAAGGAATTATGCTCTATGATAATAAATTTATAATTTTTGTATCTACTAGAGTGTAGTAGTTAAGAGCTCTGTCTTCAAAGTCAGGAATCCCTGCATTTACATCCCAGCTTTCCTAATTTATGACCACCAAGAATGACTCATGGAAAGTATCTTAACCCCTCCGTCTCAATTTCTTTATCTGTAATATAGAGATAACAATATCTAAGACACCTCTAAATTTGTTTTAAGAATTACATGAGATTCTGTAAGTAGTGATAATCCACCCCTCATTGTCATCATCATCCTCAAAATCAGAAGTAATTTAACCTGATTATTTCTCACTACAGTTCTTTGTTGAGTTTAGAGTAAGACAGTCTAGTCTTGTGTTGGCCCTTCAGTATTCTTTCTTGGTCATAAATCTGCACCGAAGTTACCTTCATGGACCCCAAAAGCCAGCTGAAAAGTTTTCTATGGATTTCACAAAATCCCCTCCAGAGTGTTGAGTCCTGCAGTCTGCTCCTTCTGCCTCTGACATGACAAGAGGAAGTCACATGTGCAGTTGTGAAAAGTATTCTGCAACTCTCTTTTTTCCCTCTTCCTGGAAGGTAGTACAGTGTTCACAAATGGAAAAATTAAAGAACATGGATAGTAAACATAAGGAAATAAATTAAAATAATTGCCATTTATCACAGCTCAGAGATAACTGCTGATAGCATTGGTGTGTAACATTCTAGGTTTTTATATGTGTGTGTATTCATATATGTATGCAGTGCATATGTATACATATGTATATATTTTAACAAAAGTACTGTTTTAAGTTTTTTTCTGTAACAGTAAAAGTTTATCTTTCCACGTCACTAGGTGCATAACAATTTTAATAGCTTCATACTTTTTCCATACAATCTGCTATTATATTAAGGCTATTTCCAAGCTTTTCAAAGTTATTTTAAGTGATTGTATACATGTCCTATACAGGTGTTCAGGGGAAACATTTTTTTTTCACTTTCAAGGCTTTCTGACAGAGTTTAGTATCTGAAGTCTAACACCAGGAAATGGATGAATCAAAGACTGTCTTCACAGGGGGGTGAAATGAGCCAGGTAGAGAAGGCAAAGGGATCCCAAGACAGGCTTCCAGACCTTGACGATACCTTGATATGGTCACTTTACAACTTGCTTCTTAGTTCTAAAACTTGAGAGAGATCTGTTTTCTGGAAACTTCACTTGCATTAGTTGTGTGGTCTTGGTGGCCATGTAATTAAGCTGTGACGACTAAATGCTGCCGTCATTCTGAGAGGACCACATTTTCATGGTCATCGTCCTACCTGGCCCTCCATTGTCTGCATGTCTGTGCCTTGCTTTCTCTCCTACTAACCAACATAGCATTTTTTTAGATATGTTAATGCACAGATTTTTTAAAGACATGTTAATTTATGTTATACTGTTTAGATTATATTACATTTGAAGACATGTATCATGGTTGAATTGTGTAATACTCAAACAGTAGACTAAGTCTATGGTTTTATTTCCAAAGTTTTAAAAATTAAAGAAGAAATTATGGCATAATTACATTTAATATTCCAATCACAGCCTTAAATATTATAAAATATTATATGCGATATACAAGGTTAAAAATCATGCGTATAGAATGAATTATCAGTTTGCAAAATTAGTTCATTTACTTCGATCATAATTGACTACATATCCAATCACAATTGAATACATATGCAGCCGGCTTATGTACTGCACATTCCTTCCATCTCCAGTGCTGTCTTAGAAGGAGGAAAAGCAATTATCTGAATGGGCTAAATTGTTGGTATGTTAGAGAGCACAGTAAATGTGTGCCGAGAAACACATTCTCTGCTTTCTTCCTTTTTCTCTCTTCTGTGCAGCACCATAGTTAAGGTGAACAAGGGTGAATCATGGTAAGGTCAGCTACCTTCTCTCATTCTGGATTCAGTATCTCATTGCTGCATCAATAGTGTTAGATAATTGGAGATAGGTATTGCATTGCAGAAATTTCTCTTTACTTTTTCCCACCCACCTATCCATGTGATAGTTAGTAAGTGTACTTAGTTTTTAGCAGAGACTGCCACCTGTCTCTCTCTCTCTCTCCCCCCAGTTCCCTCCCTCCTGCTCCCCTGCGCGCCTTCCCTCCCCATACATGTACACGCCTGACTGATGGTTATGACACTGTCATGAAGCTTGCCTAGATATAGACATGAATATGAGGAAGTTAGGTAGAACCAGCTCTACCTTGGGGTGGCCATATAATTTCTTGCCCACACTGGGATACTTTGAGAGTGAGAAAGGGTCCTATTAATAACTACGCTGGGACAGTAGGTGTAAACTGGGATGTAGGGACTACCTGACACTCAGCCTATTTTAGAGCTCCATTCTGGAATATTTATCTTTCCATCTGATCACATTCCTTCCATTCTCCTTATAACTCCCAACATAAGTGGCCTTGAGATCTTTGGGGAGCACAACTGTTCAAACAAACCAAAAAACCGAAAAAAACTATTGTACTAAAATAGCCAACTAATTGTATAAACCCATACTGCTGTGCAGAAAATTGGGTAATATGGTTTATACAGAACTGTCGTTGGCAAGTAGCCATTATGTGTTACTTCCAGATATTAAGTACATATGTGAAAGTTGGAAAACACAATACAAAAGGCTGTCACAGGTGATAGCTTAGAATGAATTTCAAATGCACAAAAGTGAAAGATGGCTTTTATGAATTGGGTTGCAGCCACTTGTGAGCTGGGAGCCATTCTGTTTATTTAAATTTTTTTTATATCTCTGGTCTATTCCAATATATATTTGTTTCATCATCACACCTTTGGAGGAGAAATTTATTTAACTAGTTCTGAGGTACTAGGGTAAAAGTAATTGTTGCTGTATATCCTACCTGTAATGCATCTTAGCTATTCATTCCACAAATACATTTTAAAATTCACTATATGCTAAATACAAATTATACAACATCAGATAAATCACAACCCCATAGCAGTGTTCTCAAGTGATTCCATTTTTTCCGGAGGTCTAATATATAAGATCATCAATGCACTGATTTTTTTTCTAATATTTAACTTAGAAGAGTCTCTAATTTTACAATCTAAAACTAATATACATTTAAAAATACTAATCTTTGCAAGTAATCTTTTAGTTTAGAAAGATACTAAACTCTAAAATTCTAGATTGTGTTAATTTGTTCTAGCCTTTCTAGTTTTATCACATGTAAGAGACAAATACACTTGACACTTTAGATCGTAAATACTTTCTAAGACACCTGAGCACCATGGGTATAAGTAATAATGATCATCCTGTGTGACTTCTTTAATTAGAAGCCTATATTTAGTATGGTATATTGCTGCCTTACCTGCAAAGACTAATGATATTAATGGCAAGGGGTTATTGGTATATATACTGTGTGCAAAAGGCACATGTGGATAGTCATGTTTTTTAGTGAGATCGTTGTACTAAATACATTTGGTACGAAATGGGGTACAGGAGTTTTTTTAAGTGATTATTTGGGATTTTCTGAGTTCCAACAAAGACTAGGAGAAAACATTACTCTTTCTTATTTCATTTTGGATGTAGAATTTTTATCTCTTTCTGAATCAGAAAATGAGATTTGAAACGCATTGACTGAACATTAACAAAAGTTAATTTATGTTTCAATTTAGAAATTCATCTGTTCCCTCCACCTCCATCTGAAACTAAATATGGAAAAAGAAACAAAGACTTAATAAAGGAACTTTCTGTTAAATGACAAGCAAAGCAATGATGAAAGCCTAAAATACATCTATGTTTAGGATGCAAAGTAAAAATAATAGGAAGAAAAATAGTATCTTTAAAATTAGGCTAGACATTTTCATATTTGATTAAAAGAATTACTGTTATCACTTAAGCTCAACTAATCCGACTTTTAAAAATGAAGATGATTTATCTTAACAATTTTCCTTATAGTGTTTCTTAAATGATGTTGTAATATCAGTCACACAACAATTGTGAAACCAAGCTATTCATTCATAATTTGTTTTTTCTTTTGAATCTACTTATGTACTGGGTTTTCTAAATGGTCAAGTTTCTATTATATGAAATGCAAAAAGTGAGAAACATATGCAGCTGTGCTCTTTTTTGTTATCTCTGCCAGAAAAGTAAATCAGGTTTCAAATTACATAGATGGGCATGTTATATAGTACGTAGGAGAGCAGAAATAGATTTATTTGTTAAATTGAGCAGTTGCCTCAGTTTTATACTTCAGTATCAAAAAAGACACCGTTAGCGTCAAGGAGAATGCAGATATTCCTTGGAGGCTAAGATTGTCTTCTATCAGGAATGTTCTTATACAAGTCACGGGATAGAGGCAAGAGAAGGCAAAACATCTAACATTCTTTTAGTAATAACTGTGCATCAGGTGCTTTTCACTTAATACTTTGGGATCTATACAGCTGTGTCAGCATTTTCAAAGAGCAATGAGGAATTAATGCATTCATCTAGTTACTTTGGTGCCGAAAACTGGGACCTTGTTATCCGTGGAAAAGAAAGGATGCAGCTGTGAATTAATTCTTCCTAATTTACTAAAACGCTAATTTACTAACACTGTAAATTAGTGTTTAATGCTGCACATTGATTGTATTTGCTAGATAATTTTGTCTGTTACCTATACTCAATAATATACTCTTTAATGTTGCCATACCCTTTAATGTTTCTAGGTGTGCACAACCTGTTTTAGTATTTTGTTTAATGAGATGGGGTCTTGCTATGTTGCCCAGGCTGGACTCAAACTCCAGGGCTCAAGAAGTCTTCCTGCCTCAGCCTCCTGAGTAGAGTAGGTGGGATTACAGGCACATGCCACCTCACCAGGATCCTCTTTAATTATTAAATATCATACTCTCTAAGTGGTTTGCAGATCAAGTGACTTCTTTTAAATCGTTGTAATTACATTTTACCAATTCAGTCAACATTGTCTATTTAAACAAAGCAGTTTAATAAATTTCTAATACATTTTCTTGCCCCAAACTGCCTGGAAATTCTTTAATACTCTTTGCTTTTTCAAATAACATCAGAAATTCCAATCTGTTAATTGTATTTGTAAAGTGATTTCCAATGACACATTCTATTCTTAAGAACATCAACTATATAGAATTCAAAGATGTGAGGAAATAAAAAAGGAACATCACCTATAAATCTGTCCGTCTCTTTCTTATTACTCACTTTATCTGATGTAGGAGATAAATAGGTAAAAATGAAAACATTAGGATTAAGACATATCACTGATTTTATTCCTCTAGAACATTGTCTTTGGAAACTAGAAATATCTTTCTTCTGCATTTAGTAATATTCAGGAAAATGTTTGGCATATTAAAAATCAGTGTATAGTGTTGGGTGTGGTGACTCACGCCTGTAACCTCAACACTTTGGGAAGCCAAGGCGGGTGGATTACTTGAGGTCATGAGTTCGAGGCTAGCCTGACCAACATGGCGAAACCCTGCCTCTACTAAAAATACAAAAGTTAGCCAGGCATGGTGACACATGCCTGTAATCCCCCTACTTGGGAGGCTGAGGCAGGAGAATTGCTTGAACCTGGGAGGCAGAGGTTGCAGTGAGCCAAGATCATGCCATTGCACTTCAGCGTGGACGACAGCAATGACCCTGCCACAAAAAAATAGATAAATAAATAAATAAAAATAAAAGATAAATAAAAAATTTTTAAAAAGTATATAGTAAAAAATCTAGTTATTTAAATCTTCAATCTTAAAGTTGTATGTTCTTTTTTGAACTCTTATTTGGAACGATCTCTCAAAAATAATCTTTTCTACAGTCACGCACTAAAATAGTAAAACAGCTTATCTGAATTCTAGAGAGTACATCATGTTGCCCTACTGAGTTAAAAAAAGAATTAAGTATTTTTGGTTTTGTTGTTGTTTTTCATCATTTTTAATCCGCATTAGATTAGGATAATTCTAATATACTTCTGGGAATAAATGGTTTCCTCAGTGAAATAAACTAATTCATCTTTAGTACTGTGATATAATTTAGAATAAATTGTTTATCAAAAGCTTACCTCAAATATTTACCCACTTCCCATGAATGAATGATTTACTATGAGCAGAGTTGATCCTTTTTGCTTTCTTACATGTCAGTTCTAATAATATATATTATTACTTTAAGTAATTTTCTATAAGTATTTGTTATGTAGTATGTTAGAGTCAAAATTTCAAATGAAATCATTAGACAACAGGTAAAGCTGATGCATTTTATCACTTATCTGAAGCCTGAATTTTAACTGTGTACAAAAATATGTGACTGAAACACTTTTCGATGTCTTCAGTGAGTGTGGTCTGTTTATACATTTTCTATGTCTTTTCTGCTACTAAAAGTGGGGCACTCCCACATCCATTCATTTGTTAATACTGAGGGTCTTGAAAAGTCTTTATTTCAATCCTTCACACTCTAGTGGTGGCCTAGATCAGAGGTGCTCTTGTAGAGAGAGACTCAGTAAGATTTGATAACCAATTGGATAAAGAGAGATAAGAGAAAATGAGGACACAAACCTGACACTGAGTTGACATTAATAGGGCAAGGGAACACAGAGCAAACAGACCCAAGTTACTTGACCGGTCAGAGTTAACCAGGGGCAGCCAGAAAGCTAACACCCTGTTCTCTGACTTCCAGATTTTTGTTCACCACTAGACTTTCCACTCCTTCCTCACATTTCAGTTTCTAAAACATCATAGGATTCAACTGGACTCATGCTCTTCTCTTTGAAGAAAGTATTCATTATGCCAATTGCAGGCTTTTACTAATTGTGCAAAATATAGCCCTTCCCATCTATGCAAACATGGTCTTTTCCAAATGGGCATATATTAATTTACCATTTTCAAACGGAGAAGAGAAAGACAATGAATGAGAATTTTAAAAGGCATAATTGCAGAATACACAGTGAATGGTAGATTGCTCTTCTAAACCTCAGAAAGGACTTGAGACTATCTCAGAGCTAACCACACTAAGAACCAAATAAGCCTACTGAAGGGGAGATATGTGAAAAGATAGTGTTTCTTTGGAAGTTAAGGTCATTGAAAGTTCAATTCTCTGTAAAAAGAATGGTTAGTCTGGCCCATGGTTTGACGAGTGAAGTAACTGGTCTATTCTTTCTATATAATTAAATTTTTGTTAGTTGTTTTAAAAACACACAAAAACAGGATGAATCTTTTCTTGTGGTTTCTCTTTGATGAGTTTCTAAAGGGAATATTTTGAGGTTTTTCTCTTGGTGGGATGAGGGAAAGTGAAACACAGAGCAACTAGTATTGTGCGGTGTTTTGCATATTTGAATTATATTTTTCTTCTGGGTAAAAAGGTTGAATTTTGCAGAATGATTAAAGGACTTTGCTTTAAGATAATGACTTCAGCGTTATTGAAAAAGGTTACTCCCATATCAGGATATAATTTTATTCGATGACTGTAATCTGATGTGCAAATTGATGATCACTCTCTTGTTTGGAGTTTAGAATTACAAATAGAGTACAGCAGTACTACACAGATTGTTCCCAGCCTTTTGTGCATTGTGTTTCAAGAGAATAGTTGAAAGGCAAGTGTGAAGCCTTCAAGGAATCTTCTCCAGCTTAACTAGAGAGAAAGCATCTTATGGTGGCTGGGCCCTCAGCCTCCAGGGCCAGAATATGTGGACCCCCAGCCTGGCCTCTCTCCCTGCTAGCTGTTTGACTCTGAGAAAGTTATTTGACTTATCTATACCTCAGTTTCCTCATCTATAGAACTGTAATCATAATGACAACTACTTCTAGGGTCTTTGTGAAGATAAATGAGTTAGTATGTACAAAGCACAAAGAAAACATAGTGAATGTTGTCTAAGTATTAGTTATAACTATTGGATATATTTATATTTTAATTCTGAATTTTTATCGAGAATACAATGCAAACCTCTAATGCATCTGCTATAGCTTATTTTTTCAGTTACCTAGTTTGAGATAAACTTCTAGTTGATTAAATAAAAAGGATTAGAACTTTCAGACCATCAAGTTAAAGACTAAATAAATACAAAGTGTTTTATATTAGCAAGTATCTGCTTGAGACTTTCCCGTTGTTCTTTAAATCACGCACAATAGGATTTTTTCTTCTATTGGATCACTTTTTCTGAGTAAGCAAAACCTTTGAGTTGAAGAGCTGTTGTTAGCATTAGAAAGCTTTAGTCAAAAGCTGCGGTGGGGAGGAGTCAAGTGCCCAGTGTGCCGGCAGGGAAGCAATGTAAAATGGTTCGGCATCTTGGTAAAATTTTAGATGCTATATAGGGTTCATCCAATATCTGTCTTTCAAGAGGCTTTTTGATTGGCTGGAGACACAAAAAATACGATGAAGTAGCAGTTTTGTTTGTGAATTCTGTGATAATTTATGAATTTCATATCACGTATAAAAGTGTATTAATCAACTTTTAGTTGAGTAAATCTAGCTTGCTTTATTTCTAACTTGCAAAATTCTCCACAACGGAGACTGAAGAAAGCCTGGCCAGGATTTCAGCTTGGGAAGGTAAAACTTCAGATTGATTGCTGGGAAGGCAAGGGTATCCCACGGAAGATTATTTGGGTGGACAGAGTTGAGCAGACATAACTATGAGTCAAGCTCAGGAAAACCAAACACTAACAGCAGCAGACCCAAAAGAAGGAATTGAGTCCATTAAGAACAAAGGTGCTTATTTCAAGTTGTTTTGAATAATTAATATTTGGGTAACCTCAGCTTAGCTTTATAGTAAAAAAGATGCATGGTCAGGGTGGACTGACCAAAAATATAGGGTTGAAGTGAAAGTCAACGTTTACATTCCTCAAGGTCTGCATTGTTCTTTCTTCATTTTGGCCATCTCACTCTTCCTTAAGAGGACAGCAGCAAGAGAAGCCTGAGAACAGAAAGGCAAAGCAACTGTGTCTGTTACCAGCAGTTAGGATCTTACTCATTCATGATCTCTTTGTCTTATTAATATGGATAATTGAAATTTGATTTTCCTCAACCAGGTTTGTGTATTTACGTATTTTTTGAAATATGAAAGATCTTAGTATACCTCACCAACTTTCAGTTGTTATTCTTTACTGAGTTTACTGCTCTCAGCATTCTGACAAGCTCCAAAAATAATGACCTGTGTTGTGTTTTGTTACACGTTCAGTCAGACAGATAGATACAGATGGATGAGTGCTGTGTTGCACAAAGACAAGTCAGCATTATTTAATCAATGTTTGTTTGATCCGTGTAAAATGAGTATAAATGTAAGCTGCATCCCATCTGTTTTATCATCCATGTGAAGCCAACCTCATTTTTAAAACTTGATTTCTTATGTAATTGCCCCAGAATGGCACAGGATGATAAGTTGGGAAGAAATATCATTTGGACTGGTGAAATAAAGGATAGTGATGTGTAGGTGTTTTCCTTAAGTTGGGCTGCTTCTTTTTGCAGTGGCATTCTGGACAGTTAAGTAGTATCATGGCTTACTCATCACCAGCTGTTAATTATCAGTTGAGCTTTGGAATCACACAGACCTGGTTTGAGGGTAACTGTATGAATCTAGCTGTGTGAGCTTAGCCAAATTACTTAAGTGCCAAGTAGCACAGAGTCTGTCACGAAGTAGGCCCTCAGCAAGAATAATTAAATTAATCTTTCTTTACTTCAGTTTTCTCACCTGCCAAATGGAAAAAACAATACCTACCTTATAACAATTGTGAAAATCAAGCATAATTCTTCATATAAAGCATAATGACCTAGCACATGTTTTTATAATTATCCTGTTATTTGTTGGTCTTCATCTCATGGGCCACACTTTGAACCTAAGCATATTATCTAACATAGGTGGCACACAACTCATGTTTCTATTGCTCGTTTTTAAAGTCTTCAATGTAGGTATCAAGTAAGTCCTACAGAAGGCTGAAAACATGTGGAAAGAGTGGAAATGGACATGAGTTAACAGTTTCTTTCAGTTAATAGATGCAATTTCATTGCTATAAGTAAATGCGTGCCATCTTATACATCTGTGGGGTGATCTTAGTCTAAGTAAAACAAGGATATCAGAGGGAGCACTGCACATGTATCAGTGAGCTTAGTAGCTTCTTGGGATGTTTAAATGATGTGTAAGAAGCTTATGTATCCAATAATGTTCATCAGTATAAAGTGGAATAGCAGTGGTAGTTATAATTCCATGATCACATACTTAATCGCTAAGCCATATGATAATGGGTGTTAAGTATTATAATTTTGGTATACTGTACAATGAAGTTTCCATAATTTGTTCTCTAATCCCCATGTTATATAGAGGAATTACTCTGTGATTTCTCTTTATGAACTTTTCTCAAAAACATTTATTCATCAGTTCTATTCATTTGCTTAAATAACATCTGTTGGACCACTTACTGAGCCAGGTGTAGTGTAGATGCAAAGATGACGAAAGCTGCATAGGTAGGAATTTAGAATTTAGGCTGTAGGTCACACAGAGCCAGTGGAAGTTATTAAACAGGGAGCCAACCTGTCCAGAGCTATGCTTTAGAAAGACAACTTTGGCAGCAGTACGAAGAGTGGATTGGAATAAGAGATTAGAGAAGGGATTTCGATCAGACAACAGATACCAATGTTGCGGATGTGGGAAATAACAATGAGATTGCAAATTTGAGAGATTTTTAAGGCAGGCCTTCATCACTGAGTGGAGCTGTTCTGTGTGGATATGGTTCAAGGTTGACTTGAAGGCTTCCAACAGGACATCTGAATGCTTCAATACCTTCGACTCATAGCATGTTTGGCGATAATTAATTTCTGCAAGGGAGATGGAAAAATTTCCCCGGAAGAGCAAACTAGAAAGTCCCTTAATTACATTAGTTTTCAGACTCTCAGGTATGAATAATTATTAATATTTTCTTGAATACTGCTCAGCGATTGACTATTTTGTATATAGATTAACACAGGCTAAGAAAGGAAAACAGTTTAATAATCCGTAGTAAATTAGAGGCTGAAATCTATACCGCTGAGAATTGTAGAATGCTTGGAGGCTATTCAAGACCACTAACAGACTTGACTTTTGACACTTGTGAGTTTACTGTTGTGCTGAATTCTGTGCCTTTTGACAGAAAGTGTGCACATCTTTAGTATTTTGATGCTGTTGGGGGTATGTTTTACTCCCAACTTCTGCATATACACATAAAGGCATGAAAAATACCCAGCATCAAAAATAACTGCTAAAAATTCTGTTAACACAATAGAATATCTTTTATAAAAAAAAAAAATCACCTGGGTATAAACCTGTTTTATCATTCTTGAAAACTTGATTTTGATCATTTAAAATCATGTTTGTGTAATTAAGGAACTTGTGTTTCCATATACCAATGAAATTATAAATCTTAAATGTTATCAGTATCCTATGATGAAAGAAAAAGTATTTTGATTTCCATAATCTTTCAGGAAATAAACTCCCCTAGAGTTTTATGATCAAACCTGAATTTGGTCTTGAAATGATGATTCTACTTAAATATTTTTAAATTATATACTTTATATATCTGTTTGATATTTATTTTAGATTGTTGAATAATTTTGGTTGAAATGCACCATCAAAGAAAGGGATAAAATCAGAAAAAAAAAACTAATATTAAAATCAAGAATAAAAAGAAGCAAACTATAAACATAATAACACATTATAATAAATAGAAAAGATATAATGACAAATGGAAAAATAATTTATCTGCAGTGGGTTATGTTATTAATCTGAGTATTAAATTAACTGACCTCCCTTCTTTACTGTTCATGTTAACTATTTAAATTGTACAATTTGCCTTGTAATATTGTAATATTGGTCGTAGTGTGTTACAGAGAAACAGACAAAACCTGAAGTTGCCATTAAGTTGTGAACATGTAGATAAAGAATGAACAGTAAAGCCTGTGTCCACTGAAGCCAGTGAAAGACCAGTCAACTGAAAGACTCAGCTTAGGTCCGGATAGGAAAGAGTAGGGAAGAATAATCAATATAAAATAAGGTTTACAGAACTGGAAGGAATATTGAACCGAGATAACTTGTAAACTACAGCAGCAGAGAGGGAAATGGGAAAGTAAAAAATAAAAACCTGCCTTTCCAATATTAACAGAACATCTATATTGATTTCTTTTTTCATTTGAGTCAGTTGGTGACTATCACTGTTGCTGTGATGATTAATCATTTTTTGTTATGCACGTTATATTAGTGTTCAGCTTCACAGTTAGGATCATCTTGATGAAGTATGGCTTCAGAATTTTCCTTTTAAATCATGTTTATTACTTGTGATAAATGCCTATAATCTGGTAGTTTTCAGTATTGATTTTGTGTATATGTGTTGTTTTTCTTTTGAAGTCAATTGACCCTGGCCAGCAGTTCACATGGGAACATTCAAACTTGGAAGTAAACAAACCAAAGAATAGATACGCGAATGTAATCGCATATGATCATTCCCGGGTTCTCCTGTCAGCTATAGAAGGTAAGGAAATGCAGACATCACTGATACCTTTATTTTCATGGATTTGAGTACGTGCATGAGAATATTGTTGTAGTGAGATTATTAACCATCTATGAAAGTAATTAAGATGGCTGTGCACGGTGGCTCATGCCTGTAATCCCAGCACTTCGGAAGGCTGAGGCAGGTGGATCGCCTGAGGTCAGGAGTTTGAGACCAGCCTGGCCAACATGCTGAAACCCCATCTTTACTGAAAATACAAAAACTAGCCGGGCATGGTGATGGGCATCTGTAATCCCAGCTACTCAGGACGCTGAGGCAGGAGAATCACTTGAACCCAGGAGGCGGGAGTTGCAGTGAGCAGAGATCATGTCACTGTACTCCAGCCCCAGCCTGGGCAACAGAGCGAGACTCCATCTCAAAGAAAAAAAGAAAGTAATTAAGATTCAAACATAGCTTTTTCCTACTTTTTCTTTCTCACACAAATAAATTATACATAGGCCACAATATCCCTGACACCATATGACAGAAGTGCATCTCTCATTACCTTCTTGCCTTTACCCTAAAGATTTGATCATGTAGTTGATGTTTTATATGGGAAGCAAATTGAGGTTGCCCATTTTAGTGATGGTTTTTGGTTGTTATGAATGAACAGGTGATTGTCAGAAGAGGCCCATAAACTAAATGGTTATTTTAAAAGGGGAGAGGGGATTGTTTGCTTGTAAATAAATCTGGATATCCACTGGGGACTGTCTAAAAGTTCAGAGTTGATAATGTGGTGATTAATATAAATTAAGTATGTTGGAAATGTCTAATTTATCTAATTTGTGGACTGCTTGGTAATCTGTCTCTTAGAATTGCAGTAAGGAGTATGTTCCAGAGGGAATGATTCTTCCTAAAAGATGAGGGTTGCTCTTCAAATCTATCCAGCTTCATTAAGGATTCATGATGGATCATTTTTCCAATGATAAATCCGTTTCGTGTGGCATATTAAAGCAACTAGAAGTTTATCTTCAACACACAGTATTTCATTAGTTATTCTGGCTGCAGGAGCACATTGGATTGGAAAGTCCTTAGAAAATAGTTTAGGAGGCCACTTAAATCTGTCCCTCTAACAGTCAACCTGGGTCACCCTTGGCACATGCCATGTTCACCCTCATTAGTGCCCAGAAGAGTTTTATGGCCTCTTCATACTTGAAGGTTCACTGTTTACATTCTTGAAGATATTTTAGAAAACAAATAAATTATAGTAGCTTCAGACCCAGTTATTTTAAGGACTTTATAGTTGAAAGATATTCATCTGTAGTTGTTCGAGTACCTTTCCCTTTTTCTGCTTCCAAAATCTCTGATGACTACCGCTTTATTTTATAACTCTCACCACATCTCCTACCTGCTTCCTCAATGTCCACAATTTATTTGAAGGTGAAACCGTTTAAAAGCCTTCTCAGTAGGCACCATAGGCTATTAATACGTTTGTTTCCAGTTTTTTTTTTTGGGAAGAAAAACTATCTTTCAGCATTTGAACAATACTATACCTGTGGCCCTCCTTACCCCAACATGGCATTGTTTTGCATAGATATATTTTGTAAAATTCTCATAATAAATTTACTTTGGATGGTGGAAAATACTATAGCCCCTTTTTTAGGCACCCAAAGATACTAAGTGTTCAAGAGTTAGCCTTTTTCCACACTGAAAACAATTATTTAAATTTATTAAAATGTTGCCAATACTAGGTCAGGCATAATAACCTCAAATGGGTAATTGCTTCTTTTCAAATTTTGTTTAAAAACTGTAATTAATATATGTGGATGATTACCTTACATTTATCTCTATGTTTTCCGTTTTAAAGTGTGAAAAAATACAGGTTTTTTGTGGGGGGTCTCAATTCTCTTAAATCATCTCCATGATAAATGAAAAACTGAGTCCCAAATAGCAGAGAGAAATCTTTTTTCCATTAGCAAAAGCAAGGTAAATTATTGAAATAAAATAAATGAATGTAAGTTGAAAATCTATTTGGCATGATCTCGCCTGGGGAACTTGTCGGTCTGCCTTTGCTATATTGTAGCATTGTTTCTACTAAGAATTGGGTCATTCAATAACTACCACTTCCCTGTACTTTTGCTCACTTTGTCATTATTTTTCTTAACCTGTTATTTTCCACATCTTAACAGTAATGTATGTTGAGGGATAAAAAATAAACCTCCTTGTATCTTTATTCTGATGGTTGGAAACTATGCACATTTCGTTCCTATGCTGGTTTTATATTATAAAAGCAAAAGCACTTGAATCACACGAAAACCTGCCTTTTTATAGTGCTGTGTTCACAAATACACCCTAAATCCAGAGCTGACCTAACATGTTAAGTGTTATGCAAAAGGTTAGCAGCATTTAATTGAAGTTTATGAGCTATAGAGAGCTCTCATCTAAATTACAACCGTGAGCGGCATTTTATCTTAAACTAAGCGCTAACCAGCAGGTATTCATGAGGGCAGTCAATCATCCTGTATCTTAAACACAGAAGAGAAAATACTGGCAACTGGAACCACAGAACCACTAATTGAGGCTTCTCCTCTAAAGACAGCTTTGATAATACAGGGCCAGCTTTTAGTATATTGAAATATTAAGTGACTTCATGCACAATTTATAAAACTTAATGTGCTTGTTTTGTGTTCCAAGCAATGTTACTAACTTAAGTGACTTTGACTTTGGTTGAGAGTTTTAATTTGGGTGTTTTTGTTCTGTTCTCTCAGTGGTGCTGGTTACTCCTTACATTATTTTGCAAAATGATCTGACAGACATTAGAACAACAAAAACTGCAAGTGGTCACAGTGATTGATGTTGTCTTTATATTTATTTAGTAGAGCAAGTGTATATCCTACTTCCACTGAGAGAATAACGGGGAAAAATTAAAAGAATCAGGAATTGTATATGGGCAGTAATGTGCTTATTGAACTTTTTGAAAATAGTGACACTTGGTGACATCTTTCCAAATCACAGTCATTTTATTTAGGCTAGGAAAAATGCAGAATAAATTCAAAAGAGTCCTAATTACAAAACGGTTTCAATTGTTTAATTATAGGGTAAGCAGTATGGAAACAGAATTGAATTTTTGACAAATCCAATTACCATTGGCATCCCCCCTATGTTTAAGCAGTTCTTAAGAGAAAATAGTAATTCCTGAAGAAGAGGGCAATAGGATTTATTTTAATGAGTTAAGATAAATATTTTCTACAAAAAACTCGCTAGTATGATGGTACGTGCCTGTAGTCCCAGCTACTCAGGAGGCTGACGTGGGAGGGTTGCTTGAGCCTGGGAGGTGGAGTTTGCACTGAGCTGAGATCGTCCCACTGCACTCCAGCTTGGGCAACGGAACCAGACCCCATTTGGAAAAAAAAAAAAAAAAAGGTAAATATTTTCAAATAAAGACCAAATGGAAGCTAATACTTGGATATGCATACACAGAATATATAATATTATGCTTAAACTTGTAGAATCCAAAGTTGTTCAGAAAGTATATTTTTATTAGGAAAAGAAAATGGACAAACCAAAAGATGAAGAACAAGGAAATCTGAGGTTGGGTCAGTAACTAGCTAGGTAACCTTGACTTCTCTGAATATCAGTTTTCTTAGCGGTAATCTCTTTCATTTCTGGCTTCTAAGAGTTATCTCTATGTAGTTTCCTTATCAGTTGTTTTATTTGCTGTACACAACAGTCTAATGAAGCAGCATTGTAAGTATTTTACTAGATATATAGGTATTCACGTTTATAGATGGGAAAACTGAAGCTCAGACAGGATTGGCCCAGAGTCACACAGTCCCACAGAATTTAAATAATATAACTCGCTAGCATCCAGCTGTTCTGATTCCTGATCTGGGGCTTCCACTTTCCCACATCACTCATTAATACTTTCCTACCGATGCAGGATGTGACAGTGTCTTAAGTTACTTAGCGTGGGTGGAAAAGCTCAATCTTATCTTTTTGCCTAAAAATCTATTTTATCTTTTGGCATTAGCCTTATGGATAACACAAATATTAGTTTAGAACTTCATTTCCTATTTCCTATCTCATTTCCTATTTTATGGCGTGACTAACCTGAGGCAGGGACACAGTATGGGAATCATCAAATGCATCATTCAGATGGACCAGAGTCATAAGATTGCAGAACAAATGTCAAGTGCATGTAAACCTAACGATAATACAGGTGATCTGCTTACCTCAAATATTGTTGTATGTGTCTTTAATTTCTTATTGACCAAGGAGTATCAATTAGTGGCAGGTTATTTATTATAATGCCTCTTAATTAGCAAAAATTAATTATTGCAGTCGTGGATAAAAAAGAGGTTGTTGTTCTAAAGTATAATTAATCTTCACTGCTGCCAGTACTGTTTCCATTAGTAGTATTATAATTAACATTTTGTTTGTTTAAAAGCCATATTGACATGGATTTTTAGAAAAGTGTTAGCCAAGTCTAAATATAAAGCAAAATTAAAATTCTACTTTTCAATTCAACAACAAAGACAAGACATTATAATAGATATGATTATCTGGTTGTCTATTACGTGTCGAGCACCATGTTATGGAGGCCCAACCCCAAAAGCTAGTTGTCGTGATCTGAATTTACAGATGAGGAAATGGAAGCATTTAAAAAGTCAGCAAACTTAAGCATGATCAATAGCTAATAAGTGACAAATTCAAAATACTAATATATGTCAGTCTCAAGGCAGCTGTTCTTCCCATTAGTCTACGCAGGCCCAGAGCGGCTTTTGAAATCGTAATAGCCCTGCCTGTGTACATCAAACCTGATTCAAAACTGATGGCTTTTTGGCTGGGAAGATTGTGTAAGAATTTTCAAATACACATTTTGAAACACTTATGATAGAAATCTTAGAACTAGAGGTCTTCAGTTGTGTTCTTAGACTCCAGTCAAAATGAATTTTTCCAAAGAATAAATGACACAGAAATGATTTTCAGGTGTGTTTTTGTGTTTGTTTGTTTAATCTCACGTTTTAAGGTATATTGGGAAGTATACTGAATAAAGAGACAGAAAACTGAAAACTAAATTTCAGTTTAAACAACAATGTGACCTTGAGCATTTCACTTAATGCAGTTAACATTAACTGTTTGGGAAAGCTGGATCCTTTTGATAATTTCACGAACATTTAAACCCCACTTGAAAACATAGAGCAGTTACATACTTTATTTGTACACTAATTTCAGAAAGTTCGTGCATACACACTCTCTTTGCAAGCCCATTCTCCAGTTTAGGAAGAACCTATGACTTAATGTCTTTCGTTGTTTTCTTATAAAACAAGGATGTGTAAGACCATTTCTACCATCTGCAAAATTCCAAACATTGTTTCTAAATCCTGAGATCAAAAGATGATAAGTAGGCAAATAAATATTAAATCTTAGACAGTATGAGATTAGCTTCTTCAAGGGAAAAAAAAAAAAAGCTAGTGGGCTTATTCTAAATAGGATTATTGGCTGCTAGGTGACTCTCACCAAAACAGATTTAAATGGTTTTATCCATGAGAGGGTCAGAACTGATGAAGAATAAACCTAGTATGTAATATGCATTCTTTAACACTAGTGCTTATTAATCTGATTTTTTAAAAAAAGCTTAGTAAAATAGGGATCCATGTCTTAGTCCATTTGTGCTGCTGTAACAAAATACCACAGACTGGGTAATTTATAAACCATACAAATTTATTCCTCGTAGTTCTAGAGTCTGGGAAGTCTAAGATCAAGGTGCCAGCAGGCTTGCTTTCTGGTGACGGCCCAGTCTGTCTCCTTCCCAGATGGTGTCCTGTTTTGCTGCATCCCCTGAGGGAAAGAATGCTGTGTCCTTACATGGCCAAAACGATAGAAAAAGGGCAAACTGAATCTTTCAAGCTTTTTTATAAGGATCCTAATCCCACCCATGAGGGCTCTGCCCTGACGACTTAAGCATTTCCTAAGTCCTCACCTCTCAATACTATCACATTGGTGATTAAGTTTAACATATGAATTTACGGGAACACATTCTGATCAGAGCAGTGTGCTATTTTTTTTCTTACAGAAAGGGTCATATATTTAAAGTTCCAAAACATAAATACATTTATTCACTTCATCTCTTTAATAAGTAAAAGTAAGTACCTTCTTAGGAGGGCCTATATGCTGCTCAAGAACCTCTTTCCTGATAACACATCCTAAGCTCTGCTTGCTTCTGCAGAGCTTGCTTGGACCAGTTGCTGAGCCTTGCTTTCCTCATCTGTGTAATGGGATTATTAATAGTACCTACTTCCTACAATTACTAGGAGGATTAAATAAACTAACATATGTAA
This sequence comes from Hylobates moloch, assembly GCF_009828535.3. Lineage (NCBI taxonomy): Eukaryota > Metazoa > Chordata > Mammalia > Primates > Hylobatidae > Hylobates > Hylobates moloch. The sequence goes on from NW_026652294.1 coordinate 70,204,382, forward strand.
ATCACCTAGAAGAGTGCCTGGCACCAAGAAAATGCATAATAAATATTGGGAATTGATAAGATTATCTTTAGTGTTATGCGTTTTATTACTACTACAGATAGGCCCTTTTAAGTGCGGATGAAATTTCTTTGATATGTGATCTGTGGAAAAATTAATATCCAAATGAGAAAGCTGCATGTATTTGAAGTACTCTGTAATGCGAAAGAAAACACTGGTGCTTGATAAATGGAAACCAGACCCATAAGAGCATTACAGATTTCAACAGGGGCTATCTATTCTTTTTAATGGAAATTCAAATATATATCATCTGCTGTTTGATTTGCAAAACAGGAGCAATTCAAAAAAATCCAAGCATAGATAATATAGATGATGTTACAATAACTTGATTATTTGTGAGATGGGCAATTTAACACCTTTAAGATGAGAAAGCTGCTCACATGGAATCGCCACCTCTAAGATAAATCCAGTTAAAAATAAATAAATAAAGACAAGACACTACTGCTTTTCCTTCTGTAATGTTATCAACCATTCGCTACCGCACTAGTGCTCTGTGTTTCAGTTGTGTCTTAGCCTCTCTTCTGCAGTGTTCTGTGGGTCAGTCTATAGCAATTCATTTGAAATAGCTGTGAGCACATGCTAACGTATTGTCCAATTTCACATTGTAGCCATGCTGTAAAATATCTTTTTCTTTTCTTTTTTTGGGCAGGAGGCTTATCTGGTAACCGGATGTATTTTCAATAAGTAAAACAAAACCAGAAAAACCTAGGAAAATATGTTAATACAGTCTATCCAACATTTTCTAATGGAATGTTAGTTATAGTGAATATAAATGTTCCATATGAAGTTCTAACATCAAAACAATTACAATTATTTCACCCAATAAAGAAGTCCTTTGATAGTTGCTGTGTGCTCCTCCCCATATTACCTCAATAAATATGATCCCTTTTTCTCCCTCCGGATTTCTCTCCCCCTCTTTCCCAGTCACTAGTGAATAGTTTGTTGGCACCTCATGTTTGTTTTATCTTGCTCTTGAAATTCTATTTAAGGTGCTAAAGGAAATTTGTCAGAATGTATATCCCATCCCTTAAAAAACTCATTTGAAAAAAAAAATAAATCCCGTCCAATTATTGATTGAGTTCGTTTTTCTCACACTCTTCAGAGCATCAATCATTGATTTAGGCTGATAACATGGTTTCTGTAGCATTTTCAGTTTTTCTGTTTTCAAGTTAATTGTTTACAACTGTGATGAAGTTTAATCATTTTATTTCAGGGTACTTTTTAAAAAAATACATAAAAGCATTTCCTTTTTTTGAGCAGCAGCGAATAGACAAATTTTTATAGCTTAATTTGTTTTAAATAGAAAGCTAGATAGCACTTAGCCTGGGAAACCTGGAACAGTTTCACAGGATGCTTGCAGTCTTTCTAAGAGCTATCTAATTAGAGCTGTGTAAATGGTATCTTTCTCTTACTTGTAGCCAAGCAAGTGCTGTTATATCTGTTATTCCCTAGCTCCTACTTTAGACTATACCTGCTGGTGTTTCTTACGCAGAAAAGAGAAAAAGCATTTTTAAGGGCTGGCTGGCTGTGTTGTTTTTTACTTTACTCTTGTTCTCAGAAAGCTAATCGAAGAGTAAAATCAGAAAGCTCTGGGAGTGAGTTTATTTTTATCTCTATTGTGTTTAGTTCATTGGAGTTTTTTTTTTTATTGTATATCTATGCAGCTTACTCTAATGAATCTACACTTCATTACTCTGAGGCCGTAGATAAACCTACATAATCTATGGTTCTGTTTTTAGAATATAGATACAGATAGTAGATTGCTGGGAAATTGTAAAAGAGTTATTTTTATCCTGTCTGATAATTTTTTTTAATGTAGAAGCTAGAAAGGGGCCTTCCAGATTTGGAATTACTTTTTATCAGTAGGGCATTAAGAATAAGCAGGCTTTTTCCATTTTTACATCAATCATAATAGTAACTAAAATCCATATGACATTTTGGAAATTTCACATGTATTGATTCATTTAATTCTCACAGAGGTGTTGGTTCCAGGACTTTTTGATTATGATATTCATATTAGTGATGAGGAGACTGAGCATCTGAGTGTTTCCTACACATAGAGCTTCTGTAGTCGTGTCTCATGCTTGATTGTTGACTACTTCATTGCTTGATGAACCTCTATAATAATTGCCTCCTTATTAGTATAAAGCTAATTGGACCACAACTCCATGATGTGGCTGAAAGTTAAGCTTCAGTGGCCTCAGGTCTACTGTATTTTAAGGCAAGTTGCTGTCTAACCAAAAAGCATGCCCCTCTATCACAGGTGCTGATAATTCCCCAACTCATGTTGCTGATACTGCAATGTATTCAAAGACAGTTCAATCAGCCGTCTACTTTCCTGTGTCCATTCTCAAAACTCAGCCTCCTCAGCAGTGTGGGGATATGGAAAATCAAGTAGAGGAAGACAAAAATTAATGAGGAGTTGCAGGTTGGGTTGAAATACTCTGAATATCATCTGTTTCTCTGTTAGCTCACTGTGGGGTTCATCTACGATGCCCACAGAACAGGCATGCTTTTAAAAAAAATTGTGTGTGTTTTGTAGAAACTTGGAAAGACTGCAGCTATATCAGGGGATACCCTGGCAAACAACAGACAGTGTCTTTGCAATAAATGTTTGCTTTATTTGGTGTGTTGCAGAAAGAATCCTTCATGTCACCAGGTCTGATGCAGCCATGTGTGGCTGTTATTGAACAGGTGAAGGGTCAGGGGAAAGGCCTGTGTCCTTTAGAATTTAATCAATTTACTTGTAAATTTTTGTTAATTTTGTTTTCCTATTTCCTGTTTTCTAGTTTTTCTGGAGACGGCAAAGTAAACATTTTTGCCACAATGTTAGTTGTAAAATTGCAGTCTAGGTCTTAACCGATATTAACAGCAATATAGTGTCATTATGCTTTTTCGTTTGTGCGTTGGAGTAGAGGAGGGGCCATTATTTACCAAATGAAAGGTAGATTTTGTGCTCTATTAGGTCTTGAGTACTTCTGTCTTACAACAACGAACAAACTTGTTTGCCAAAAAGCAATTTCTTTTTGACACAGTCCTTACTTTATTAGGGATTTATAGAACTTAAAGAAAATAAAAGTACCTGGGATTTGAAGCCAAATTGTGAGTTGGAGCAGAGTGCAAAGACGCTCAGCTGAACATCCACCTCCATCTCTGTAGTGCAGCAGCATCCGCTGGAGCCACGGTGGGATTCTGCCTTCCCTCCAAGGCTGCCTCTTAGTTATTCTCACCCCCTAAAGTCCGAGGAGAGCTTCTTTCCATGGACAGACCACCTAGTACCACTACTTCCTCTTGTTTTTTGTTTATTTTTTGCCCCATCAGGTTCCAATCAAGATGTGAAGTAGCAGCCTCACTGAAAAATCTCATCTCAGCACATCAAAGGTAGAAGCAATAGGAATCAGCTTGAAAGAGCATCAGAGTGCGTTCCTACCTAATCTGAGAGACACAAAGCCTCTATTTATCTTAAAATAACTTCACAGAGGTTTCTGAGTCCAAGAAGGTTAAGAATAGCACAGACAGACACCTTATTTTAGAACTCAAAAGGACTGGAGAGAATCAATTTGTCCAACACATCTTGTTTAGCAAATAAACAATTACAGTTCTGGACAAGTTGAGTAACTGGCCAAAGATCACAGAGTAAACTACCAGCAGCCCTAGGCAGGAGTCCAGGTTTCCTGGTCAGTTTCTCTAAATTCTTAGCAGGTGCTTGCTATTGTCCCAAGACTTTAAAATGCACACGTGACTTTACCTGCAGTGTAATGTGATGCAAAATTGTGATCATTCCCCTTAGGATTACTTGATTTCACAAAATAATTCATGTACTATTTTGCATCCTGCTTTTTCACTTAATGGCAGGGCTTAAGGCTTTATTATGAACCCCTCATCATTGTAAACACCCCTTCAACAAGAGACATCTTTTCAAATCAAATTATCTTCTGGCCCCAAAAGTCAAATCCATAGCAAGTTGGGTGTTCGTTTGCTTTTTTTTTCTTCTTGGTGGTTTTAAAAAATCCACATGGCCCCATTATTCAAAGTCTATATCCAGGCTCATTTCTCCACTGAAAACTGTAACTAGCAATCAACAGCAAATAAAATGCGAGCCTAAAACTTGCCTAATTCTGTTCAAATAGCTGTTTGCTATGGCTTGTTGTGCATGAAAAACAACAGAAGCACAGCTCTACCAATCATTCACCTCATCACAATCTCTGTCGGCTTTACAGGTTTGTGTTTACAGCCAGGTTTAGTTAGTCCAGAACACAAAGACCCAGTATAAAGCATGTAAGTAATATTTTTAAATGCCACAAGAAAGAACAGTTCATTAAACTGAGGAAATACACTTTAACCCAGGAATGGAGCATATTGGTATAATATGAAGTTAGAGGGTCTAGCCTTAGGTTTCTCATGTGTAAGATTAGAAGGCTAAACAATTACTTATGGGGTTACAACTATTGACATCACTGTTATTAATTAGAGAATGCACATGAAACAATGCATGAGAAATCATGAAAACCCACTCAGTTTTATAAATCCAGTAGAGCCATGGATTCCTAGGAAAGAACCAGTCTTAGAGGTAAGCTGTTGGACTTTGAACAAAGACACTAAGACCAACTGACTCCAAGAGAGTTCCTGCAGCAGGGCCAGTGTGTTCTAAAATTTTGCCTGTGAGGAGCAGAAGGTAAATATCTTTGCCATGTTCCTCTTGTTGCAATAACTCCTTCCCCAACCAAAAAACAAACAGAAAACCCAAAAAACAAATCAAGCACTGTTATTCTAGTATTGGAGGAAGGTCTCCTTGACTCCAAGAATGAAAAGCAATCACCTAATTTATAGTAATTCTATACTCTTTCAGTACTACATTTCAAGTTATATTTCCATCCTTGAAATTAAGGAATTTACTTAATTCTGACATACTTCTCTTGGATTAGAAGTGCACTCTGATTAATGTTGCATTAGCAGAAGCAAATCATTTTTTTGGAAAAGTCAGGGAATTGAAAATTAAATAAACAAATATGCACTACTTAGAGAAAGTCACCCCTAAAAAGTGGAAGAATGTTAGATCCAGCCTCCCAGCAGAAACATCCTAATCAAGAACTACTGAAGAAGCATTTCATGGCACCAAAACATTTGGAAAGCAGCATATTGTTTATTTTCACAGTGTTGGTTGAAAAGTCTTTCTAAATATGTCACATTAAAAACCAGAGTCTCATCTACTTGAAATGGACTGCTGATTAACTTTAGCTTCCAATCTGGGGTTAATATTTTTAGGACACGCCACCATCCTTTCTAAAATTTTTTCTCCTTCATCTTTCTGCACAGTGTGTTATATTGGGTTTTATGAATACAGGACTCATTAGATCTTAGAGCTTCTGGAGAACATTGCCATCTCTCTTATCTCCACCTTGCAGAGGATCTGTGAGAGAGAAACCTGAAATGTCTTTTCACCAGAGTGCTTAAAGAGATTTGCCAGAAGGAGACTTTCATTCCATGTACTACCTTCTTACAAATAGGTATCAAAATATAAGAGGAACCTCAGCATTATTCTCAGGATATAAAGCACTGGCTTAATAATTTGCTCTACCAGGTATTCGATTTTGTTTTCAATTACATATTTTTCAAAATATTAATTATTTATCTTTTATTGAGACAGAGTCTTGCTCTGTCGCCCAGGCTGAAGTGTGGTGGTGCAATTATGGCTCACTGCAGCCTTGACTTCCTGGACTCAAATGATCTTCCCACCTCAGGCTCCCAGGTAGCTGGGACTACAGGCATGCACGACCACATCCAGCCAAGTTTTTAGTGTTTTGTAGAGACAGAGTCTCTTTGCCATGTTGCCCAGGCTTGTCATGTCCTGTTCTCAATAAATCTTCCTGCCTCAGCCTCCCCAGTGTTGGAATTACAGGCATGAGCCATCACACCAGCCTAATTTTTTATTTATTTATTTTTTTGTAGAGACAGGGTCTCACCATGTTGCTCAGACTGGCTCAAACTCCTGGGCTCAAGTGATCCTCCTGCCTCAGCCTCTCCAAATGTTGGGATTATAGGCATGAATTACTATACTTCGCCCAATTCCTAAATTCTTAAAGCATTTAGTGATAGTATTGATTCCTGGTGCCTAGTAGTTTTCAGGCAACATTTTTGTATTCTTATCCTGGGAAGTGCAATCATTTTTCAGTAGCAGCCTACCCCCTTCTTGTTAAACAAAAAGAATTTATTATTCAAACTTGAGCAGTATGCAAAAAAACCCAATTCATTACATAATAACTGATTCACATTTTTAAGCAAAGAGGGTTGGATGGGTCTGATTCCCTGTCTTTAGGAATGATTCTCCTGTGCATCTTCTCTGTCCTCAGATGCATTGTTCAGACACATTTGCTTTCCTTGATAAGGCGGGAAGTGGCCCAGGGCCCAGGTGATGAATCTTCTGAGTCATTTAGCCCAGATTTCTCCATTCTGAGTTTTCTTGGAAAAAAGTTTTGCGTATATTGGCAGCTGAGTGAGGCCCTTAGCCAGAATCCTTTTTATCAATTCTTTAATGTTGCTAACTGCTAAATTAAAATTTTGAAAGTAGGTTTTCCCTCTTAGATGGATTCATTCTTGACTCAGAACCAAATCCTATGGATATGTAAGATGTGTGTACGTCCCAGTGTTTGTAACCTGAGAATTTTATTTAAACCATCATTTGAATCTACAGTAATCTGGTGTTGGGGAGGAATAGGATCTTTACCAACAAAGGGCTGCCAAAACCCCAACTGCTTCTTGAGTAGCTGTAATAGATGAATAATGTTACAGCCAACCATGCATTTCAAGTTTTGCTCAAAAGGCTTTTCAACTAATGCTGGTGGTATTCCATATCTGTGTGTTCATCTCAGAGTGCAGTAGTTTCCATCTGATTTTCATTACCTTGCTTGAGAGGATCAACTTTACAACTGGAATCAGAAAAGCAGTCAAAGTCATTGCAAGTGGCAGTCAGTGAAATATAACAATTTTAGCTTGGGAACATATGTTTCATTATAAAGAAAAAAATGGTTACCCCATAATTCCAAGACTTATATTTCCCAGGGTAGATGGGATCATGCACAAGTTCTAGTGTACCTCCCATATCATGCTGACATTCCTATAAAGCGCTTGCTCCCCGCTACAGATAGCCAACTCATGAGCTTCCGAGGAAACTTAACTCCCTTTTTGATTCTGACCATTTGAAAATGCTTTATTGTATTCGAGATGAAATTCATGTTTCTGTAGTTACATCTTTCAGAATTTAAAACTTGGAACTCAACAGAGTAAATCTAAACCTCTCTTCTTCTCACAGGCAACTGTCATCCCAATTCCTACTATTTCCTTTGCTAGGCTATAATATACATTCTTTCTCATATGGAGTAGCTTTCATTCCCTTAATCACTGTGGCTACTCTTCTTGGAAGGAGCTCAAATTTGCCTCTATCTCTCTTAAAGGCATGTGCTGATGGAAAACCAGGCTTTAAATCACAATATCTACATTAAATTACATCTCTGCTACTGATTACATGTTGGAACTGGGGAAAATTATTTACTCTTTTGTCACTAGGGTAGCAAAGGTGAATAAAAGAGACATGGTGAAAATAGGCAATAAGCAACTTAACAAACAACTAAATATATAATTATAACCTTAATCAGTAGTATAAAGGGCTGTCAAGGGAGTTCTGATGTCTCAGGGTACTCCAGAGCAGGCCTTCTGGGATGGAGGCTGGGTGTTTTATGATGGGAAGGAGGCAGAGTATATTCTAGGATGTGGATTTAGCTAAGGAGGGTAATAAATGTTTTCTAATAATTGAAGCAGACCAATGTCTAGAGTATTAAAGGCAAGGAGGTGAGTGGAATGAGATGAGTTTGGGAAGTTGCAGAGCTTTGTAAGTGATGTTCAGAGTCTGGATTTTATTTGAAGTATAAGGGGAAGCCATTGTTGGGTTTGAAGAAGTTACAGTGTCTGAAATAAATTTCTTAAAACTGCTGTCATGTTAGATGGAGAACAAACTGGAGAGGACAGAAGTAGAAGTTGGACATCCAGTTAGGAGGCAGCTGTCCTAATCCAAGAAGTTCATGTGCTGCTTACAATAAATCATGAGTTTTAAATGAGAAGCAATACTTTACAGAGGTCAAGACACATATGAGTAGCCTATGATTAAACCTGATTCCATCAACTTGAGCAACTTGCTCAAGTTTCTTTAACTTCTTTGCACCTCAGTTTTCTCCTGACAGGACTCATAACAGGACTTACTGCAGAGTTGTTGTAAATATTAAATGAGTTTATATATGAATTTCCTGTTAACTAAATCTACAAAGAATTTTTCATTATTATGGGGTGTTCCACTCTATTTTGTATTTTCAGACTCAGGCATTCTTTTATCTAGTTTTTGCCTGGGAAGCACATGTGTGAGGAACGTTACCAGATTGTTTATTGTTCTTTGCAAACTAATTTTTTTTGTCAGTGCAGCAGAGAAAACCAACAACCAGTGAAAGAAAAGGCATTCTTTTCTTGGTTGGTTGAAAAGACCTGACACTTTTTTGCATACATTTTTTTAACATGATAGTTCTAAGAGGACCTGTTTTTAATCTTGCTTCAAACCCGACCTTCAATGTATTGTGACTTCTCTAGTGTGAGGTGGAACAGGAAGATAGCACTGCCATTAGGTCATGTCCCAGGCTATTTCCTCTTGTGATGTGCTCACCTGGTTGAATAACACTCCTTGTTTTCCAGGGATCCCAGGAAGTGACTATGTGAATGCCAACTACATAGATGGCTATAGGAAACAAAATGCCTATATTGCAACACAGGGATCTCTCCCCGAAACATTTGGGGACTTTTGGAGAATGATATGGGAACAACGGAGTGCCACAGTTGTCATGATGACAAAACTAGAAGAAAGATCAAGGGTAAGAATAAGTATCCACCTCTTTCCTTTTAAAAATTTTCCCTCAGAGTCCCTATGTTGCATATTTTATTCTGTTCAGAATCTAACCTTTCCCTAAGGCTTACCTTTCTAACAGATACTAATTATGAATGGGCATCAACAACTCTAATTAAACCATTCTTTAAAACTCCTCTGGGTCTTTTCACAAAAGAAATTCTCCCATGTTATGATGTGCGTGGTTGCTAAAAAGTGGGGAAAAAAAAAAAGGAATATTCACGGGAATAGACAACTTGGTTAGACAAAATAAATATTAGCTTGAACCTCTTTCAAAAACACCATTGGACAAGAACCTACGGGTTTTGGGGAGAATCCCACCAATAGGTACCTCCACTATTTTCAACTTTTTTTTTCTTATTATAATCTGCAGCGTAAGACTTAAGTTCTCTGAAAGAGGCTCTTGCTTAAATTATTCACATTAGTATAAATTAAGTCAGGGCAGTTAGAAAAATGATGTGGCTGAATACACGGCTGAGAAAACACATAAATGCATAGAGGGCGTTTTGCTAGTTTAAACTTCTCCAAAATGAGTAGATTTTAATAATGGAGTCATTGCTTGGTAAGGTCCAAGAAAAGAGTTTTATTCATCATATGGTTCCAATATTATGGTGCGTGGCACATTAGTTAAATGCTGTTGGTTTGAAGGACTAAAAAATAATGGGTAAGCAGTATACCATATTCCTGAGTACATGTGTACATATTGTAGCATCTGAAGAAAATCAACCTTTAAGCTTGAGAAATTAATGATGGGATCTCTGAAACTTCATTGACGATAGCAGATACTTTCATTGAAGAATGCAGACATTCAAGACAGCATTTGAAACCACAAGTGAGAGGCCTCTTTTACTGTGGTTATAGTAGTCTCCAAAAGGATATTTAGAAGGAAGAAAGCCTGATTCCCCATTTGCTGTGTGAGAGTTGAGGTTCTGTAAATGTTCTTCTAAGCTCAACACATGGCAGTTTCTCTAAGCCTAGGCGTGTATATGAGGGACAATTTAAAAGCTGCCCAAGAGATTTATAAGGGAAAAGCTCAGACAGAAACATATTAAAAAGCCACAACTGTAACCTCAAAGGTGGGAAATCAAAAGCAGTGATAAATGGTTGGTTTAGCAAAACTAAAAAGCAATTAGATCTTTTCAAAACATCTGAATTGTATAGAGATGTTGAAATATTGTCTAAAATGAGAATTAAGATAAAAATGACACTGAAGACAAATATCTGCCATACTTTACATGCAAACCCAATTCAAAAGATGTAAATGGATTTGTTACCGATTTTTGCTTAAGGTAACTCCTATATAGCAAGCAGTTTCTTTAAAAACAACTCCCCTTCCAAGTGATCTTGGATATAATAGTTCATAACTATAATAATGTCTAACATATTAGGTGCATTGATATTTCAAAACAGCCCTTTACAAGAAACACTACTGTGACCTCCAGTTCTGGGTCCAGAACATTACAGAAGCTTTGCCCAAGGTCATTCAGCTACCAAGGTCAGGGATAGGAATTGAAGACAGACAGTCTGGCTCCAGAACACACGTGCTTCACCATCAAGCCATACTGCCTGTTGACACTTCTGTGAAGCTGAGACAGCTGAACTATTACATTACGGCATGCATGTAAATCCACCCTACCCAGTCTGTTCTGCCTGGAGATAACTGCTAGTAACAAGCCGTCATTTGCAAAAGCTGTTTTCAGTAAAACACACATTTTATCTTGACACTGCAGGCCTTCATTAAACTGTGCACAGAAACTTGTTTTGAAATAACCAAATGAAATTCTGCCCCTTTTCTCCCTAATTGCTTCTAATAATAAAGTTAGTTCTAACTGGCCCCACTGCCACTGCAACATCTGATGGTAATGAGCAGTTCTTGGCGGAAGGCATTGTGACTTAAATACCTACAGTTTATCTTTCTGTTGCAGGCTACCTTCTCCCCCAACCCCCCTCAGCCAGAGGAACTTATTTGGAAGTTACTAAATGAACCTCTGTTTGCTCCCTTCATTAATTACTCTTTGCTCTTGCAAGTTAGCTTTCTCCTTTGTTAAATGGCCTAAGGAGGCCAATTAAAATGCTGTCTTGTGATTTTTATTCTGTGGTGGTTCAGCCTGTACCCAGATTTGTGATGACCTGCATAAGCCAATAGGCAGTTGGGGAGTCTCAGCCACCATCATTCTGACAATACACATGAGCCCTGGCCCCCAAGGCCCAAAAGTCCTTTGTTCTCCAGTCTAGAACACTTGGGACTAAATGACCACATGTCCTGGAGAGATTTAACAAAGCACTGGAGCCTCATATTATTTCATCTGCTCTTCCATCTTCCTGCCTCCCATCATTCCCATCTCACCCTTTCCCTATCCAGTTGCTCTTTTACCTAAAGTAGTGGGAAGAAAGGAGAAGGCATTCCTGGATTCCCAAACAAGAGCTGGAGTTGGCTTTCACTATAAAAACAATGTTATGAATAGGGGTGAGTTGTTAGTGAAATCTATAGCTCCAGACTTTAGGAACGTGGTGGGTTCTGTGGTCTGACCTTGGGACTCAGTGAATTTTCAATTCCCAGCAGCCAACTTCAAAGCAGACACTGGAACTAGCCTGGCCCTATGAAGGGAAGTGGCACCAGTCTTCCTCATAAAGGGAGGTAGTCCAGGTAGTATAAACAAATTACCTCTCCAAGAGCTGAAGCTTGAAATGTCATTATTTAGATTAAGGCTCAGGTTCTTAAAATAATATTCATTCTTATGGTACATGAAGAAAATATGTGTGCGTGTTGTAAATGCTTCTGTGAATTAGAAGTATGCCAGACTGCCACTGACCATAGATTTGCAGTGGGGAAGAGAGGAGAAAAGGAAAGAGAAGAGAAGATAGCTTGAATTACACAAGACTGCATGGGGACACCACCATGAGAGAGGACAGCTACGGGACAGTTCCAAGTAGGGCACTTTGCAGTCAGATGTCTGAGTTCAAATACCAACTCTAGCCCCTACTAGCTGTGTGACAATGAGCAAGTTTACTTGACTCCTCAAATTCTCACTTTTCCTTTTTTGGATTATGTGGAAGGGTTACTGTGGGTGTTGACTGAGATAAAGGACGTGGCAAGGTGGCTCGGAGAGTCTCGAGTGGTATTGTTTGGTAAAGAAGTTGGAGGCTTTACAGTGACAACTTCAGTTTCCCCAAAAGATAGCCTCCAAATAATTCACTCTTTGTTCCCAAATGAAAAGAGTTTATTTCTCTGTGGTTGACGATGAATCCTGACCGACCTCTGCATGTCCCTGAACATGGTTAATTGTGCCCACGTTTCCCAGTGTGGCACACCCATGCATTTTAGTCAAGAGGAGAGTGGAGCTCAGACCATGGGATTCTTTTCTACTGGCTTTCCCCCAGGACAGGATCTCCAGAATAGAGATCAGCCGGGGAACAGACCAAAATAGAACATTCTGGCTGCTACATTGACTATAATACAACATGAAAATCATAAGTGATATAGACATAGGTTACATTTAGTGATAAGTGCCACTGAAGATACGTTTCCTTATTGTTCAGTTTTACATTCCCTCTCCCCTTTTTTGGTTATTTTATGGTACTACGGAATTCTCCTGCCTTAGAGCCCATCTCTCTTTTCAGGCTTTCTGTTTTGCCATAGCCTGGTTCACTCGTTTTTGTTTTTCTTTTAGAGACAGAGTCTTACTCTGTTGTCCAGCCTGCAGAGCAGTGGTGTGGTCATAGTTCACTGTAATCTAAAATTTCTGGGCTCAGGCAATCCTGCCTGAACAGCAGGGACTACAGGTGCACAGCACCACCCCCCAGCTAATTTTTAAATTTTGTAGAGACAGAGTCTCACTTTTTTGCCCAGACTGGTCTCAAACTCCTGGCCTGAAGCAGTCCTTCCACCTTGGCCCCCACAAAGTGTTTGGATTGCAGGCTTGAGCCAGCCCATGCCCGGCTGGCTCACTCTTAAGTTGTCGCTTAGGTCTGAGGTTTATCAACAGCACTTGTATTAATACCTTTAGTGAGTTAGAACAGCTCACTGAGACAAAAGGCTTCTGGGTTCCTTAGCAGGTGTTAGAAGTTTCACTAGCATCTGTTTTGAGAACTGATCATTCTTAGTGTTTGCATGGCTAAAGAAACCCTTATAAGTGTGAAGTATGACTTAGGACTTAAGTTGATTATTTGAAAACATGAGTTCTTTGATTTTCAAATGCAATTACTTCCCTTCAAATGTGGCCTTTAAAGAATTCCAAACTTAACTGAGAAGACTCTTTGCCTGGTGTATACGTTCAGCTATCAACCCTGAAGGAAAAGTATAAGTTAAATATTTCATATGAGTTTCATTAGGGTATATAAAGAAATAAAAAAACAATGGGCCAGGTGTGGTGGCTCACGCCTCTAATCTCAGCATTTTGGGAGGCCAAGGTGGGCAGATCACCTGAGGTCAGGAGTTCGAGACCAGCCTGACCAACATGGAGAAACGCTATCTCTACTAACAATACAAAATTGGCCAGGTGTAGTGGCACACGCCTGTCATCCCAGCTACTCAGGAGGCTGAGGCAGGAGAATCACTTGAACCTGGGAGGCAGAGGTTGTGGTGGGCCGAGATTGCTCCGTTGTACTCCAGCCTGGGCAACAAGAGTGAAACTCCATCTCAAAACAAAAACAAAAACAAAAACAAAAGCAGTGATAGAAGTTGGAGATTTTGAAGGGAAAGCATGAGTTCTGCCTGAAACACACAGATCAGTTTAAAGCTGTTGTAGAATGTACTATGTAATATGAAATACTGTTAGTGGGTTTTTTCCCACAGTTTCCATCTTTATTGCCAAATCCTCTCAAGTTTTGCGTAGTTCATTGATTCTGTAGCAAGTCATTCTAGTGCCCTAGAATGTGGTTTCTAATTGTTTCCATGTTTCATAACATGCCAGTAAGCACACGAATTGGTCTGGGCAACCACGTGGAAAAAGGAAAATGTTTGGAAAAAATGAAGCATTTTGTAGGGAAAGTAAAATGTATACAGCTGGGATCTCCACTCCAAGGCTATTATTTGTGATGACTGGGGTACATGATTGGCAGCCTTGCTTGCAGAATTGGCACCTCTGAGGTAGGATTAGTCTGCTTTTTTAAGTGTATATTAAATTATTATTTAGTGTGTGATTGTTCACCTTTTTCACTTCATCTATCTCCTCTTGACTGTTTCTCTCCTACTCTGTCTCCCATCTTGAAATACAGAACACAGAGAGAATGCATCAACCTCATGCTTAGAAAATTCTTGAGTAACCCTGATTAGTATTAGCAGTTGAAAGGCTTAGTGAGGGTTAGAATATATCTGACTTTCATGTCACCTCACCAGCCTGCCTTCATTCCTTGCCCGTAGTAGAGACTCATTGTTTATCTTGTCTTGCAAGCTTTATAGTGGGGGTTGATTCACTTAAAGAGCTGTTTGTAAATGTACTTAATGTTATAAATGTTGGAGATGGAGAGTGAAATTTTGACACTTAACAAATCAGTTATGATTTTTATTGTAATCCAGTGTGGGCTGTGTCAATTTGTAGTGAAAATATAGGGCTAGAAATGAAGGATCCTATTCTTGGTTTCCAAGCTATCTTAAGTCCCATTTTCTGTTTCCAAATAGGGAATCATACAAACCAGCTGATGCCATACGTTAGTAAAGCAGATCAAATGTTTTGTGCATCGTGACTTTAGTTGTATCTTAGGCCAAAGAATGGGAAAATTCCTGCCCTGCTAAATTTTGTGGTTTGTGCTAATGAATGCAGGCTAGATGCTGTCAGGGCCAAAGGGACTGGGCTGATGTTAACTTCACTTTGTTAACAGTTTAGGGAACTTGACATTTGGCTGGTGGAACACTTCTGACCTAGTGACCACTCACTCCTCCTCCTGTGTCTTCCCCAGTCCTTGAAGGTCACCTTAGTAAACTCCCCCTAGCACAAAGTGAAGGTGAGGTGGAGACATACTCACATTTTGTTCTATGGCTAAAAGGGCAATTCTGAGCATGAAGCAGCAGAAAAAGAGATTGTGCTCAAACATTTTCTTCTTTTCCTATAAAACAAAGCTTGAGATTCTTTTCAGATTGTGAGATCCTTTTGGGTTAAAATTTGACAGAATCCCATTGAAGATTATAAATGGCAGTGCTATTGTTTTCATTGCTGTTATCAGTTTTGGAAAGCCCAGCCTTGGCCAGTGGCAGACTAATTCTTGGCCCTTCTGGTTTGTCAAGGTTCGGTAAGTTTAATGGAGAGCAAATGCTTTCCAAATGCCAGGTCTGTGTCTTTTTCCAAATGGAACTGGAAGCGCCAAAGGCCGTGAACATTTAATTTCTCAAACTGCAGCCTAAAGTGCTGCCTATCTAGGGCAACAGAAACTGCCTTTTTCCTTAAGCAACTTTAGGACCAGCAGCACAAACATTGCCTTTGGAGTCTGCATGATGTATGGGATTGTTTTTGGAAGTGGTGGATATTTAATGTAAATAGGACACTGACAACTAAAAGAATGATGCCCATGTTGGCAATCTAAAGGATGTTGGGGTCCTTATCTAGAAAGTTCTACGCTTTTGGTTTTCTCTTGTCAGCAGACACAGCATCAGATAAAAGAGAAAGAATCCCACCAATTTCTTGCTGTTTGTTAGCTTTCTGGATTACCTACCTTCTTTCCCCGCTCCACGTGCTCTGCTTAGAAAGGCAGCCGACAGATTCTGGTTCAAAGCATTCCTCTTAAAGCCAATTAGAGTCCTCATGGCCTGAGTAAAGAGCTGCAATGGGAGGAGGAGATGCAACTTTGCTCCTGATGACTTTGTACAAAGCCTCTCTCATTCTCTGCGTTCATGTCTGTGGTTCTCCTGTGCTGGATTAGGTCTCATTTCTAAGGTTTTCAGAAGTATGTGTTAATCTCTGTTTACTAGTGTTTAGGGTCCAGTGTTTGGTTTTTCTCTGTTCTTTATCAGCAGAATGTCTGGAAAGGCTGATGTTCAACTGGTAAATACCCAGCATAGTTGTACTGGTTGTTAAAATATTGAACTGCATTGATACTGGCTGGTACCTATAACTCCTATTTTTATTGAAACATTGAGTCATCTAATGATATTGTTTGGAAGAGGTGACACTGGAGTCAAAGGCAACTGCTGGGCAGACCAAGGCAGAAGCAGAGGTGGCTATAGGGCTGTATGGGGCGCCCAGGTGATCCTCAGGAGTGATTAGGTCTGAGGTGGATCCTCTGAGGACCCACCTCATGTGGGAAGAGCTGTTATCAAAGTGCTACTTGGCCATGAGAAAGAGGCACCTCACACAGTTATGCTCTGGTTAGGACAAAGTGCCAGAAACTTGAGACTTAATGATTTCCCATTCAGTGGGGGAAGTCATTGGAAATGTTTACGGCAGCTCCCTATGTCAACTTCTGGCAGACACATCAAACAAAAGGGAATAACTTTTTTAAAGTTAATAAGCAGTTTGGAAGGTGTGTGAATGGTTCAATGAACTGGTAAGCAATTTTATGATATGTAATTTGGTTTATTTTGAGAATAATATTTTTCAACTTTATGGCTGTATATATGAAAAGCTGCACTGGTGGTCAAATGCTGTAATATCACTCTCATTTCAAATATTGTACTGCCTCTTTGTCCTCCACTAAATAGTGATTCGTAAAGATATAATAAAATGGGGGAATACACAAACGAGACTGACTGCCAGTTGGGAATAGATATGGCCAAATATCGATTGAGTGCAGAGAGCTACACTGTTGTTAAAAGAGAATCACTGAGATGCTCTCTGTCCTTATTGTGGAAAATCAAGTATTCAATCTGGTCTTAAAAATTTCCAGAATAGTTAGTATAACCTGTAGAAATAAATAGTTCAGCATTTATTTTTTCTGCCCACTAAAATTAATGATATTTATCTAAAACTTTCCTTTATTATAGTCTCCCTCATTAAATGGGTATTGACAAAAGGGTACCAACATTTCCTCACTCCCAAAAATAACTGTGACTTGTGTTATCTAATGTTAGCCTGCTTTTCCATTCCTTACAGAATACTAATGCTTGAACAACCACTCCGCCCAAACTTACTAGGTACAAATTTAGAGTCACTTTTAGCAATAGTTATGGTGTCCCACGTATCATTTATTGCCTATTCTAAGTCCTTCTTTGGCTAAATAATCTCATAGCAAATATATTTTGGATCAGCAATGCTAGAACCCTATGGAGGTATCAGTTTGTTACAGTTGGAATTCTGATGCCTTGCCATGTTGCCATGCTCAGTAAGTCTTTATTAAATTGAGATGAGGAGGTTTTGTTTTCAGAAAGTTGTAGACAAGTTAAAAATAAGCCAGTCTAGTTAATTGATTATAAAGTTGGCTACTGCTCATTGAGTGCCTACAATATGCCGAGCACTCCCAAGATAAGCCATATGAGAGTAAAAATAGCCTAGAACAAGAGCCCTTCTCCCAAAGCATGTTCAGCAGACCTGATGGATCAGCTCCTACCAGATATTTGCAATGACAAGATTTTTAAAAATACATTTAAATATGTTTTATGATTCCATCAACTTGATTTTGATAGTTTGTCATGAAAAAGGTAAAATAAATTAATTCCATTGCATAAATTTAGCAATGGTCACCCTGTTCTTTCCATAATTATAGAAAAATGAAAGTTTCACTTAAGAGGAATAACTTTGTGATAATAAAAAGAAATGCCTCCCGCAAATTTAGCCAAAAATCTGAACTGTCTCAGTTTAAGCTTCAAGTAAAGTTACTGGGTGATGTTTCTAAACCACAGCCTGAGTGACAAGTTCTGCTGTTCTTCGTTTCCACCTCAGAGTTGAACACATACTCTTTTCAGAAGAGATTGGGGCCCACATAGATGAAGGGAATTGTTTGGAATCTCGGAACCACCTATTTGAAGAACCAGGAGGTTTAGAAACACCCCACTTAGTCAATAAGGCTGATGGATTGAAGGCAGGTACTGGGTCTTATGTCACCTTGATGCCCCACAACTGCTAACACCTTGCTTTGCACCTAGAAAATCCTAAATCAATGTCTGCTGAAATTAATAACATGTTCTTTTTTTTCACATTTAGACTGATTTAGGTAATTTATAACAACAACCCCACACACACAAAAATCCAGAATGTCATCACACTGGTAACCAATAATAGCTAGTGTTTGTTGAATGCCTGTTTGTGCCAGCCATTTGGGTTAAGTGTTTTAGGGGCATCATTTCAATCCCCACAATAGCTCTGTAATGCTGGAGACACTGTTCCCATTTCACAGATGAGGCGGCTAGGCTTTGGTCCTGGAAACAGAGAAACAATTTTCCAGGCATCCAGGGAGACTCTGCCTGACCTTCCATGAATCAGTCCTAAAGGCCGCTTGTATCCATTCTAAATCAAATAGAAAAAGGCAAAAAACCGTATTTGTATTCAGTAGCTCCTGCCTTCTAGTTCGTATGTACTCAAAGGGAGCTGTCTTCATTTCTCATCTCACAATCAGCTTTATGTGTGAAGCCTAACAAATAGTAACTCTCTGTAGAAATACCTTATGATATTTTCTCTTAAGAAGACCGAGTAGGGGAAGGGAAGTTGTCAAAGGAAAACATTTTAAGAGAGGAAAATGGAGATCATTCATTTATACCAGCTAATGAGGAAAGAAAAAATATCTCTATTCTCCTTTTTCTTTCTCACTACATTTCATACTTGTTCCCTAATGCTGAAATCAGAAATCATATGTTTAGCTTATGGCAAAAAATGAGACTTAAAATAATATTTGTCAGTAACTCTAAGCGCTTAAATTCAGCCCTCCAAAATCAGAGGAAGGTGTGCAGGCTACTCAGAGAATGAGGTCGAGAAAGAAAGTGCTGAGGTGCTTACCAGCAAAGGGAAAAATGTATTGCTGTCGCTATTCAGATAAGCTCAGGAAAAGCTTCTAATCCCACTGCTGAGGCCATGTGTGTGCATTTCTACATACGTTAGGATATTTATTTTTCATAAGGTCCTTTTGAGAAATATTTCCTGAGAGAAAATGGTAATATTTAAATATATCCGCTTTAAAAAATTGCTTCTGATTTTTGCAGTTGAGTTTGAAATGTTTATTTTTCTTTTGGTAAATAATCAGATTAAAGTGCATTGTTCAAATTGAGTACAAAAGCAACTTTTTTCTTCTTTTAGCTAGAAATTTTCACAGCGTTTACTCCTTATAGTAATGCTTCACGGTATTTTTTTTCTAAAGGGGTCAGAGTCTAAGCCAATAATAGCTGCAATTTCAAACTTATTACTAGAAATGTGAGGATTAGTATAATTTTAGTTTTTCCTGCACATAAGGAATGGAGGAGATTTGTAGATCGAGAGTCATTTTTCCAAAAGTTGTATGAAGGTTGCCTTCTCATTCTTTCCTTCATCTCCTTTTCTTACCTGACTAGAAGGTCTAAATGTAATCAAGTCCCAGTTTTAAAATATGATTATATTGAATTTGGTTCAGTGCACTGAACTGACCATATAGATCATTTTGTTGCATTAATGTGCTGTTTTTGTGCATATCATAGTGATATTTGTCCTCAGGGATTTCATTAGTTTATTTTAAACCAAAAGAGTTGCTGTCCAGCTGAAACTGTTAAATGATGAATTTGAGTTTCTCTCTTGAATCTTCAACTCAACCCATTGTTGGCATCTTCTTGAATATTACAGTATGAGGCCTCCAGAGTTCCTCTTGTCCTCTGCTGGGAGACATCCACCTGACATCTATTTCATGGTTTAAAACAAAGCCTTTGGCATAATTTTTATGATTTTTTTTCTCATCTATATCATGACTGCTGAAGTAGTGTTGGTTCTATTCAGATGGTAGCTTTTGCTAAATATGTAATCTGTGACCTGGGTTTTAGCTTACGGTGAAAGAACATCTAGAGATGGCCATGCCTGGTCACTCTACGTCAGTATTCTCCTTCAAGAATTATCATTCCCCTGTGTTGTTACCTCTTTGAGTTAGGGCAAATGATAGAAATAAGAAACACAGAAGGCTGTTTTGTACAACTAGGAAACACACAAAGTAGCTTTTAAATCTTATTAAGGCAAAATTTTTGTCTTATTGTGGACAATTTTTGTTTGTTTTCATCAAAAAGGTGATGTTTGTGTGGTCTCAAAGTTGAAATCAAGGCATAGGAATCAAACCTTGTGAATTTAATATCTAGCTTACTGTATAGCTGTAAAGTGCTTTTCTTTTTTGTCTTGTCTAGGAAATTCTGTACAGGATAAAACCTCTCCCTTTCTTAGAAGGGCCAATAGTTTCATGGAAAGAGCCTGAATTCTCAGAGGAGCAGATGCTATCTCTGTGAAAGAGAAAATTACAGTATTATTCACAGAATGTTACAAATACTCACATTAATATAACATAAAAGCAAATCATTATATAATAATTCTATTTGCTGGACCAAAAAATTTCTGATGTCTCTAATAATAATGCTTTATTGCCTTTGTTTAAATCCAAAGATTGTGATTTTCTGTTCTTTTTCAAGTAGAAAGGTGTATTCCCTATTGTAAAATACTGCTAGGAGCTTCCTTTACCTAGAGAAATGTATTTCAATTGGATGCTCTTAAGAATTACTCCCATTAAAAAAAAGTCTGAGATAGAAAGGGTAAATATAGTCAGATCTATGGCCTTACTACAAAAATACTGTGCTGTGTTTGTTACTTTTCATTATACTTTTTAATGCCCGACAGACTCATTCAGTGAATTTGAGGTTTACTGCAGACTTGGAATTATTCTTTGTTGTGTGTTAAACTAATTAGGTTGAATACTTTTTATGTGCTTTTGTTCCACTTCACATAGAAATTGTAGATTATTCATCTTGGATGAATTTCAAATTATTTAAACTTTGCACTGTTAGTGTGTGACCCTCAGAGACTCTTTTTAAAAAGAACAGACAGCTCTTTTTCCGTAGACATTATAGGTTTAATTTGCTTTGGATACAAATAACACATATCTTGTGTTTTTTTTTAAAAAAAAAAGCACATGCTTATGTTGTTTATTATACTTTGATAGATTTTCCAATTATTTCTACTTTTCTTTAAACAAGCATATTTGGAAGTTGTGATAGCTCAAGATGAAATACCTTGTGCCTTTTAAATCTTGATGAAGTAACACTATCTTACCATGTAGTTTAAATGCCAAAGTATCATCCTCCCGATGTGATTCATAACGGCTCTCCCAGGACAAATTTGTTTTATTTTCAAGAACACTGAAGTTTCAAATCCCTCTCTCTGTGTTTTACCCAGCAATGATCTGCAACTTATTTTTCTCCAGGAAAATTGAATCTGTTACTGTTTAGTATTCCTACCAGTTTGAAAAACGTGGTTTATATTGGCATCAGAGCAGTAATTTACATATATTGGGATAACAAAAATGCACGCCAGAAAAAGTTCAACATAAAATGAAATGCAGAAAAGCTGTTTTCCTTCAACAGCAACTCAAAGCAAAGTTAATAGAGAAATTGATGAGCATTTGCCCTGAATGTGTCACTTGTTTCTTGTAGGTGAAGTGTGACCAGTATTGGCCTAGCAGAGGCACGGAAACCCACGGGCTGGTTCAAGTAACGCTGCTTGATACTGTGGAGCTGGCCACATATTGTGTTCGAACATTCGCACTTTACAAGGTTTGCTTTTCGTCTTTTTCTCTTCCCTTTCCCCTCTCTGTTGTTTAAAGAAAGCTTCTTTTGAGCAGTGAAATCTCTTAAGGCTTTACTTAAATCTTGATCCCAATGGCAACAGTGAAGAATGAAATAAATCTTCCCTTATCACTCAGCAATTTTTCTTCTTGTCTCGCGATTTATCGGTAAATATAAAACTCTTGCTCCAAATGAAAGTTGCAGCCAATGAAGAATAGATGAAGAAGAACTAGCTCTTCCTGTAAAATGTGATGGGAGCTCTCCTGGTAGTTAAACCTGACAAATATAATGCTTCTCACCTAAGAATTTTGTCTTCCTGCGCAAATATTTGTCATTTACAAATAGCTTGGGTTTTATATTTCCAAAGAGTGTGTCTTCCCAAAGGCTATAGGGTGGTAGAAAGGAATTAAAATAGCACATTTTAGCGTTACCTCTTCCCTGTTATTCATCATTGCCACCTGAGGCTGGGAAAACAGAATTTCAGCTGATACTCCTATTTCACAGAATGGTTCAAGTGAGAAGAGAGAAGTGAGACAGTTCCAGTTCACCGCCTGGCCTGATCATGGTGTTCCAGAACACCCTACACCTTTTCTAGCTTTCTTACGTAGAGTCAAAACCTGTAACCCTCCCGATGCTGGTCCGATGGTTGTGCACTGCAGGTAAGAAGCGTTTGTTTCACTTGCAGTCAGGAAACAGAAAGCTAAATTGACTCTCGCTGGATGTTTTTGCAACTTCTTGACATTCTGGAATAGTAAATGTCTTCATAAATAATACAGCTCTCTTTTGGTCAAATGAGGCCTACGCTAACATCAATAGGATGGATTTGACATAGATGCGTATTTCCCCTGGAGATAGTAGGTAGCTATGGTCCGTTGCTATTGTCTTTTCCCAGTGAAGAGAAATAAATAAACACAAAATTAAGTGGGCACATGGCTATAAATAGGTAAAACAAAAAATACTATATGGGGGAATATTCTTAAAGACAAATTTATATTGTTTGACAAGTTCTTGTGGGCTGGACTGATACAACCTTTTTACTATTTATGGGGAAAAAATTACTGAACAAAATAATAATATATCATACAAGCTTTAGGGAGACTATGTTATTGCTTAAGATGCCTTCTGTACATTAGTAATATCAAGTCTCATAACAAATCACTCATTTGATTTTTAAAAATGTATTTAATAGAATATATACCAGTTCTATAATTTGGAAGAAGTTGTTTTATGTACTCAAAGATAATAAGTTGTATTTCTCTTGAAATGTATAGTTTGTATTTTTTCTTAACTGTAACGGCCACATCACCACTCAGATTGCGATATATATAGATGTTTATAGATTTTTAAATATTAAGCTGATTTCTTCCAGTTGTTTGAGTGCCTCTTAAGTATCATTGTTAGCAGGCTACTCAAGCTATCTGGTCAGAGTCTATTTATTACTATATAAATGTATAGTACATATAATTTCATGATAGTTCTTTATAACCTGAGAAATTCAAATATGAGAAAATATTGCTTCTTCCACAGATAAGTAAAATAGAAGTATGGGAGTATAGGAAAAACACAAGAAAGCATCTATTGTAAGTCACTTCTATCGTGACTTAATACCATCACCCTCTTTCATACCCCGTATTATACTATAATATAATACAGTAGACCCTAGAAAAGGAGCTAGTTTGTTTAGAAATGGGGTCAACGGATTGATCAGAATAAAAGCAGTGAAATTCACCGAGCCAGACCATGCTACAATGCTCACTGTTAAACAGTGGGCTGGCAAATTCCAAACAGGATAAAGTTTCTCTTTTCCAGCAAATGTTTTCCTAGATGAAAACCAGTAATAACATTACCTTGTATTTATGGAGAGTATTTTACTAATTTCAAAGCACTCCCCCATGCTTTATTTTGTTTGATGTTTCATAACAACAGTATGTTGGGTTAAGAGAATTATGTTGGGTCAAGAGAAGTGAGAGGCTACAAAGTTTGCTTCAAGTACTGATAACTGAGAAGGTGATGGCATAACCGGCCTCAAGTCTTATCTAGATTCTTGTTTCCCTACATCCAAGACAGGGTCCTTTGAGGACCGGCCACTCCAGTCGCAGTTTTCGGCATGATTGTAAAACATTAAAAATTATTTTTAATTTGAGCAAGTGCTTTTACATCATGAAAGGAGACTTCTGGTTCTCCTGCCTTTTGGTTTTAATTCAGGTGCTAGTTTGAGCAGTCTGTATGCTCTGTTACACACAGTTCTTTGCAGGCCTCAAAGAGCCAATGTACCTGATTATATGGTGCCTCTGCTTGGTAAGAGCCGAGCTTGATTATAAAAATCACACATGAAACACATGAATTGTTTTCAGATAGAGTTTGACCAAAGGATAGAGAAACAGAAAATTTGGGCTAGCAGAAGAAATGTTGCCCTTATATACCTAATGGCAAAAACACGGTACACACACACACACACACACACACACACACACACACACGCACACACAGACACATGTGTAATTATATGTTTAAGATAATAGGAACAAAAATTGGAGACACGTAATTTGGAAGTTTTCACTGAAAAACAGCATGATGATTTTTTTCACATTGCATTTCAAAATACAGAATCTGTGCTTTCTCCAAATGTTCTTCCCATTTCCGTAAATTAAAGTGGAGGCACTGGAAAACTGAGATAGATAGACAGACAGACAGATAGATAGATACGTACATACATACATGCATACATACACACATACATACATATGTAATTTTTAAAATGCATTTCACCCTCTGTAGATTATAAGCAAAGTATGGGTTTCATGCTAGGCACCGTGATGGATTCAAAAATGTTTGCAAGCAAATAGCAAGTATGAGAGATAAGATAAATAGCTGTAATGCCTTATTTTGAGAAAATACACACACACACACATACACACACACACGTACCCCCACATCCATGTTATGTTAAGCCACCTGGACTCACCTCTGAGAGAGACAGGCTACTCAGGAGAAATAAGGAAACAAAGATGAATGTGCTGAGCTAATAGCTGCTGACATTTGGAAGTGCTGTGCCTGAGGCTCTGGAGAAGCTGCTTATCGAAACAAACAACAGAAGAGTAGGTATATTGGTGGAAGAAATTTGTTAGCAACTTCAAAACAATGAGGGAAAGGAACTGCATGAACTGAGCTCTGTGAAATAATTACCCATAGGTAATTTTACATGTCTGGTAAGAAGTTTTGGCCTCTTTATTTAGGAGGGTCATGTCAACATCATCAACATCCATATTATCATGAATCCTTGAGTTGAATACAAGCCAAGTTAAAACTTGACAGTATAATGTTTTGTGACAAAGCAGCAGATTAAAGTCATTCTTAAAAGACAGTTATTCGTGTAGCATCCCAGAAATGCTAGTTTAGAAACCATTTCTAAGCAGAAAGAAGCTATGCAAAAAGCCACAATAGCCATGTTACAAAGGGATACTGATCACGGTTAACCATGATCACGTTACAGATAATCACAAAAAATAGTCTGGAAGGTAAATACTGTATTTTGTTTTGTGATTTCTTCTTTTATTATGTACTAAACTTTTTTTCTATATTAAAGAAGTAGTGACAAAGTAGATCCAAGCCTTCTGCCCAGTATATCCTGTGAGAATGGAAGAGGTTTTAAAGAAGTCAGGTAGTAGCCCAAAAAAGGTCGGGCTGGTGGTGCAGTACAGAAAAAGGAAATTATGGTCCTCCAATGATTCTGTGCCATAATTGGAGTAAGACAAAAATGAGCCATTAAGTAAAAGAAATTCTAACAATCAACAACAAGAAAGAATTTTAGGGATAGCCTAGTACAACTAGCGCAGACAAGGCCTTGGAAGATCAAGGAGGACAGAGTCTACCAGATTCCTAAAAGAAAGAAGGTCTGGTTCAACAGGAAAGCAAGGAAAGGCCAACTCTAGTTATCTATCAGTTCATACAGAGCATAGAATCTCAACATTGAGAGTACGCACTCTGGAGAGATGGACTGCCTAAGTAAAATGTCAGCTTGTTTACTTGGTGACTGTGTGCCTTTGGACAAGTTATGTAATCTCTGTTTCTTCACCTGTAAAATGGGATAACACTATAGCAATGAGAATTTTATAAAAATTAAGTAAAATGACATAAAATAGATACATATAAAGTACTTGAGACAGTGCATGGCATATAGAAACATGCAGTAATTTTAAATTATTAATAATTATTCATTACTGAGTACCTTTTAAAAGCTGTATGTATATTTAGAACTCTGAGAAGAAAAATTCAACATGAACTTGGATATCATCTGTGTAACCTGAGCCATCCATTTTATTAAATAACAGACGTTTATAAATATCCAAATCATTAAATGAATGGATTTTTTTCAAATGTACATATTTTCTACTATAGCAATCCCATAAGACTTTTCTCAGCGAGAGAGAACATGTTGATGCTATGTGTTAGAGAGTATCATTTATAATAACACATCTGTTTCTATAGAGACCTGAGAAACCTTTCAACTCTTAAAATGATGCTGTTAAAGGAACTTAATGCTGTTGTCCTTGATGCCTTCAAGATAAGGTCTGAACTGTTTATCATTGCATTCATGACCCTTTGTAATCTAGGCTGATCTCACCCTTTGCACCTCATTGTTGACTCCTTGGGCCATCTTCTGATAGCTACACATTCCAAATATCTTCATCTCTGGATCTCAGCAAAAGATATTTATCTGGTCTAGAATTTCAACAATTCCCCTTCTCTACCTGATAACGTTCAACTTTGATGCATAATCCAACTTAAATAGCACTTTCTATTTGTATTACAGAGGTTGCACACCGGCTTCAGATGGTTTTGTTGATATACACGATAATTTTTTAAAAATTTGAGCATGAATTTCTTTAAGCTGGAATGCACTGTCCAGTTTTGCAAACCTTTCCCACTCCCTATTATTTTGTACACATTTATGAGATTGCTTTATCTTGTAGACATCTGAGTTGTAACTCTGGAGAAACATTTTAAGCTTATTCCCCATTTCTCTTCCCACAGGAAGAATTAAATATTCTCTAAATTCTCATAGAATAGGTTCACACTTTGCAAGTTTAGCTGTATGTGTGCAGATTATATGTATCTTGAGATCTCAGAAGGCGTGAGTAATGGCTTATGTACATTTTTACCCCCAGCTCTTACACTTTAGTAAGCACTCAATAATTGCTTGTCCAAGTTTGTTGAATTCCATATGGCATTTTAGTAATTTTTACAAAAATAGTAAGAGTTTCAAGGCTGGACTGATTTTTTTGGTTTGTTTTTTTCACCTTAGAGACTATATTTTTTTTCCCTTTATATTGGGGTATTTCTTTATGAGAGCTTAATTTTTAAATTGCCTTTGTCTTACTTATAACTATTTCTGAGTTCCTTTTTCTACTATTCTACATTTCATGTTCTTTCCCACGTACCATCTATTCCATGACTAAATTTAGATGTAGCTCCCCATTTTGTAGCAATACTACTAGTTCAGGATAGTTGAGCCCTTATTCAACATCAAATAATCTTTCTTGTCAACTGAAGAGGCCCTGTCGTAAGTGCTTTATATGTGTTACTGCTTTTCGCTTCCCATGGTAATTTACAAGGAGTAATTTTAGTCTCCCATTTCACAGAAGAAAAAACAGCAGGGGCCAAGTAAGATCAGCTTGCTTGCCTGAGCTCATACTACTAGTGGTGGCAAGGCCATTATGTTCCCCACGTTGCATGGCCCTATAAATCAGGCAGATTCTCCAGACTTTCGGCCCCATGATGGTTTTTAGCTCCCCTTTCTGCTGTCCCTTTGGGGGCATTTCGCCTTCAAGCCTTCCCTGGTGACCTGGTCAGAATGAGCCACTCCTTCCTTTCTGATTCCGTACCACATTGCTATATTCTGGCCTTTCTTTCACTCTTTCTAAATCAAAGGCAATTGCTAGCATGTGAGTCTTTTCCATTCCTTAATCACTTGAACATAAATAATCACAATAGCTACCAATCATGGAGCCATTACTGTTTTCCAAGTATTACTGAGCACTCATTTAATCCAGAAAATAATATATTTTGCTTGCAAAGAGCATTACACACAGGGAGGCAATAAGTGATTTGTTCAAGGTCATACAGTATATACATTTCATCCTGATTTCAAAGTCCATGGCCTGTTTACCCATCATTACATCCAGTTCTTACTCTTCGTATTGCAGAGACCACCGAGTCCCTTACACTTAGCTCTTTACTGCACATGTGTAAAGGTTGTCAGATATTTGCCATTATCACTTCACAGCACATATATATATGTGTGTGTGTGTGTGTGTGTGTGTGTGTGTGTGTATGCAGTACATGAATAGAGACATACAGTATTGTTTTTATCTTATTTATAAAATGTGATTTTGGAGCAGAACTTTCTATTTATTAAACTGAGATTTTCTTAGAGGTCGTGGATTACATTTTCCTATTTCATCTTAGTCTTCCTCGTAGAAACTAAGGCCATTTTGTTACACTTTTGAGCCTTGTTCCTTATGTTGTTTTATAGAATTATTTGTGGCTTATATTCTAAACCACATATTCTATGAAGACTATATCGTAGTACCAGAGGGACGTGACAACTGATTTGCTCTAAGTATTTGCATTTGTTAGGAATGAATACATTGAGAAAAAGCTGTAATTTCAGTGAATCAGTTATAAAATCTTGACCCATGATACTAAATCTTATGTCACATTAACTCTTTTTAAGACAAAGGGAAGACTTTTTATTCATAAGAGAAACATTTATTTATGAAAAAAATTGAAAAGGGAACAGATCACAACTCCTGAATTGATCTTCTAAATGAAACAGTCTCAAGGAAAATAAAACAAGCTTCCTGAGTATCACTTAAATCTATCACAATCATAGAATTCAACCACTCTTCAAAACTGGAAGGAATAGGAACTGCATACCAGACAGAGATCAATAAGGTCCTAGAAGCACCAACAGGCCACTAAAGTGGCCCAGTAAAAAAATCAGATGCCAGTTTGGGGTTGTAAAAACTCCTAAGTTCCAATCTTCGTAATACTTTTTGACTTTGCATATGGAAGCACAACCAGGAATATGCCATATGTCTGCCTACATATGCCATATTCATAGCATAACCATGTACCCCTTAGCCCAACCCAGTAGTGATGAAAATGGCCTTTTCAAAGTCAAAAGATTTTGGAAAGCATTACATAAGAGCATAAAAACAAAAGACCTTGTGATCCAAAGAAGCTAAGAGTGCTGTGGAAAATTGTTTAATACATTTTTAACCATTCATTCTAAATTCCATCTTTATTTCTTCTAATGTTCCATTCAAATGTCTCTTCAGATCAGAGACCACAGGTATTGCCAAAGCATGTGATAGTTTTGAGATGCTGACAAATGTGAAACATAGACCCATGGTTTCCTTAAACCTGGGGTTTCTTTTTATGTGTAAATTACGTAATAGGAGATGCTAGCCTTATGTAGATGAAAGGTAAGATTGTTAAAAATGCCAGCATCTCTCGATAAGAATGGATGGAGTGTACAAATTATGTCCTTATTTATGGAAACATTTTAAGGTGAGGAAAAATAATTGTACCATGTGGAACCCATTATGCCAGATTCTGTTTTTATACACCAATAATTCTGTATAAGAAGCAAATGCTTAGTTTATGAAACAACATAGTGATACAAAACAGAAGGCTGGGTCTTCAATCTATTGATGGCACAGTCCTATGATAGAAAAATATCTTCGTTCCACTAAAATAGTTTAAAAGTAATGGAACAAAACAAAACAAAAAAAAAGCATTAAAAGGAATTGCATATTGTCCCCAGTAGGTATAAAGTGTAAAACTCAAAATGGAGAAGTTGAGGTGCTAGGAAGAGCACTCTGGCTGCCTGATGAAATGGAGAATTTATTTGAAAAGAAGCGTAATAGATATAAATGCAGTGGAAGAGAAGTGAGGCCAATAGTAATACAATACTATCTAACTTCAAAATCATATATCAGGTCTATATGATGAAGGTTCCTTCAAGGGCAGCTGAGAACCTATCACCAATCCTGTTCCCATTTCGTGCCTAAGAATAGCAACCAACTCACTCTTGTAAGTGACTGCTTACAGAGCATCTCCCCATCACTTATTTTATTTGATGTTTATGATAAGAGTGGCAGATGTGCATTATTACTTTCCTCACTCTCCAGCTAAGGAAATTGAGACTCTGAGAAGTTAAGTGATTTGCTGAAGAAAACATACTTAACTAGTGAGCGGAATCAGAAGGAGACCCTCCTTTCTGATCTGTGTGTATATTATACTGCCATTTTCCATTTTGCTCAATTTATATCTTACAAATGGGAGTAGAACGTCCCTAACCTACAAATGAGACGGTTCCTAGCACATAGAGCTGCTCTTAGGGGCCAGCATTGTATGGTAGTGAAAACTCTGCAATTGAAATTGTTCTAACAAACAAAGTTCAAATCTTAGCTGTACTATTTACTGCGTCTGTGACCTCGAGCTAACAATCTTTCTAAGACTCAATTTCCTGATCAGTAACGTGGGGATAATAGTGGTATTTCTTTCATAGTATTGGTTTTCAAGATTAAATAAGAGCTGTGTAAAGTGATTCATTAGCCTGTTACATAGAAAGAAGTCAACAAATGTTTGCAGGTACTGACTTTTAAAAATTATTGTTTTACCTCACAGTTATTTAAATTGACTCTGTTAATGTCAACAAAGAATACTATTAGATTTTCTGAACTGTGAGTTTGAGTTCTATGCAATTGTTGATTCAGAAGAGTAGAAAACACGTGCATGTATACATTAACATAGAAGATGGGTGGCAAGTGGAATATTTAACATGGAAAAATGTGTTAAGTACTGTTAGAATTGTTTCATTGCACTAAAATAAATGCTTTGCTTATTAGAACCAATTGTTTCTATATGCAGGGTTTCTTAACCTCAGCAGTTTGGACATTTTAGATCATAGAATTTTGACTATGAGAGCCGTCCTGTACATTGTAGGATGTTTAGCAGCATCCCTGGGCTTTGCTCACCACCCTCACCTCCCTTCCCCACATTGTTACAATAAAAAAAAGTCCTAGGCATGGCCAAATGTCCCCTTGGATATAAAATCACCCCTACATGAAAACCACTGCTTATGGTAATAAAATTAATTTTTAATTTTGGCAGAATTATTGGGTCCAAACGATAACCCACCTCAAAGCTTTTAACTTTAAAAGAAAAAAAGCGTATTTGAATGCAACTCTTATTTTAAATATTTGGAGAACTTCTTTGTGAGACTTACTTTAATTATAACCTTTTAAAGCATACAGAGAACTAGGCTCATTACTTGAAAAGAAATCTAATAGTGTTTCTTACCTTGGTCGCCAACCATACAAACCATACGCTTGGCTCCAAGTATCTCTTGGCACTAGAAAAATAAATAAATAAATCCACCTTCAAGGACAAAGATGTGCCACCATTACTGGATTGAAAAGAACAGGCCGTAGGCTTTTAACTCTACTGCCAAAAAGGAGTTCCAAAAATATTTTTGCACCATGGCAGCATTGCAATAAATCTTCGTCCTCTCAAAGTGGCTACTTTTAAGGGCCATGCTCTTTGGAGTTGATAAATGCTAGTCTTTTGTGCTATGATATCAGTCACATTGCTTCGTATTCACACCTGGTATGACGTCCAGCATTTTGGCAGTTCCAAACAATAAGCCCCAGGAGTGCCCTCAAGTGGCATATGACTTAGTGACTGTCCCTTTCTCATTGTTTAATGGAGGCCAAAGATAACAGATGAGATGAATGGAAGGAAAGTGAGTCATAATGTCAGACCGCCTGCTCAAGCTTGCAGGTTCCTGAAATTCTTTGCCCTTTGATTTTTGAGGGTACAGATTTCTGGGACAGACACTTCATTTTTAAATCGTAGAAATTTACCAAAGATAAGTTGCTTATGAAATACTTAAATATTTTTCATTTTTTGTTTTTCTATACTTTCTTTCAAGGCAGATGAGCAGTCTCGCTTTTTCTGTCTCTTCCCGTCTCACCTCCCTCTGTACCTCTTCCACTTCCCCCCAAAATTCTTCTCTACATTGCAGTTCATCAAGGGAGAGGCAGCAGTTAAGGGTTTCATCAGTGCACAGTGGTGCTTGCTGTGTGTATGGTTTGTCATATCTCTAGTATATTAAAAAAATGAACTAGATAAAATGGGACAGGATTAACTGTGACTCTTCCATTCCAATGATAAACAGCCACTTGCTCAAATTTCATTTAATATCTGCAAGGAAGAGGATTATGAGAATTATGATTATTTTGAGAATATTTCTTTTCTCTCTGTTTTTGTTCATTTGTTTTGGTGTTGAGCATTGAATCATATTTTAAAATACTATAACCGTATTTCTGTTTCTAGTACACCTGTATGCCATAGGATTTGGCAGAATGGAGGGTATGTCTGTCAGTTAGCATTGCTACCTACAAATACCACCCCAAAACACTATGGCTTAAAACCACAGTAATTTGCTATTTCTCGCAAATCTGTGGGTTGACTTGGGGCAGGACATGGATCTGCTGCCTATTCTCCTGAGCTCTTTTTCTCAGTCAGCTTGAAAGGCTGGGAAAGCCAAATGGTGTCTCTCTTTCTCCCCAAAGCTTTTCATCCTGGTCCAGCGGGCTCAGGCTTCTGAGGACATCAAAGGGGAAGCTACAAGGCCTTTTGAGACAATTGCTTTTGCTGCATTCCTTGGTTTAAAACAAGTCAGGGGTCATTCCATATTCAAGGAATGGGGAAGCATACTCCACCTTTTGATGGGAAAACAACAACTCATTTATGACCTCATTTATTCTACCTCTGAGTGCGACATTGCTGAACCTTATTTACTGGATTGGTGGAACTCTGCTCTCCATGCTCATCAGCCTGGCTAAATACAATGAGAATTTCCCTCCCTGGGCTGGATGAGAGGAGCCAAGACCCCTAAGCTG
Source organism: Hylobates moloch (assembly GCF_009828535.3). Taxonomy (NCBI): domain Eukaryota; kingdom Metazoa; phylum Chordata; class Mammalia; order Primates; family Hylobatidae; genus Hylobates; species Hylobates moloch. The sequence goes on from NW_026652294.1 coordinate 70,237,002, forward strand.
ACCCCAAAATACAGGGTTTATGAATAGTATATGAAATCGGTAAGAAAGTAGGAAAAAAGTCCATTCTGAAAAATGCATTTCATAACTGCTACCTGATTACTTCTGGTAAAATATCAGCTTGTGGGTAGGAGAAACTTATGCTCTTAACTCTCCTTACATGCTAACTCAAAAATATTTCCTTTACATCTTCTTGTAATTCAAGATTTACTGGGCTAGTGGGCCTCTTTTTGAACTCAGAAACAGGACTATGATTCATTCACAGTGAATCATAGACGTGGAAGGGACATTTCCAGCCTCTCAGACCACTTCCCCTCCTGCAGCCTTCTCTTTTTTTTAATTTTTTTTAAATTTCAGAATTGAGAAAACAAAATTAGGCCAATGAGGTTGACAGCTTTCCCATAGGCTTCTGCTGGACTCAAGTCTTCAGACTGCTGGTCTAGTATGTTTTCTACTGCAGTATGGTCCTTAAAATTTTGTTCAAATCAATTTGATTAAAGGGTCCCTTAATATTTTCTAGATGCATTAGGAAAATAATCAGAAAGCACCTGTATAATGAGAGGAAGTGTTATGTTTGGCACCAAGATGATTGGAGTAGGTAATTTTGACACATTAGACCCAATTAAGCATCCCAGATCTTCAAGCCCATGACTAATGGAAAGAAAGGCCCTGATGGGTAGCCAGGGAGCACCCTGAATGCACTGGGTACCAATTTGGTCAGTGAGGCTACAGCAGCAGAAAATCGTAGAGCGATGCCAAAGGGAAATGGAGAAGATGTCAGAGAGAAACTTGTCCTGCCTTGCGGCAGTGCCTGGAGTCGTGATGGTGGAAACCACTTCAGGCCACTAAAAATTACTTGACATGCTGTCTTGGCAGGCCCTTCTCTGGTTCACAGTGGCCGCCTGTGTATCTGCTGCTCCCGTTGGAGTGCTAGCCTGGCTGTGCCGTGGCTGTAGCATAAGCTTTTTAGTGTCGATATGCTTGGGAGGCCCATCATCTACAATTTCCTCATGTCAGGCTCCAGCCAACTGCAGCAGATGCTATTGTTACCTCTTCTATTGAATAAAGTAGGAAGCAAAGAGAGAAAGAAATTTGTCAATATTGTTTTTCTGCTGGAACCAAAATAAAAACTGTGTGTGGTACATTGTCCAATGATAACCCATGTGCCAAATCTCCATTTTGTGTAACATGCTTATATAAGACTCTGCTTCTGTATTTCTTAACGTAATGTAAATGACCTTCTTGATTCCACTGTAGATGTGTTACAATTATAGCCATTCAGATTTCTCAATTTGGATTTGTGCTATTTCTTGCACTTGCAAACCCTTTGCTTCTGACCATGCCATCTGCTGGAATCATTTATATTTCTTTCACACACTCACAGTGTTTGTTATATGCCTATATTTAGCTGTGTAAAACTCTGAAATATTGTATATAAATAAACAAATGTTTAGCAAGTATTTTCAAACCCTTTGCCTTGATAACTAGCATTAATAAGGTACATTTGTGTTTCTAACGTAAGTACACCTGCTGAGAGAATTTCTTGTTACAGAAATGTATGAAGTGACACCAAAATCAGAAGAGAATCCCTTTTAAAATAAAAGCCTGCATATGCAAGCAGTCTCTGTGCTGAAGACAAAGTAAATGATGATGAATGCAGCTAGCAAAAAGGTTCTTTTTGGATACAAAACATAGCTGGGGGTGGGGGCTGTCTTCAAACTCTCCTAAGTTGCTGGACCTTCTAAGTTATCCCATCAAACTTTTGAGCCTCAATAGGACATTGATGAGCCTGCAAAGGCTTATTAATTTCTTTCTCACTGCTCTATTCTGATCACCCAGTTAAGTGCAATGTGAATTTCCTTCACAGGACTGGATGAGAAGAGCAAAACCCCCAAGTACAACCCAAACTAAGGGTTTTTTGGTCAATCTATAAAATAGGTAAGAGAAGAGGAAAAAGGGTCTTTTAATTTTTTTCAGAACGGCCCCTTGATCTTTTTTGTTGTTGTTGCCATTTTCACCTGGTTGATTTGCTTTTTCCTCTTGAATCCCTAACTACCCTAGATGTGTATAGAAGAGTTGTGAATTGGAGTGCCTTTTTCTGTGATTTTTCCCTTCAATGCGGTAAGGTTCCTCCTTGTCACTGAAGCAAAGCGTATATTGAGATTTGACCTATGTGTTGCCTAAATACAGATTATTTGAAGATGCTGGGTTTTTAAAATTATACTGTCCTCCAAGCTAAGAGTGAATACCATAAATGAATGTAGAAGATAAATGTATATAAGATGCAACCTCAATTGGCCACAATGGTAAGCCTCCAAATTTTATCAAGAGCTAGGGTTCTTGGATTTTTATATGGACGAACAGAGACCACGAATGGTCTCCAAATATAATCTATGTTTTATACGTGGTCTAAAACCCTAGTAAAAATCAAATACTTCCTAAAGCAGTAAGCAATTGCATATATAGTAGGCACTTTTAAAATGTTAAACTGATAAATCAAGCACCTGGATCTTTAAATCTTCATTTTAAGTGTGTCCTAATAGAAACAACTCTGAATTCCATGACTTTCACTACATACTTTGCTTTCAGGATCAAAAAAATGATAATTGTAGAAATGTAGAAAAATAAGAGATATTGGATAAAACTGTATGATCTTGTGCAAGTCACTCACTTGACTGAAGTTATATTTCTGTAGAAAGGTAGAGAACAGTCTGGTCATTTGCCAATGGCATCTTCTCAGAGGGAAACTGGATAAAATCAGATAGATTAAATGCTTGTTTACTTTGATGATGATCATGATGATGATGATTGGTTTTCTAGAAATCTGTTTCTTTGAAGAAACAACTTTAGTCCAAATTTTGGTTTATAGGTGGTCAGTCATTCTTCACATCCTAAACTCTCACTTTGTCAACCTGAACCAACTCCAGTTCTAATCAATTGGGCAGAGGCTTTCTCAGTCTGGACTCATGCTCACTACTTAGATTTGAAAAACCATAACCAATCATGTTACAAGCCACAAAAATCCTCCTCTACAATCTATGGTTAATATTTCATCCCACCTTTGTGTGGCTGAAAATGATTGACCTGGTTTCAGACTATTTTCTCTGAGGTACTACAGTCTGAAATCCATTTGCTATCTTGGTTCAATTAAACTCAAACTTATTGGTTTGTAGGGTACGATAGTAAAGCTACAAGCTTAGCAAAACCTCTTCCAGAATTTAGTAAGGAGCTCTGTGAATGTAGTCCAGTTACAAGAGATAGGTATGTATGCCTTTGTTGTTGTGTTTATATTTTCTAAAGGCTTAGGAATAAACACATTTTTAAAATCTGAGATAATAATTCTACATGTAAGTCATTTTTAGAGTGAAGCTTTGTGGCCTGCATAATGTACAAAGGTACAAATTCCCAAGGTGGTCTTCATATCTCTTGCTGAATTCTTTGCCTGCATTTCTACATGGGCAATCTTATCAAGTCACATAGTTTTCTGCTAAAGCTTCATCATATCACAGTTGGGCTATGGCCTAAGAAACCAGTAGTCCAATCCTAGCTATTGGAAGAATGTGAGTGGGTCTGAACACGATCCTCTTTGTTATTTCTGCCCTGTGGGGTACTTTACATTTAGAAAGTGCTTTACCTTAAGCGGGAACAAAGGAGGCTGTTTTTTCAGAATTTTTTTTAGTTTGGTCATTTTCAAACATACCCCAAACTGGAGAGAATGTATAATGAACCCCCAAGCATGCATCACACAGCTTCACTTATCAACATTCCAGGCAGTGTTTGTTAAATGGCAATTCATTTTCTATTTTTCAAAGAAACTCATTACATAACTGCCATTCAACATTTGAGATTTTAATAGCCTGGGCAGCCTTATCTCGGGTAAATATTCAATTTCCATGGACAGAGGTAGTGTAAAGGGCATTTATTACTGCTTTCCCGACTCTAGGTTAAGTGCTCCTAGACTAGGTGTCCTATGCTGTTATAATCTCGTACTTAGACTGCTTTTCTACATCTGAAGTCTTATAGCATGAAGTTGCAAAATGATTACAGAGTATTAAAACCACCTCCTTCTTTGGAGAGCTTGTACCCCAAATTGTCCTTAGCAACATTTGGCTTGCAGTCTTTTAACATTTTTACTCAGCACCTTTACTTTTAATTAGGCTCAGTTCATCAAAGCCTCCACCACTGCCTGTTGACATCCTAAGTTTCACATTCCCCAGCTAAAACTTTTCTTTTTAATCTCTGAAAGCAGAGCTAGATTTAAAATGTTCTGCTACTTCATTGAGAAGAAAGAAGAAAATAGAAAAAAATAGCAGTTTTACCAATCTAAGTTTTGCAAATCCGTATGTTGACCATTTAATCTGACCCATTCATAATTGGCATACATAATTCACACCTATTCTGGGTTATAAGAAGTATGAGAAAATCTACAGAAACAGAAAAAAAGGTTTGAACGTAAGAATGAAAATCACTCAGAAAATTTGGGATACCTCATCAATATATGTGCACTTTGAATCGTGGATTATTAATTGATGCGGGGGGGTGAATTTCTGTAGTCCTATAAGTATGGGTAAAAATAAGTTAAATTGGTTTCTTTACAGCAGGGTTTCTCAACCTAATGCATTGTGAGCCTTCAAGAGGAAATTTATAGAACTATTTTTCCCCCCTTGGAATTTCTCTAAGGACTCCAGGAAGTGCTATCATAAAAGAAATGTTTCATAGCCTGGATAATTTGGCTCACAGTAATAAAATGGGATGATGAACTACTAAGTGTAATTGGCTAATCAGTTAGCAACATTCAATAAAATATATATATATATAAAAATATAAATATAACCAGGAAATATTTATTACAACTGCACTGTGCAAAACTGTAGGTTATACAGTATGGTAGCTCCTTCAAAAAGCTTAATCGTCATATATGAAGAGATCTAAAGCAATCAAGACCATTCAGAAGAAACCTTGATCTATATGTTGAGTTTAGACTTGATCATTTAGATAAAACCTCAGGTGAAGCAAAGAACCCTAAAATGTATGTATACAGTTGACATTAACCTCAAATGCATAACTGTGTATTAGATTCACTAGTTTTTAAGATTTGGGACTAAGAACTCTTATTTGAGTATGAGCAATGATTAGCAAATTTAGTGCTTTTAATATCAACAGCAAACAGTATTTTGTTTCTGAAGTTAAGCAACTTAAGTTTAGACTCTGTCTAGATGTTTATAAATATTTTTCCATTTACCTGCAGTTGTGTCACCCTTACCTAATTCAATGGTACTTTATTGGCTGTGATGGGACACAAATTATTTTTACATTCATCTTTCCAAAGTAGTTAACTTGGTTTTTACAGAAACAACTCATTTATTTTGTAACTATATCTCGTTGTTTTATTTAAGAATTACATTAGTTAAATGAAATGACTGATTATTTTTGGAATAAACATGATGACACCACAAACATCTTAGAGCCACAGACATCCTGGAGAGTAGCCTCCTAACACTGAGCTGACCTAGTGCAGTGAGCAATGGGAGGAGCTTTCTGGAGGAAAAGGAAAGCTTGAGTTAAATTGGCTAAATGGAAGTCAGATAAGACCATGCATATTGATAGCCATATGCCTATGAAAAGGAACAAATGATGGAACAAACACTAAGTGGTATTTGAGATAAGGGGAGGAAGAGAACTTTGACACAAACAAAGCAATGCAACTGAAATGCAGAGATTTTGTTTTAGTCTCTGTTCCTGAATCTCTCCACCTGTAAAAGGCAAGAGAGTGGCTTGATGGGTGGCTCTTAAACTTTAGCAAGCACCAGAATCACCTAGGGGCTTTTTAAAATTCAAATAGCTGGCGGGGTGGGGTGGCTCACGCCTGTAATCCTGTCACTTTGGGAGGCTGAGGCAGGTGGAGTACTTGAGACCAGGAATTCCAGACCAGCCTGGGCAACACAGTGAAACCCCGTCTCTACTAAAACTATAAAATTTATATTTTATAAATTTGGTGGCGCATGTCTGTAATCCCAGCTACTCGGGAGCCTGAAGCAGGAGAATTGCTTGAACCTGGGAGGTGGAAGTTGCAGTGAGCTGAGATTGTACCACTGGACTCCAGCCTGGGTGACAGAGCGAGACTCAGTCTCAAAAATAATAAAATAATAAAATTCAAATTCCTTGACCCCACCCCTTGAGTTTCTGATTCTCTAGGTTGGGGTGGGGCCTGAAAAATTGCATTTCTAACAAATTCCCACATGCTGCTGATGCTGCTGGTCATGGGGTCGCACTTTGAGAACCACCAGATCTCTAAGATTCCTGCTGAATCTAAAATCTGATTCAATTTTTTATTACATTTTTTTTCCTGAGAGGATTTAAACCAGAAAATAAAGTTAAATATTGGTTTCATAAAATTTATTAGAAGTCTAATAAACTATGCAAGAATAGAAAGGTTGAATATCTACTCTGTGATTAGGCTAACTGAATTAAAATCTTCAATTCTAGGTCCTCAATTCATAGAAAAAAGAGAGTACTGAAATTAACATTGATCAAGAAGCTATTATTTAAAATGTGTTTTGCTGACAGTATCATAGAAAACTTAGGAAATGGGTTTACATTTTACAGGTGAGAAAACAGAGGCTCTGAAAGAATAAATAAATGACATATTTAAGACACAAGCTGCAGGTGGAAGAGCCAGAGTTAGTATCTCTAAATTCCATAAAATTTTTGTTTGCCAGCCTGGTTCTTTCATAAAATGAGTACCTCACATCAAAGACCATTTTTCTGTTATGCTTACTTGAAAACAAGATAGTTTCATCAACTCAGTCAGGACTTTAAATTATGTTTAAACTATTTTAATCAGTAAGAAGTGAAACTTCAAGAAAAAAAAAATGATGGAGGGAATTTTAAACTGTAGTGAGTCTTTAATTCCATGAGCCAAAACTGAATGTCTTCCCCAGGCTGTAACTTTCAACCATTAGAGATATGTGGTTAGAGATGGTGTCTATGAAGTCACATTGCATCCTCCTCTCTTAGAACTATGCCACGTGTGAAACAGACACTAAAGTGAGCATTTGAGTAGAAGTGTCACAATCCAAAACGATGCCAGGAGTCATACCATGCAAGGATCTGAAGGGTATAATGATCTGTATGTATAGACTAAAAAATACAGGAGTTAGTAGAATTACTTTCAAAGATCAAGAAGTAATGGTTTCCTTTGTTACTTAGGGGAAAGAGGGAGGGACTGGGAGTAGGCTATTGACCAGATTTTGTGGATACCAAACCCTGTAGGATACTTACATTCATTTTGTCAGGGTTTGTAAATGATGTTGAGTCTGGGGCTTGCATTGTAATTAGCATTATGCCTAGTATTAATGGAAATGTATGCTGCATCCCTGAGAATTATCAGGGCAATAAGCATCCTATTCCCAATATCTTCCTCCCTATATGAGGTAGATTAAGTCTGCAAAGAGAAGCATTTAGTGGCCCCAAAAAGGGATGCACCATATAGCGTCCCTAGTATTAAGAAAAAATTTCATTTTCCTTGAATGGGTTCCTTACTAAGGAGCAGTTTGTTCATCGCTACTCACCACATTCTCTCCATTTCCAAAACAGACAGAGAGCCAATAAAAGGAACCATTGCTTGTCTCAAATGCAGTATATTTGCTGCTTATATGTTCTTTGATGAATTCAGCCCTCGGTTTATCCCTCTTCAGGGGTTCCAGTCCAGTAAGGAAGGCAGCTTGGGGTCTCCAAATTGGCCTAGACTCTGTGAGTGAGGCTGCCAAGGCATTTGATAGAATGAACATTGCCAAGCTGTTCCTGCATCTCTTGGTGAGCTGCTAAAATGAGGCATGTCTTCAAACAGAGGGAATAGCTTTAACTTCAAAGAATTTGTATTCATTTTCTGGTAAAGTTAGGAAAAGCAGCTCATCCACAGCAGTGACTGGAGAATGAGGAAAAGAGTTGGTGTGTCCCCAGAAACTCTGCCCTTCAAAGAATTGTTGGCATTGCAGTGTGATCCCACAGCATGCTGGATTTCTCATGACTTTGTCAGTTATGGAAGGCATCTCAGTTTCTTTGTAGCGTATAGCTTATGTAAAATAGATATCCATGAGTTAATCCATCAGCAGAGTAAATACCCTTCCAGTTACTCAAATATAGTAATTTTATAAGTTTCTTTAATAAAAGAGTAGATTTTCAGATGCTGCCACTCATCATCTATATATTTTAGTGCTTTTGAGTATTTCTATATAATTATATTTAATACTGTAAACTATAAGTGCTGTAATTTCCTTTGACCTATGTTGCAGTTGGATACATTACTTGATCAGAACTCTCAATGAATCATTTTATGCACACGTATTTAGTTAATTGGTTATTTTTTCCCCGCCTGTGTTTATATGTAATATACTCTATAAGGAAAGGAAATCAGCCTGCGTGCAGCTGAGTCTGGTAGAAGAGCAATTAAGTTCTAGCAGAACTAACAGCTGTCAATAATGAGGTCTGAATTAAAATTACTACCAAAGAAAGGAATCTAGACATCTGCAGGAAATGTGAAAATATTTTTATAACCTAATAGCTGAGATCTGGACAGGGGTATCACTGAGTTTTCCCAGCTGTACCTGCAGTGTATTTTGAAATATTCCCAGACTGAAAGGACACTGAAACTTATTGCATGAACTAGACTGCATTTAAAAAATAATAATGTTGGCTGCATTTGAACAGTGTGTATTTTGATTTCATGTAATCAGCATGAAAACTTTCTATTTCAAACTATTTTGCTGTGCCCCTTGGTCATAAAATGAGGCTCAAGAATAGTTCTGTTATCTTTGTTTGGTGTCTTTCCAATCTGGGTTCTATTGCTTAGATATTTTTCTTTCTGTCTTTGGAAAAATACTTTTAGGTCTTATTACATGGTATCTGATTTGCTCGCGTTTGGGGTTGTTTCTTGCAAAGAAAACTCAAAAGGTGGGCTTCGGGCATCTGAGTTTTATTACAAGATAATTCCATATATTTTCAGGTATCTGGAGATAGTAAAGTATTTGGTCTTAAAAAAAGGAAAAGCAAACTTTACGTTTTTGAAAGCAGCCCTTTGCAGTCTCTCCTTTCCATTGAACTTTACATTGCTAAGCACAAAAAATCATTATGAATGAGAGATTATGATTTTTTAAAATTTATGTATATGTATGTAAACACACACATATGTACATTATTATGAGTGTATTCTGTGCACCTTTTTGTCTTTATTTACATATAAAAATGTTAGGAATGTGCCTGTATCCTCATTACTCAAAGTGTGGCCCAGCGACTAGCCATATCAGCATTGTTTAGAACTTGTTGGAAATGCACAATCTTTGGTCCCACCTCAGACTTACTGAATAAGAACCTCTGGGACAGAGCCCAGGTCTCCGGGCTCTCACAGTCCCCAGCAGCATGTTCAGACTACTTGAACATATAATGTATATATGTCTGGGGTACATTGCATGGCGATTGATACATAGAAGAGGAATCTCTCATTTTGCACCCATTGAGTTGAATTATTGAATATTAACCTTCAGCTCTTTGGTGTCACAGTCTCTTAACTGTTTCCCATCTTCTAGTATTATTCTGCATGAGAGGCAAACCCTGTCCTCTCTACTGTCATCCTTAAACATGACCAGTAGGTTATTCTAAATACACTTAATACTAGTTCTTATTTATTCGTCATTATGTATGCATACCACACTAACTAAAAGTCAACCATAGACCAAAATATTCTAAAAGAGATAGAGCTGACATAAATGTAACTAGTTGATACATAACAGGTATGTTAGTCTGAAGAAAAGAGGTTTATTTGGCCTACAACCTGTTCTGGCAGGCCGTACAGCAAGCATGATGCTGGCATTTGCTTCTGTTGAGGGCCCCAGGAAGTTTGGCGGAAGGCAAAGGGGGAGCCAGTGTATCAGATGGCAAAAGAGGGAGCAAGAGAGAGACAGGAGAGGTGCCACACTCTTTTAAACAATCAGGTCTCATGTGAACTCAATATCCCTCATTACCACAGGGAGGGCACCAAGCCATTCATGAAGGACCACCTCCCATACTCCAAACACTTCCCACCAGGCCCCACTTCCAGCATTGAGGATCATATCTCAACATGAGATTTGGAGGGTACACATATCCAAACTATATCACCAGGTACACAAAGATCTATTTTGGCAGTGCTTTAAAAACCACTTAATTCATTTATTTTTCAGTAGTGGAGTAGAGTGGGAGAGCTAATGTTTCATGAATAAAAGACAGTTACAGGAACAGCATTTCTCTCTTAGACCAAATTTCTTACAGCCTAAATTGATAGAATCATGGACCTTGGGTCCATCTGGGGAGCTCCAAGGAAAACTGTCATCTGTTCATAGTAAAACTCCCGCTGGTGGAAGTGAGAGTCTGGCAGAAAGGGAGACGTGGACCCAAGTCTTAGCTCCCTAGTGACAGCCACGTGATCTTCATCAAATTCTTAAGCCTGTAAATACGTGCAACTACTTGAGTCAAACCAACCAACAAACAGGAAAACCTTAGTATTTTAACAGTACTTTTATTCAAGGAGTTCAAAGGCCCAGATGCTCCAAAATTTATTAGAAACTAAGGTTCAATGATTAGTACAGAAAAGAAAAAGAAAATTCTTTAAGTCTTGAAGCAGATTAGAAGAAACTTCAGTTACGTGGATAGCCATTTATAATTGAAAATTAGAAACATTACTATTATTTACATTTTTCATATTGGTGTTATTTCATGAAATTTTCATCCATCTTGTAGGATGACCATTACCAGTCATGGTATATAGTTATTTCATTGGATGAATGTGTTACATACATCATGTTTTTCTGTTTATTTTGCTGTAACTTCATGTGTTTGACTTTGTGGAAGTGAATGTCATTTTACATTTTGCATTGATAAACTATGAATTCCAGCACCTTATAATTACAATAGAAAGGTTATGAAAAAGTGAAAAAAAGAATAAGGAGTACTTAGCAATGATCTTAAACTTCTAAGTTTTGGATAAATATAAATAAGGTATTAAAAATTTCAATTTATTATGTAATAAATAAAAGACATATTTTAAAAATATGATTGCTTGAACCTGGGAGGTGGAGGTTGCAGTGAGCCAAGATCACGCCACTGCACTCCAGCCTGGTGACAGAGTGAGACTCCTTCAAAAAAAAAAAAAAAAAAAAAAAAATTTATATATATATATATATGAATGTGAGTAGGCGAAAGGGTTAGAATAGGCAATGGGCAGTACTGGCTGGGTGCAGTGGCTCATGCCTGTAATCCTACCACTTTGGGGGGCTGAGGCGGGCAGAACACTTGAAGTCAGGAGTTCGAGACCAGCCTGGCCAACATAGTGAAACCCCATCTCTACAAAAAATAAGGAAAATTAGCCAGGTGTGGTGGCGTGTGCCAGTAATCCCAGCTACTCAGGAGGCTGAGGCAGGAGAATCACTTGAACCCAGGAAACGGAGTTTACGATGAGCCGAGATCACAAGAGCACACTCCAGCCTCCTGGGCAGCAGAGTGAGACTCCATCTCATTCATTCATTCATAAATAAATAAATAGGCATATTGATTCGTAATTCAGAAACCCATGAGTTTAAGAAGCCAGATCAGAAGCCGTAACAACAGGCCTCTACAAAACCAATGCAAAGGCCTGCTGGAGGTTGGTAGGGTGTTGCAAACAATCATAGAATGAGATTCTCACTGCCTTATAAAAGCTTGCAGGAGTCAAAGAAAAGGACAAAATGAAACAAGGAACCACAGATTTAGAGCCTTCCAAACTATTGGACAGTACCATTTAAATAACGATAATAGCCTTTTTCTTTTATTTATTTACTTATTTTTGAGACGGAGTCTTGTTCTGTCGCCAGGCTGGAGTGCAGTGGTGTGATCTCGGCTCACTGCAACCTCCACCTTCTGGGTTCAAGCGATTCTCCTGTCTCACCCTCCCTAGTAGCTGGGACTGCAGGCATGCGCCACCACACCCAGCTAATTTGTGTAGTTTTAGTAGAGACAGGGTTTCACCATGTTGGCCAGGATGGTCTCGATCTCTTGACTTTGTGATCCGTCCGCCTCGGCCTCCCAAAGTGCTGGGATTACAGGCATGAGCCACCATGCCTGGGCAATAATAGCATTTTTTAAAAAGAAAAACCAAAAAACTCCTTGCATTTGTGTACATACTAAAATCTTGTCTGTGTGGGAAAATGATATGCCTTACAAATTAATCAAAGTTGCTAAAGTTCAAATGCCCTCCAAGTACCTTCCAGTGGCTCGTCTCTTTGAATCTTGCTTAACCCGAATCAGGAGTAATAGCGTTTATATTGCTATTGACAAGCCTGCTGTGTGGACTGAGCAGGTTGCACACATTGTATGTAGTCCATGTGATTGTAACTTCCTTTGGGTTGAGCAGTATACAACCCACGCAGCTTTACTTGGCAGGCCTGGTAAATGGTTGTCTCCTCTTTCAAAAAGTGGGCAATTTTGTATCATTCTGAACAGAATTTAGAATATGGCGTGAGCTGGTATGGTTTACAAGGAAAATCTCTGTGTGAATGATATAGTTCTCTAAACTTCCGTAGCATCGTTTGATTGACCTCTATTCAGATTCAAGTCAACTACCAATTATCAGAGCCAGCTGAGTCTTCTCTATCCATGCCTAATGGCCTGTTCTATCCATCTGTAAAATGAGACCTGCTGCGGCAGATTCAGGTGTTCTTTATGCGAACGTATTAGCCTTGTAATTTATCATGAGAATCACATTTTAAGAATAATAGGGAGTGTGTTCAGCAGATAATGTTGGGACAAAGCCAAGATCATGCAGAAGTCTTTGGAAGATTTTAGTTTGAGTCTACATATTTGAAAAAAAAAATCAGATTAGGCCCATGTGGATTTTTTTTTTTTTCTTTTTCGAGATGGAGTTTTGGTTTTTTAGGAAATTACCTTTTCACCCAGCATGGAAAAATAAAACGCCCAAAGGGATATAACCTGGTAGCTCATCCCTGACCTTTCGGTATTCTATGCAAGGATCCTTATCAGGGCAGTTTGGGAACTTTGTGCTTAGTTTCTGCCCCTTTTCTGTTGATGAAATATGAACTTCCTTTATCCTCAGAAGACACCACTCAAATGTACTACATTTTACCTTTCTGAAGTGATCATGGCTCTGGGTCATCTCCCTAACTCTAGATTTTTTTTTTTTTTTTTTTTCGTCTTTGCCAAGCATTCTTCTCTCTACAGTGACTCCTATATCCCCCCCTTTCTTTCTGAAATCCACTCTTTAAAAGCCAGCACCAGATGGCAGGACTAAGTGTGGGCTACAACGGAGCTGCCAACATCACCCAGACTTCTGACAATCCATCACTGAGCAAGGCAGTATTCCTGAGCTAGAGTTAATTAGGTTCCATCTTTTCTCTCTGTGTCTTTGGAGCCTCAACTCTTTATTGAACTGTAATTATGATATTTATTATAGTAACTTTTTACCCATTGCTTTATATTTCTTTTTAATTCCATTATTAGATTATTATGTTGTCCTTGTTAAAAAAAAGAAAACTACAAAAAAATACTTCAATTAAAGTGAAAGTTTATAAGTACTGCCACCATTACCGATCCTTCTCAGAACTATTGTTCTGATTTGTGTATCTTTTCAGACCATGTTCTGTGCATTAACATGTGTATAAATAGAGATAAGTAATCTTGAATGGACTTTTAAAAAAATATAAGTGGTGTTACGTTATATACATTGTTCTGCAATATATTTAAGTGGGCTTGACAATGTCTTAGACACTATTTTGGAGAGGGTCAATACATGGATTCACCTCATTCTTTTTAACTGCTACGTCACATCCATGGTATTGATATACCATAGTTTATTCAACTAGTTCCCTAGCCATGATTGTTTTACCAAGTTAGTTTGCTACGTCAACAATGCTATGATAAAATCTCTTTCTCCTCTCTTTGTGCATGTGTGTACATAGACCTCCATGCTAGATTTATAGAATTGGAGGTGCTGGGTCAAAGAGTATGTGCAATTTAAAATTTTAATGAAGATTGCAAAACTGCCCCTTAAAACTCCTATAACTACTATATATTAATTATTATAGGCATATAGTGTATGTTGAATAGCATGGATAAATTTGACTGCATTTCAATGACAACTTGTTCAAATTTTTTTAATTTTAATTTTGTAATATATAAAATTAGACAGGTGAATATTTTGTCAAAGAAATTAATATTTCTCTAGTTATCCTAGGTAAAAGAGATGCTAGAAGAAACTAAACTATCTGTGGGTCTGTTTTTTGTAGTGAACCCCAAATATTGTAGAGATGCCCAGTATCTGCTTATAAAGTTAAATGTTGATTTTTATCAAAGAATGAAAGAAGAGTTTCACAACGGCAGCCTCATCAGAGTCACATCACAGTTTTATTAAAAGAGTCACCTAATTAATCTTATAAACCTGAGTCATAAAACTCAGTCTATTCTCATGGATGTCAAATACTTGTAGTTCATATACTATTCTGATAGGTGAACTATATCCAATCAAATTACAAGCTGACATATGTACAAAATGCTCACAATGATTTTTTTAGTCCATATTTTACTCTCTTTGCACCCAACTAAATGGTGTGTGAAATATCCTAATTCTATTGTCTTTCTTTGCCAGATCAGTTAAGTACCAGTAAAGGGTCAGCATTAAAACTCCACCACATTAATCAGAAAAGCCAACTTTTAAACACATCTCCAGAATGACTTTAGCGTAAAACAGTCCCTGTATGCCTCTTAATTTTTTCTTTTTGCACATTACTACTGTATCACATCACGGGACATTAAGCATGTTTCAACTCGTGGGACTAACTCAGTCATGTTTTTAGAAATTGAAAACAAATGTTGTAACTGGATGAATGATAATATTGAAGTAATAACAATTTCCTAGTAGGCATACTTGTTTAATGGATTGCACAGTCTTTCAGCTTGTGAACACCGGAACGTCTATCACTTACTGAAATTAAAAAAAAAAAAAAACACTGAAGTTTAGCAATAATTTGGTTTGCTGCTGAAGTCAAAACAAATATAGAGTTTGTTTGTGTTCTGATTCTCATTAGTGGAATCGTTGTCCTCACTGGAAAATAACTTAAAAAGTTGATTTTACTTGAGAGATAACAGAGACCAACATAATGCCAGATTCGATTTAAAAGTGCCGTTCTCTTTTTGCTGGAATTTTCTGTAACATAATAAATGTACTAAATTGTGCTGGCTTCAGCCTGAAGCACAGGGTTATGCACTCCTTTTTTAAAAAGATATTTAGAAAAATCTGTCTCAGTGCTTGGCAACTACTCTGACAGAAAACAGATAAAAATAAGGGTGGTTTATCAGTTTTGCTGTTCTTATCATGTTTCAAGTTGAAGGCTGTTGAAATGATGAAAAACAAACAGCACTAAATAGGGTTCCGTCATTATCACTGCAATGGAGAGCTGCGTTTTTCAGGATCAAAGAAAAATGCATTTGCTTTTAGAAGTACAATCCTTCATTTTGAGAGGTGCACTGCACTCAGATACTGATGGGTGAACAAAAAAAGGGTAAATTGCCGAAGGAAACAAAATAAATATATGCTGCTGTGGGAACTTGGAAATTCAAACAAAAGTAGGCTGGGTTACTTTTAAAAGCTCTGAATTTTCAACATTCAATTTCTTAAGGGAAAAAAAAGTGCCGGAGGTTTGTTATTTCTCAGCAATTGGAGTGAAGCATAAGCACAGGTTGTTTGCGTCTCATCAAATTATAAGCATTACTTTATCTTTGTAAACATGTATCAAAGGAATTTTCCCATGCTGGGGGCTTCGGGGAAATGTTCCCCTATGTGTTACTGATCTGGGAGAGGGCTTCCTATTTTTAAAGTTTATTTTTATTTTTATTTTTTAATTTTGTCACTCGAGTTGAGCACCTTCAATTCCCCTGGCATGGAAATTGCCAAACAGTAGAGACAACGAAGCTGTTGTCTTTTCCCTGGAGGAGAGCACCAACTGGCATAAGGATGATAACCAGAAAACAAAACTAAAGTAAGGCAGTTGCTGAAAAAATAGTTATAAATTGTCAAAAGAGTCCAAGGAGGAATAAATCAAAAGGAAATGTTGATCCAGGATGCAGCAGTTGAGGTGAATCTTGAAGGAAAGTACGTGTCAACAGATGAGAAGGAGGTAGAAGGTCCAGCGTCACAAACGCCCAGAGGTGGGAAAGCATAAAACATGTTTTATTTGAACTAGTGCTGAGGGACAGCCAGGAATCTTATAATAAAAATATTACCTGAGGGCCCTGCGGTTTTAACAGTGAGACCAGTGCCTAAAGCATATCTAGATGAAATTTTTGAACCTCCAAGTTAAAGAAACAATCCCCAATTACTTGGGGCAAAAATTACTATTAAAAGACGACAAACCAGACTGGCCTATGACTTTGTCAAAGGACAACAAAGACCGTGAAGCAATGTATTTAGAGTTTGAAGGGATAATATTGGAGCCCAGTAATCCTGCACAAAACCAAGTTGTTGGTCATATGTAAAGAAAAAAACCCACAAAGGGTTTCTCAGATATGTAAGTCATCAGAAAAAGTAGCATCCATGCATATGTTCTATAAAGCATTATTCAAAGACATATTCCAGCCAACGAAAAGATGCATCAAAATAAACTCAAGAATAGATGAGCCATGTGAGAAAGATAAACTGTGAAACATGTAAGGCAGAATTATTCTAAATAAATGCTGCTGATGTGGTTATAAGTTTAATAAAAATGTTATAGCCAGTCCCTAAAATGGAAAAGAACTATGTGGAACATGTCCTCTTTTTCCCTCACTGCCTTTCAGCCGGTGGCTTTCTATTGGTTATTCAAATGTGCTACTGTCTATTCTAGCACTTTTTTTTTAGGATATCTTTTCAAAAGCTCTTCCACCCTCTTTACTTAGCAAACGGTTACTTGACCTTTAGGTATTGCGTTAGTCTGCTGGGGCTTCCATAACAAAATACTCCAAACTGAGTGGCTTAAACAACAGAAACTTACTTTCTCACCATTCAGGATGCCGGAAGTCCAAGATGAAGGTCCTGGCAGAGTTGGTTTCCAGGAGAGGCCTCTCTTCCTGGCTTTTAGATGACTACTTTCTCACTGTGCCATCACATGGCCTTTCCTCTGTGTGTGCATAGAGAAGAGGATCTCATGTGTCTCTTCCTCTTACAAGGACATCCATCCTATCTGATTAGAGCTCCCACCTTGTGACTTCATGTAACCTTAATTACCTCCCTAAAGGCCCCTGTGTCCAATACAGTCACACTGGGGGTTAGCGTTTGAACATATGAATTTTGAGAACACACAATTCAGCCCATAACAGATTTCAGTTTCAATGGCACTTCCTCAAAGGTGCTCTACCAACATCCTTCACATTTGCCTCACCGCGCCGCTTGAGATTTGTAATTAGATGTCTATTCATGTGATTATTTAACGTCGAATTCCCTCACTAAACTGTAAGCTCCAACAGGAAAGATCACGTTTGTTTTGCTCATTGCTTCTTCGATGCCTCAGCACATGGTAGGCACTCAGTAAATGTTTGTGGAATAGTAGGCGACAGAGTCTTATGAAAATACAACAAATATCGATGGAAGAACAAAGTTAGGAACTCTTTCCTGTTTGTCCCTGGATGGTGGGAATGGATGCTTTAGCATAGTCATATGTGCTGGTAAATGTGTAAAAACCTGCTCTCTGGGGAGAAAAAAAGTAGTATTTCCTGATTTCTTTGGTGTAAATATTCTCATGGATGATTTCAAGCTACAAACATGAGGTCACTAGAGAGAGACGATCACCAGCACATCATTAGTGTAGTCCCCCCTTATCCGCAGGGGATACGATCCAAGATCCCCGGTGGATGCCTGAATCCCCAGAGAGTACCAAGCTCACTTGCCATCAGTAGTGACATGTTTCTGTTCATGTCTTTCACCCAAAATTTAATGCCTTTTTCATCTTAACTAAGTGCTTATCACATACTGTGGCCGTAACTTTTGCAGTTTGAGGTGCAACAGCAGAACAATCATGAATTTCTTTTTCCTTCTTCACAATTTTACATATAGAAGATTGATTCTTACCATAGATCTTAGCAACCTCGGCATACGATTTCTCTTTCTTTCCTTATTGAGAACTTTCACCTTTTCACTTAAAGGAAGCACTTTGCAGCTGCTTTTTGGCATATCCAAATTGCCCGGATCACTACTCTTGCACTTTGGGGCCATTAAGTAAAATAAGGGTTAGTTGAAGACAAACACTACAATACCAGGGCAGTCCATCTGATAACCGAGATGGCTACTAAGTGACTAACAGGCAGGCAGCCTGTACAGCATGGATACACTGGACAAAGGGATTGATTCACACCCTAGGCTGGATGGAAAGGGAGGGCTTGAGATTTCACTACACTATTCAGAAAGGTATGTCATTGAAAACTTGTTTATTTCTGGAACTTTCCATTTAATATTTTCAGACTGTGGTTAACCGCAAGTAACTGAGATTGCAGAAAGTCGAAACCACAGATAAAAGGGGACTACCGCATATGATGTTTTCACCTCAAGAGCATAAAATAATTTGAAACAATGAAGAACCAATGAGTTTTGAATATTACCTTTATTTTTAATATATTTATTTCAGCAAATAATCCCTGAAAACGTAAGGATTGGCTTTTGCTAGCGCTAGCACACCACTGATGGGGAGTTGAAGAAAATCGTGGAGTTTGAATACATAGCAATTTATAATTTATTATTTTGCAGGGTAAGAGGCAAAAAGAGTGTAAGATGATTTTTCAGTTTTAAACCTGAGTGTCAAGGAAAGCCTGAGAGTGGGAGGAGCAGATTTGAAAGGAGAAGATGCTGATTAAGCTTAGAATCTTTATTTTTGATAAACTTGAAGACGGTTTGAAATATAGGTCTCCATTTGTGCTGAAAAAGAGAGGCATCACTTTATGAATCCTTTGGAGACTACTACTGAGAGAAAGGAGGACAGAACTTTTGGAGCATTATCTACATTTTGGGGACTGGCAGAGATATGTAATCTGAGAAATTGATACAGATGGAAGAATCCAGAGAGGCAGGTAGAGAATTAGCACTGGAGTCAAATAAAAAAAAACAAAATGAAACATACTGAGGCACAATCTGAATGGATGCCAGTAGATTTCTGAAGATGACATTTAGAGTTCATCTTTGATTTCTATTTCAAACGTGGTAGGAATTCTACCCTGTTACAGAATCAATGGAACAGTGATACAGGATCATGATACAATTATTTTGGGCTGATTTCGTGTACTACCTGTTTTGGATTATTTTGTGTCTGGAGTAATGACACAATCTCCACCCTTGCTACCATTAACCCCAAGGGAGTATCTGATGTTTCGCATACTCCCTTGACTAGTGTCCTTAAAACCAAGGATAAAAAGCTTTTCTAGGAACCTGCATTAGGGATTGTCACATGCTGCTAATGAAATATTACAGACAAGCGGGCTACAGAAAAGTCACCATATTTGGCGAATGACTGCTGACCTAAATGGTGGAAAGCACTGTGAATCACTGGGGGTGCTGGGAACAGGGTGCTAAGTTTTAACACCTCAGAACCTGCATTTGAGTCTTCTCTGCTATCCAGGTATGGCGTGGATGACTGTAGGACTCCAGGGCAGTTCCCAAGTGTTGTCAGAGAAGGGGAAAGGAAGCCAACATTTACTGAATGCTTCTTAGGCGTCAAGCACTGTGGTAGGAAGGCCCTTGCCTGCCATCTCATTTGCCATGACGATAAATGTGAAAGCAGAAAGCTCCTTAGGTATAAGGCGCATTTATTGGAAAGAAGGCAGAGGAAAGGAAGAGGAGCTTGAGCGAGTAGATGAAAGCAAGATTTTAAAAGCCAAAACTCAAATGTTTCTGAAGTAATTGTGTCATAATTTTCCCAGCATTACATTGCCTGTTTCTTGTTGTCAGCTTTAGAGGCTGAATGTTAAAATGGAGTTTGTACCTAGAAAGTAACTGCCTTTTCCATTATGTTTGAAAAACACTTGGTATATTTAATTTAGCCCTTAAGACTTACTGGATAATTAGACTTACTAAAAAATTAACATTAATAGGAGTTAATTGTCACTATCATGATTTAAGAAATATGGGACTATAAGGAAGGGGTTAAAATGTCTTTCTCAAGGACACACAGCCACTGATGTCTGAAGAGGTACCTTAAGCCTCAAGGTCTTCCTTCAAGCTAAAACACTTATTTAATATTTAAATCCCTCAAGAATTCTTCACCCTAGAAAAAGGTAACACATTATGTCCCAAAGATCAGCTCCTCCCCTATCTTCCATACGAATAGCAAGATTGGGCATGTAACAATATTTTGGATTTTGGGGGAAAAGATAGGTTTTGTTCAAATCATAGCCTCTGTTATTTCTTTTCATCCCACAATTCATGATTTGGACTCACACATATTTGATTTTTTTCCCTTATTTTTTGGGAAAAGAAATCACCATTATGAAAAGGTTGATACTGTTTAGAGTTGGAGTTATTCCTACCAATTTTGCAAGATTCTGTCGTTTCTTTCTGCCAGAATATAGAACCATGCATCATCCGGACATTCGAATGGTCCCTGATGCATATTTTGAGAAAATAGTCCTGCCATTATCTAGAATTGACTTGATGTATAGGGCTCAGTTCTAAGGTTTACAGTGTGGTTTCCACCGGGAAGAACTGCATAAAACTGTGTCCATTAGAAACGATTCACAGCTGCAATGAAGACAATTTAGAAAGACAACACAGAAAGAATGAAAGATGTTACTTGGAGTCTCCGGACCTGCCAAACATGGAGTTTGAAAGAAACCCAGAAAGACAAATCTTTTCCAGGTTGAGTCTGACTTAGGTTCCTTTAACTGCAATCTGATGGCATGTCAGGAGACCAGCAAAGAGACTACTTAAAGTGATTTTCCTATCTCTTTATTCCCGATCAAACACTATGCAGAGCAGTCCTCGGGTACTCCTTACGTAGTTCCAAACCCTTGTCAAATGTAGGATTTTGCATGGTCTGAAGAGTCCTGCTTCCTAAGTAGGCTTACCTTACCGGGACGGGCTGCTCATTACTGGAGGCCCCTCGAGCCAGTCACTAATTTGTTTGCTTATTTCACAAACACTGTTGAACACTTATTGCATGCTTTGTGTAGGGCACACAAATATTTTTTTTTTAATGCAGTTCCTGCTCTCAAGAGGTATGCTATTGTTTTGTTTATGGATGGCTGCCCTAAATTAATAATGTAATTTGGTTAGAATTGTAGTAAAGAGGGGTATTTGAGGGCAACCAGGGATATGAGGCAGAGGGTGATTAAAACCAGCTGGGAGGGTAGGAATGGGGAATGTCAGGGAAAACTTGCCATCTAACAGGCTTCTTTAGAACCAACTAAATAAAATGAGACTTCATGGATCTCAAGGAACTGGAACCACCAGGCTGACTTCGCTCTATATTAATGTTTGCATCAGGTTACCAATTGGTCTGTGCTAAGGTATGTGCTATCATTTGTAGGACTCTTAGAAGGCTTTTGCATGATGTATCAATGTCATGTCAATTTGTGGGTTTATAGTTGGGACTGGGTTCTTAGCATCAGTATTCAGGAGCCCTCTGGCATAGGACATAAAAAAGTAACCTATTTTAAAGTAGTGGTTATATCAAATTCCCAGCTAGTTAGCCCAGTCTACAAACCACAGAGCTCCTGTATGCAAGCTAGCTTTGATATACACTGTTCAGCAGTTAAATAAAGGTATTATTTTGTTTAAAAAAAAATTATCTCTTACTGCCTTGCAGCCACTATGATACCAAACAGAAACTGCCATTTCAATTGAGACAGGCACCCTGGTGAGCATTAACTCATTTGTTTTGGAGTTCTGGTATCTTGGTTGCACAGGTGCCTTGCCAGACCTATGAAAATTTCACATGTAGCTGCCAGAGCCAGCAGTGTCTGTCCTTTGTTCATGCTATAACATCTTTAATTCCTCATCCTTCCTGTCCTTCAAGTCCTACTTCAAATGCCACATCATATACAAAACTAATACATCCTTCTTCTTTCTTGTTTAGAAATAGCTGTGTATATAGTATTATGTCCCTTCGATACACTCTGAACTCCTTAGAGATAGCATCTAAGTCATCTTTATGTCGTATCCTCTATTTCTCTTAGCAGAGTACTTCATTGTTTATTGAATGAAGAAATGGATAGATCGATGAGGGATGGACAATAAATGAACACATAGATACACAGATGATAGGAAACATAGCATGTAGCAAATGAAGGAGGATGTCTGTTGCCTGTTACCTAAGATGGTAATACATACCTGTTATATACCTATTCCTGTTGATGACGTGTTTACCAGCCTGATAAACACGCATGATCGGGAAGAGAAAGTATTTTGGATTGAACCATACTTGGCACATAAATGTCCTCAGCCTGAAGGGTTTGATAAATAGGAAGCATGCGAGGTTTAGCTTGAGATTGTAAAAACAATCTTTATATTTTGTACATGGAACGAAAACAGACAGAGTTTGCAAGAACTACAGCCTAGTCAGATCTGGACCGATATATAAAACGATCTTCTAAATATGGACAGACTAAATGTTTGATTTTTTTCATAATGACTTCAAAAGTGTTCAAAATAATGTTCACTTTGTATTGCATGATCAAGGAACATAGTGATTATGGATTTAATATTTTTTACATTTTAAAACTAAACTAGTTTTACTCAGTCTTTTGTTCCCTGTCCTCTGATTATGGTGCCGAGATAATACTTTTGACTTTAGAGTATTACAAAGTCATCCCAGTAGCTATTTGAGCAGAAGTAATGGACGTAAGATCTAGTTAATAAGAATAATGAAAATACTTTTATTATGTATTGATTTTCTGATAGGTTTATTTGGGCTTTTCTTCCCTCTTTATTTTCCTCATAGCGCGGGAGTTGGCCGGACTGGTTGCTTCATCGTCATAGATGCCATGTTAGAAAGAATAAAGCATGAAAAAACTGTAGATATTTATGGCCATGTAACTTTAATGAGAGCCCAGAGGAACTACATGGTTCAAACAGAAGACCAATACATCTTTATCCATGATGCACTGTTAGAAGCAGTGACTTGTGGAAATACCGAAGTGCCAGCTAGAAACTTGTATGCCTACATTCAGAAGCTGACACAAATAGAAACAGGAGAGAATGTCACAGGAATGGAGCTCGAATTTAAGGTATGGTATTGGATGTGATGTGGTTATTCAGGAGCAAGTCATTCTGGGTTTGTCTTTGAGTTGTGGCTTTACTTTAACCTTTCAAATTTGTGAAGTACAAGATTCATTTGACCTTTCATTTGACATTATGAAATGTATTCCTCCCCTTTTCCTCTTCTATTCTTTGCTTCCTAACAATATGTTGAGCCCTTATGTCTCCTAATTTGAGACTATACTTTCAGAAAATATATAGAAATCCGATAGGCTGTAGAGAGTGATTAGGTAGATATGAAAAGCAGTGCAATTTGAACAGTCATTTACTTTAAGTAAACAAAAGATTTATATCTAAAAGGGAAATCTGGTGTACATTCCATTCAAACCGTAGGTAAAAATGATCTTTGTTGGGTTTTTCCTTTTTTTTTTTTTTTTTTCTATTCAACAGCGTCTAGCCAGCTCAAAAGCTCACACCTCAAGATTTATCAGTGCCAATCTTCCATGTAATAAATTCAAAAATCGCCTTGTTAATATTATGCCATATGAATCCACAAGGGTATGCCTGCAGCCTATCCGTGGAGTAGAAGGATCTGATTACATCAATGCCAGTTTTATTGATGGATACAGGTATCTACTTTTGCTCCCCTGACTATCCAAAGCCTTGATATTTACATGTGCCCTAGTTTCATAACCAGAATAAATTTCATCTCCATTCAAAGACATTTTCTTTCTGCATAGGTCATCATTTAGTCCCTTGGTATTTGTTTTTTTATTATTTTGGATGGGAGTAAGAAGTAGTAGTTATGAAGTGTTTAATCTGGCCTTCTGCACTCTTCTTTCATAAGCCAATCGGATTTGTAAGGAGTTAATAAAGAATCTGTTTTGTACCATATTTCATAAATTTAATAGATTGTGTGAGAATAATTTCTAGAAAATGAAGCTGCACATCTAAGTGTTTAAGTAATTTGTATGACACATGGAATTGAGCTATTAGCATTGCACTAAAATTCAAATAATAATGATAAAGACATACATCATAATATTAACAAGCAATTTAGTTTCTGAAGTCCCCAAAATGTATTAAGTGCTCTTATTTGATTATGTAATCTTAGCAGGAATTTACTGCAATTGCATTAATAATATGTTTTCATTTTTTATTACCAGGTTGATGTTTATATATCCAGTGTGAGCTTTTGCATGTTCTCTAAATACTGTAACACATTCTCTTCCTTCTGTGTAATTCAGACAACAGAAAGCCTACATCGCTACCCAGGGGCCCTTGGCAGAGACCACTGAAGACTTCTGGCGGATGCTCTGGGAACACAATTCCACCATAGTTGTGATGCTCACCAAGCTGCGTGAAATGGGCAGAGTAAGTGTGTGGCCCTTGTGTGTCTCCTCATAAGACATTGACTCTATGGAGAAATGAAGACTTTGCTTCAATAACTCTTGTGCTAGTTCATTTGTTTTGAAATGCAGTGTACTCTGGACATAATCCGGACCATCATTCCTTGTTAGTTTCTAAATTTGTAAAGCCACATCAAGTTTTTAAATTTATGTGTTTTAAAGAAAGATCTAGTGATTTGTTTCCAGTGAAGCACAAGCATGGAGACAAATGAGTAGCAGGTGTCCCCGTTTGACTTATGTCGGACTCTTAGCATATTCTTACTGCCTTTTGTTCTGGACAGGCTAGAGTTTGATGTGCCATCATTTCTCTGTATGAAGGAACTGGACTTTCTTTTCTTCCTGAGGCAAATTCTTACTTGCCTACCTTTCACTCCCATTGAATAGTGTTGGAAAGCAACATAGTTTTTCTAAGGATATAACCTGGTAATCCCAGATCCACTTTTGAAAAAATGTGTTTTGTTTTTTTTTTTTTGAAATACACATAATAAAATGGTATTAGAAACACTTAAGAAGATTTCTACTATTAATACTACTCTACCATTATGACCTAATATTATTTAGAGATACCTCTTAGATTGACTTGATGTAAGCATTTTTTTCATATTTGCTTCAGATATTTTCTTTCTGTCTTCTTTGTGTAAATTAAATAGAAGTGCAGCTAAAGCCCAACTTTGAGAGCCCCCAGAGAGAACAAAAAGAATATCAGACTAGGAAAGTAACTGACTTACTCTGATTTGGCCACTGACTCTGCAGGGTTCAGCCGAGTCATTAAAATGGCTTGGGCCCCCCATTTCCTTGACAAGTAAGATTGGAACAAATCAATTCAGAGGTTTCTTTCTATGTCCATACTGATGGTTCTCTTCATTCCAAGCCATAGTGGTGCAAGTATGCTGTGGTGGTGCAATGTGTTATTGTCATGGCCAGCATTGTGCAAGGACTGATGTAATTATTTGGATAACTTGTAGGTATGAAGATGCTTACCCTATCAAAGTATTCAATCCTCAATTCAACTCATGTATATTAAGCAGCTACTATCTGCCAGGGACCATGCTGGATGCCATGGGCAAATACTGAACCAAAGGGTTTCCCTATGAAGGGAGCTCATGGTTTCAAGGAGAAAATGAGTCATATGCAATTGGAATTGCCTTGAATTTTGAAATTTTATTAATAGGATAAGGAAATTAGATATAGATAGATAGATAGATAGATAGATAGATAGATAGATAGATGATAGATAGATAGATAGATGATAGATAGATAGATGATACACAAACTGTTCTTTATACTTTGCATAGTTTAACATTAATCTTCTCTCCTTTTAGGAGAAATGTCACCAATACTGGCCAGCAGAACGGTCTGCAAGATACCAGTACTTTGTTGTAGATCCCATGGCTGAGTACAACATGCCACAGTATATCCTAAGGGAATTTAAGGTCACAGATGCCAGGGTAAGTTGGCACAGTCTTCAACTCTTAACCATTAGCTGAAAAGTAGTCTAAGATACCTCTCTCTCTCTCTCTGGGAGAAGCACTTGCCACTTGACTATCAGTCATCCCAAAGAGAAATCACTCATTCTGGAGAACGTTTTTGTTTTTTGTGTGTTTAATATGTAAGAGTAACTTTTCCTCTGTCTGGCAAGCTTTCTCACAAACCTTAGTTTGGCTTTCATTCAAACATAACATCTGGCAGCTCAACCTTGGGGATGCACTTGGTGAGTGTTTGTGCTGGGAAGTGTTTACTGATTGGTTGGCTGTGCTTACATTCACCTTCTCAGCTCATTCTCTTTGGAGTTTTTTTGACTTCTTCATTACTTGAGGCTGTAAATATGTTGTTGTTTTGCAAAGCCCTTTAGGTCATATGGACCCAGAGGTTAATTTGGTGTGATTTTAAAACTGCAAAGCTAATGGCATTCTTTAGAAAAATCTGACAAGCTTTGCACATTCTAATTTGATTCCTGGCATGGCTTATTCCTCAGTGTGCTAATGTGTCTGTCCATGAGAGCTGTGCTCCCATGACCCTTGTTGGCTAATTTTCATTCTGCATTTCTTATCTGGATTGTTGAGTCCAAGGTTCAGCCCTGATGTAAGATGTTCTGTGCATAAACTCTAATATCTTTGCCTTTGGCCACTTTCAACCCATGATTACAAACACATCTTAAGGGAGACCAGGTCAGTTCAAAGACCTGCCTTGTATTTGGAACTGTCATAGTGGGTGGGTTGAATAAAACTCCAGGGTAAGACTATTTAGTTGATCCATTTTTTTTTTCTGGAAAGCAGCTTTCTGCAAACTTATGTTTGGAGATTGTCTGCTAATCCCCAAAGCCTGGCCCTGGCTGTTGACCTTAAGTGAAAGAGAAATTGGTTAGCAGGAGGATTGGCCTAGGTGACAGACCTGTTAATCCCAGAAAGTTGTATTAACTATTCTGAAGGTGACTGTATTCAAGGAAGCAGTTAAATGTCTAGGTCGTGAGTGTGACCTGCCCCATTGTTTAAAAAAAAAAAAAAAAAAATAGTGCTCTTTCAGAATTTGAAGCTAGGTATGTGAGTGAAAATAGAAAGTGCATTTTGAGTAAACTCACCAACTATTCCTGGTGATAAAGAAAAGGGACCAGGCCCCACCAATGGCAGAGACACTTTTCCTACTCCACACATGCACAACTTAACTTAAATCTGATCCAATAAACAAAAGGAGATTGAAACCAGAAGTTGCTCACCTTTTTTTTTTTTTTAAAGTCTCCCTGTAATTGTATAATTTTCTTAGCTACTACATTTGCTGTTTGTGCTCCTGGAGTGTAAGTTCTGGATACATGTGCAGAACATGCAGGTTTGTTACATAAGTATACACGTGCCATGGTGGTTTGGTGCACCATCAACCCATCATCTACATTAGGTATTTCTCCTAATGCTATCGTTACCCTAGACCCCAACCCTACAACAGGCCACAGTGTGTGATGTTCCCCTCCCTGTGTCTGTGTGTTCTCATTGTTCAACTCCCACTTTTGAGTGCAGTGTTTGGTTTTCTGTTCCTGTGTTAGTTTGCTGAGAATGATGGTTTCCAGCTTCATCCATGTCCCTGCAAAGGACATGAACTCATCCTTTTTTATGGAATACTCACTATAGTATTCCATAGTGTATATGTGCCACATTTTCTTTATCCAATCTATCATTGATGAGCATTTGGGTTGGTCCCAAGTCTTTGCTATTGTGAACAGTGCTGCATTAACATACCTGTGCAGGTGTCTTTATAGTAGAATGATTTATAATCCTTTGGGTATACACTCAGTAATGGGATTGCTGGGTCAAATGGTATTTCTGGTTCTAGATCCTTGAGGAGTCACCAAACTGTCTTCCACAATGGTTGAACTTATTTACACACCCACCAACAGTGTAAAAGCATTCCTGTTTCTCCACATCCTCCCCAGCATCTGTTGTTTCCTGACTTTTTAATGATCGCCATTCTAACTGGTGTAAGATGGTATCTCATTGTGGTTTTGATTTGCATTTCTTTAATGACCAGTGATTGATAGCATTTTTTCATATGTTTGTCTGCCGCATCAATGTCTTCTTTTGAGAAGTGTCTGTTCATATCCTTCGCCCACTTTTCTTGTTGTTTTCTTGTAAATTTGTTTAAGTTCTTTGTAGATTCTGGATATTAGCCCTTTGTCAGATGGATAGATAGCAAAAATTTCCTCCCATTCTGTAGGTTGCCTGTTCACTCTGATGGTAGTTTTTTTGCTGTGCAGAAGCTCTTTGGTTTAACTAGATCCTATATGTCAATTTTGGCTTTAGTTGCCATTGCTTTTGGTGTTTCAGTCCTGAAGTCTTTGTGTATACCTATGTCCTGAATGGTATTGCCTAGGTTTTCTTCTAGGGTTTTTATGGTTTTACCTCTTAGGATTAAGTCTTTAATTCTTCTTGAGTTAATTTTTGTGTAAGGAAGGGATCCAGTTTCAGTTTTGTGCATATGGCTAGCCAGTTTTCCCAACCCCATTTATTAAATAAAGGAGCTTTTCCCCATTCTTGTTTTTCCTCAGATTTGTCAAAGATAAGATGTTTGCAGATGTGTGGCGTTACTTCTGAGGACTCTGTTCTGTTCCATTGGTCTATATATCTGTTTTAGTACCAGTACCATGCTGTTCTGGTTACTGTAGCCTTGTTTGAAGTCAGGTAGCACGATGCCTCAAGCCTTGTTCTTTTCGCTTAGGATTGTCTTGGGTTTGTGGGCTCTGTTTTGGTTCCATATCAAATTTAAAGTAGTTTTTTCCCATTCTGTAAAGAAAGTCATTGGTAGCTTGATGGGGATAGCATTGAATCTATAAGTTACTTTGGGCAGTATGGCCGTTTTCACAATATCAATTCCTCCTATCCATGAGCATGGAATATTTTTCTATTTGTTTGTGTCCTCTCTTAGTTCCTTGAGCAGTGGTTTGTAGTTCTCCTTTAAGAGGTCCTTCACATCCCTTATAAGTTGGATTCCTAGGTATTTTATTCTCTTTGAAGCAATTGTGAATGGGAGTTCACTCGTGATTTGGCTGTTATTGGTATATAGCAATGCTTGTGATATTTGCACATTTATTTTGTATCCTGAGATTTTGCTGAAGTTTCTTATCAGCTTGAGAGTTTGGGCTAAGACGATGGGGTTTTCTAAATATACAATCATGTCATCTGCAAACAGGGACAATTTGACTTCCTCTTTTCCTAGCTGAATACCCTTTATTTCTTTCTCTTGCCTGATTGCCCTGGCCAGAACTTCCCAATAGTGTGTTGAATAGGAGTGGTGAGAGAGGGCATCCCTGTCTTGTGCCAGTTTTCAAAGGAAATGCTTGCAGTTTTTGCCCATGCATTATGATAGTGGCTGTGGGTTTATCATAAATAGCTCTTCTTATTTTGAGATACGTTCCATTAATACCTAGTTTATTGAGAGTTTTTAGCACAAAAAGTGGTGGTGAATTTTGTCAAAGGCCTTTTCTGCATCTATTGAGATAATCATATGGTTTTTGTCATTGGTTC
Source organism: Hylobates moloch (assembly GCF_009828535.3). Classification (NCBI taxonomy): domain Eukaryota; kingdom Metazoa; phylum Chordata; class Mammalia; order Primates; family Hylobatidae; genus Hylobates; species Hylobates moloch. Next base: position 70,266,650 of record NW_026652294.1, read on the forward strand.
TGTTTATGTGATGGATTACGTTTATTGATACGCATATGTGGAAGAAGCCTTGCATCCCAGGGATGAAGCTGACTTGATCGTGGTGGATAGGCTTTTTGATGTGCTGCTGGATTCAGTTTGCCAGTATTGTATTGAGGATTTTTGCATTGATGTTCATCAGGGATATTGGCCTGGAATTTTCTTTTTTGTTGTGTCTTTGCCAGGTTTTGGTATCAGGATGATGCTGGCCTCCTACAATGAGTTAGGAAGGAGTCCCTCTTTTTCTGTTGTTTGGAATAGTTTCAGAAGGAATGGTACCAGCTCCTCTTGGCACCTCTGGTAGAATTTGTCTGGTCCTGGACTTTTTTTGGTTGCTAGGCTATTAATTACTTTCTCAATTTCAGAACTTGTTATTGGTCTATGCAGAGATTCAACCTCTTCCTGGTTTAGTCTTGGGAGAGTATGTGTCCAGGAATTTACCCATTTCTTCTAGATTTTCTAGTTTATTTGCATAGAGGTGTTTATAGTATTCTGGGATGGTAGTTTGTATTTCTGTGGGATTGGTGGTGATTTCCCCTTTGTCATTTTTTATTGTGTCTATTTGAGTCTTCTGTCTTTTCTGTCTATTTTGTTGATCTTTTCCAAAAGCCAGCTCCTGGATTCATTGATTTTTTGAAGGGTTTTTCGTGTCTCTGTCTCCTTCAGTTCTGTACTGTTCTTAGTTATTTCTTGTCTTCTGCTAGCTTTTGAATTTGTTTGCTGTTGCTTCTCTAGTTCTTTTAATTGTGATGTTAGGTTGTCGATTTTAGATCTTTCCTCCTTTCTCTTGTGGGCATTTAGTTCTATAAATTTCTCTCTACACGCTGCTTTAAACGTGTGCAAGAGATTCTGGTACATTGTGTCTTTGTTCTTGTTGGTTTCAAAGAACATCTTTATTTCTGCTTTCATTTTGTTATTTACCCAGTAGTCATTCAGGAGCAGGTTGTTCAGCTTCCATGTAGTTGTGTGGTTTTGAGTGTTTTTTTAATCATGAGTTCTAATTTGATTGATTGCACTGTGGTCTAAGAGACCGTTTGTTATGATTTCCATTCTTTTGCATTTGCTGAGGAGCGTTTTACTTTCAATTATGTGGTCAATGTTTGTTAGAATAAGTGCAATGTGGTGTTGAGAAGAATGTGTATTCTCTTGATTTGGGATGGAGAGTTCTGTAGATGTGTATTAGGTCTGCTTAGTCCAGAGCTGAGTTCAAGTCCTGAATGTCCTTGCTAATGTTCTGTCTCATTGATCTGTCTGATATTGACAGTGGGGTGTTAAAGTCTCCCACTATTATTGTGTGGGAGTCTAAGTCTCTTTGTAGGTCTCTAAGAACTTGCTTTATGAATCTGGGTGCTCCTGTATTGGGTTCACATATATTTAAGATAGTTAACTCTTCTCTTCTTTGTCCATTGATCCCTTTGCCATTATGTAATGGCCTTCTTTGTCTCTTTTGATCTTTGTTGGTTTAAAGTCATCAGTTTTGTCAGAGACTAGGATTCCAACCCCTGCTTTTTATTTTGCCTTCCATTTGCTTGGCAGATCTTCCTCCATCCCTTTATGTTGAGCCTGTGTGTATCTCTGCGTGTGAGATGGGTCGTCTCAATACAGCACACTGATGGATCTTCACTCTTTATCCAATTGGCCAGTCTGTGTCTTTTAATTGGGGCATTTAGTCCATTTACTAAGGTTAATATTGTTATATGCAAATTTGATCCTGTCATTATGTTGCTGGCTGGTTATTTTGCCCGTTCATTGATGCAGCTTCTTCATAGCATCGATGGTCTTTACAATTTGGTATGTTTTTGCAGTGGCTGGTACCGGTTGTTCCTTTCCATATTTAGTGCTTCGTTCAGGAGCTCTTGTAAGGCAGGCCTGGTGGTGACATAATCTCTCAGCATTTGCTTTTCTGTAAAGGATTTTATTTCTCCTTTGCTTATGAAGCTTAATTTGGCTGGATATGCAATTCTGGGTTGAAAATTACAGTATTGTTAAACAGGTAACCTTTAAACGAAGTCAGGCAGTCTTTCCGCCAAATAGAAGGCATTTGCATACATGACCTCTTCTTGCTATTAAAAGCAACTGTGGTCAGAAATGAAATCCCCAGGACATTCAGAGGAGAAGAAATCTGTATTACCTAGCCTCTGGGTCTCCTTCCTGTGCTTTCCAAATCATTTCCAGAAACAAACAGAGGGAAGTAAATCATGCTTCTGTGGTAACCATCCATAAGGTACTTATGGGGCCAAATAGTTTTCTCTATTTCTCAGTATTCCCACACACTTGGTGTCATCTTCCTGTTTACCTCCATCCCCAAATAACATCAGTCAGGAATCTGGCATGTGCCTGTGAAAAACACCAGGCGAGGTGATGAGTGCTCATCTCACATTGAGATCCTGTCTCTTCTCATATGAGTGAATGATAAAGAAAGATTGAGTCCCTATTCACTTACCCAGAACCTTGGGAACGTGCACACATGTATCTAAAAAAACTTTGATGGGGAAATATGTGTTAACGAAAACAGAAAGGAGGAACAAGTTGAAACCTCTTTAGTGAGAAGAGACCATTTAGGAGTAGTACCTCTTCAAATGAGATCAGTCTCTCTAAGCTTGGATTATTTCTCTCTGCTGATGAGTCAGGGGAGAAGGTTGATGGGCAATGTATTATTTCTGCTTCTATAAACAGAGGCTTCCTTCCACTTTTCTTGTACTTTGAGAAACAAACAAACACCTTAAATTTCCACAAGGAATCAGAAATGCCTTAGTGTCTTCATTTCCACCCAGATATACGTCATGAGTCAGAGCAATTTTACCTAATCACTCTAAAAAAGAAAGACTGCTCTTTCTTACATCTGGCTTTTTTTTCCTACCTTTTGGTTTATCTATGTTAAAGCCCCCCACAGACTGTTTGTTAATTCCTGTGGTCAGCCAGGGAGAGCTGTTTTTCAGAAAAGGGCATTTGTTTGCTAATCGTCCTTGATATCCTTGAGGGAATGCTTTACTTCCCACTTAACAGCACAGTCACATGGTTCATGCTATGTCCCCTGCCATGGCTGGAAATTGTATTCCTCTGAGACATGGGGGGCATCCAGGTTAACAGCAACTACCGGGTTTGTGTCAGATACTTTTTAAATTTCACCATTTGTCATTTGACAATGTTTGTTAGAAATACGCAAGCACAGCAGATGTGAAGTTAGTTAGTTATTGTGACAACTGCAAAAACTCTGGTCTGGATGACATGCCTAGGTGCTTGTTTCAGTATTACAAAGTGATTGATTGATTGATTAGTTTCTGAAATTTTTGAAATGGAGTATATATGTTCCATTTTGGAAGGAATGCAGACGTGATCAATGGTTACAAACCCAAACTTTGGGTCTCAGAAGCATTTGCTAATAAATAGGGGAACTATGTGGCTATTTACTAATGAGAACCAGGTTTTTAACTGGGCACTGCAAGAGTAAATAAATTTCTGATTTAAAGGTATGTGAGTGTGGACAATATTCATAGCAGATAAACATAACGAAGTAAGTTTCTAGTTAAACATGTTCCTAACTTTTTCTACCCTTTTTGTTTTTGGGAAATAAAAATGATTGCTCTTGTGGTCTATACGCTTGCTGAATCCTCCTGGCATCTTCCTTTGTGGCTGGGTATGTGGCTTTCCTTCTAAAGGACGGCCAGTCCCGAACAGTAAGGCAGTTCCAGTTCACTGACTGGCCAGAGCAAGGAGTGCCAAAGTCCGGAGAAGGATTTATTGACTTCATCGGCCAAGTCCATAAAACAAAAGAGCAGTTTGGCCAAGATGGACCCATTTCAGTCCATTGCAGGTAAGTTACAATTCAAGAATGGTAAGTAAATTTCTGTTTGTGATTAAAGCAGTGATAGCTGTGAAAATAAGTGGTGGTGTTTCTTCATTGTCTGTATACAATTTTTGGAGTAAGTAAGTTTGCTTATTTGAAATTTTATTCTGGGCAGTGTATTATGAAACTTAAAGCAGGATTGATTTCTCTTTCTTTTCATAAAGTGACAATAACCAGAGGAAAATGTTTATCCCCAAAATTTGCTTCCCGTTAGACAAACCAAATTACCAATTTTACCTTAATGGGAATTGTCGGTACCTCCCCTAGTAATAATTTGTTCTGTTAATCATTTCATATTTGCTTTTGCTTTCATAGCAATGCACTGATAACTGTCTTTCTCTGGTGTTTGTCTTTGTGAAGAACTCATGAATAGCTATCAAATCTTAATTCCTGCCAGTCAATAAGTGCTTAATATGGTACCTCAGTTAAAAAAATGCAATTTGCTTGAAAATTGTTGCTATATCAGAAAATGAAGCACCTTCAAGTTAATTATCTTCAATAGTTTCTAGAGCATTTTATAACTCAAGTCATTGAAGTTAATAGAAATAGCAAGTAAAAGCAAGTAAATGGTTCAGACATTCACCATAAATTTAGTGTTTTTGGAAGTTGCTATGCAAAAACCTGCTAACAAAAGCAATTCACCGAATTTTATTTATTTTTTGTATCCTATTCGTTTATTTAAACTTTTAATTTCAAAATAATTACAAATTCACTAAAAGCTAAAACAACAACAACAAAAAAACCAGGAGGTCTTATACACTCTAAAACCAGGAGGTCTTATACACTCTTTATGCAGTTCCCTGAAGTTAGTTAGCATCTTCCTAACTAACTATAAGAAAATATCAAAAACAGGAAATTGGCAATGGTATACATAGAGCTTATTAACATACAAGCATAACTTATTACAGTCGAATGATACCAAAGCTTTGCTACTTTGTTGAGTGTAGATACCTTAGTTCCCTGTAAGTCCTATTACCCTGACTGACTGCTTTTAAGAATACAATTGTTTTAAGTACCACATCAGATAATGTCACAATTTTCCCTTTGATATACCAAACATGATGATGTAAAAAATTGATACAAAGGAAAGTCTATCCTATTTAACAGTGTTTTTACTCATTCTATCAATCAATCATTCTTCTTTCCTTTCTGAAGTTCAAAATCGTTTCCATTAGCCATGCTTTAAAGGTAGGTCTCCTGAAACAAACTCTCCAAGTTTTTAGGTTTTAGGGTACATGTGCACAGCGTGCAGGTTTGTTACATATGTATCCATGTGCCATGTTGGTGTGCTGCGCCCATTAACTCGTCATTTAGCATTAGGTATAGCTCCTAATGCTGTCCCTCCTCACTAATATATTTTAGGGTTCTAGCAACTTGACATCTAAATTGCTAATCTTTTTATGGTGAAACTCTTGAGTGAGTTTATTAAAAAATACATTTTGCTTCAGCACATCAAAGAAAACTATAGTTCTTTATGACATAGAAGGCAGGGTCTCAAAATAGGACAAATACTAGACTTGGGCTAAGATGATATCTGTGTTCCAGTCTCAATTCTATTACTTGGCTCTATGAAGTAATGAAGTTTCGTTATCTTAGCTGATGTTTGTTTAAAGTCCTTTCTAGCATCCTTTGTTTCTCAGGCATGTTATAAGAAGCAAACCTTTATCTACGTACATTTGCTTTCTACTGAGTTATTAAACATAACATTCTTTGCAAACCAACCAAAGAGCATGTAGGAAATGACACATGGAATCAAATACAGGCATACCTCAGAGATGTTACGGGAGTTTAGTTCCAGATTACCACAATGAAATATATATCACAATAAAAGGAGTCACACATATTTTCTGGTGTCCCACTGCATATAAAAAGTTGTGTTTACTTTATACTATAGTCTATTTAGTGTGCAATAGCATTATGTCTAAACAACAATGTACTTACAAGAGCTGGAAAGATGGCTGAATAGGAGCAGCTCCAGATTGACACAGAAGGCAGGTGATGTCTGCATTTCCCATTGCAGCTCATTGGGACTGGCTGGACAGTGGGTGCAGCCCACAGAGGGCGAGCCAAAGCAGGGCGTAGCGTTGCCTACCGAGGAAGCACAAGGGGTCAGGGGATTTCCCTTTCCTAGCCAAGGGAAGCCGTGAGAGACTGTACCACAAGGAACAGTACACTCTGGCCCAGATACTGCACTTCTCCCACAGTCTTTGCAACTGTTAAACCAGGAGATTCCCTCCAGTGCCTGGCTTGGTGGGTCCCACCCCCATCCCACCCCCACAGAGCCCAGCAAGATAAAATCCACTGGCTTGAAAATCTCACTGCTAGCACAGCTGTCTGAGGTCGACCTGGGACATTGGAGCTTGGTGAGGGGAGGGGTGTCTGCCATTGCTGAGGCTAGAGTAGGCTGTTTTACCCTCACAGTGTAAACAAAGCCGGCAGGAAGTTCAAACTGGGCTGAATCCACCGCAGCTCAGTAAGGCCAGCTGCCTCTCTAGATTACTCCTTTCTGGGCAGGGCATCTCTGAAAAAAAAAAAAAAAGACAGCAGCCCCAGTCCCAGACTTACTTACAGATAAAACCCCCATCTCACTCGGACAGAGCACCTGGGGGAAGGGGCAGCTAATGGGTACAGCTTCAGCAGACTGAAACATCCCCACCTGGCAGCTCTGATGAGAGCAGCAGTTCTCCCAGTTCAGTGTTCCAGCTCTGATAAGGGACAGACTCTCTCCTCAAGTGGGTCCCTGACCCCCACGTATCCTGACTGGGCAACACCTGCCAGTAGGGGCTGACAGGTACCTCATATAGGAGGGCACTGGCTGGCATCTGGCAGGTGCCCCTCTGGGATGGAGCTTCCAGAGGAAGGAACAGGCAGCAATCTTTGCTGTTCTGAAGCCTCTGCTGATTGATAATACCCAGGCAAAAAGCGTCTGGAATGGACCTCCAGCAAACCTGCAGCAGAGAGGCCTGGTTGTTAGAAGTAAAATAACAAACAAAGGAATAGCAGGTCCACCCAGAGACCCCATCTGAAGGTCACCATCATCAAAGGCCAAAGGTAGATAAATCCATGAAGATGGGGAGAAACCAGCATAAAAAGGCTGAAAATTCCAAAAACTAGAATGCCTCTTCTCCTCCAAAGGATCACAACTCCTCGTCAGCAAGGGAACAAGACAGGACAGAGAATGAGTTTGACAAATTGACAGATGTCAGCTTCAGAAGGTGGGTAATAACAAACTCCTCCAAGCTAAAGGACCATGTTACTAATTTAATGCAAGGAAGCTAAGAACCTAGAAAAAAGGTTATAGGAATTGCTAACTAGAATAAGCAGTTTAGAGAACATAAATGACCTGATGGAGCTGAAAAACACAGCACGAGATCTTCATGAAGCATACACAAGTATCAATAGCCAGATCAATCAAGTGGAAGAACGGATATCAGAGATTAAAGCATGAAGACAAGATTAGAGAAAAAAGAGTGAAAAGAAATGAACAAAGCCTCCAAGAAATATGGGACTATATGAAAAGACCAAATTTACGTTTGATTGGTTTACCTGAAAGTGAAAGGGAGAATGGAACCAAGTTGGAGAAAACTCTCCAGGATATTATCCGAAAGTGAAAGGGAGAATGGAACCAAGTTGGAGAAAACTCTTCAGGATATTATCCAGAAGAACTTCCCCAACCTAGCAAGACAGGCCAACATTCAAATTCAGGAAATACTGAGAACACCACTAAGATACTCTTTGAGAAGAGCAACCCTAAGACACATAATCATCAGATTCACCAAGGTTGAAGTGAAGGAAAAAATGTTAAGGGCAGCCAGAGACAAATGTCAGCTTGCCCACAAAGGGAAGCACATGAGACTAACAAACAGGGGGTCTCTCGACAGCAACCCTACAGGCCAGAAGACCGTGGGGGCCAATATTCAACATTCTTAAAGAAAAGAAGAGAATTTTCTATCCAGAATTTCATATCCAGCCAAACTAAGCTTCATAAGTGAAGGAGTAATAAAATCCTTTACAGAGAAGCAAACGCTGAGTGATTTTGTCACCACCAGGCCTGCCCTAAAAGAGCTCCTGAAGGAAGCACTAAACATGGAAAGGAACAACTGGTACCAGTCACTGCAAAAACATACCAAATTGTACAGACCATCGGTGCTAGGAAGAAACTGCATCAATTAACAGGCAAATAACCAGCAAACATCACAATGACAGGATCAAATTCACACATAACCATATTAACCTTAAATGTAAATGGGCTAAATGCCCCAATTAAAAGACTCGGACTGGCCAATTGGATAAAGAGTGAAGATCCATCAGTGTGCTGTATTCAGAGACCCAGCTCACATGCAAAGACACACATAGGCTCAAAATAAAGGGATGGAGGAATATTTACCAAGCAAATGGAAAGAAAAAAAAAGCATGGGATGCAATCCTAGTTTCTGATAAAACAGACTTTAAACCAACAAAGAAGGGCATTATGTAAAGGGATCAATGCAATAAGAAGAGCTAAGTATCCTAAATATATAGGAACCCTGTACAGGAGCACGCGGATTCATAAAGCAAGTTTTTTTTTTTTTTTTTTTTTTTTTGAGATGATGGGGTCTTGCTCTTTTGCCCAGCCCGGAGTGCAGTGGCCCAATCTTCGCTGACAGCAAGCTCCGCCTCCCGGGGTTCACGCCGTTCTTCTGCCTCAGCCTCCTGAGTAGCTGGGACTACAGGCGCCCGCCACTGCGCCGGGCTAATTTTTTGTATTTTTTTTTTTTTTTTTAGTAGAGACGGGGTTTCACCTTGTTAACCAGGATGGTCTCGATCTCCTGACCTCGTGATCCGCCCGCCTCGGCCTCCCAAAGTGCTGGGATTACAGGTGTGAGCCACCGCGCCTGACCATAAAGCAAGTTCTTTAGAGACCTACAAAGAGACTTAGACTCCCATACAATAATACTGGGAGACTTTAACACCCCACTGTCAACATTAGACAGATCCATGAGACAGAAAATTAGCAAGGACATTCAGGACTTGAACTCAGCTCTGGACCAAGCAGACCTAATACACATCTACAGAACTCTCCACCCAAATCAACAGAATATACATTCTTCTCACCACCGCATTGCACTTATTCTAAAATTGACCACATAATTGGAAGTCAAACACTCCTCAGCAAATGCAGAAGAAAAGAAATCATAACAAACAGTCTCTGAGACCACAGTGCAATCAAATTAGAACTCACTCAGGATTAAGAAACTCACTCAAAACCACCCAACTACATGGAAGCTGAACAACGTGCTCCTGAATGACTGCTGCATAAATAACAAAATGAAGGCAGAAATAAAGAAGTTCTTTGAAACCAATGAGAACAAAGACACAGTGTACCAGAATCTCTGGACACACTTAAAGCAGCGTGTAGAGAGAAATTTATAGCACTACATGCCCACAAGAGAAAGCAGGAAACATCTAAAATCGACACCCTAACATCACAGTTAAAAGAAAGAACTAGAGAAGCAAGAGCAAACACATTGAAAAGCTAGCAGAAGGCAAGAAATAACTAAGATCAGAACAGAACTGAAGGAGATAGATAGAGACACAAAAAAACCCTTCAAAAAATCAATGAATACAGGAGCTGGCTTTTGGAAAAGATCAACAAAATTGATTGATAGAACTCTAGCCAGACTAATATAGAAGAATCAAATAGATTAGATACAATAAAAAATGATAAAGGGGAAATCACCACTGATCCCAATGAAATACAAACTACCATCAGAGAATACTGTCAACACCTCTATGCAAATAAACTAGAAAATCTAGAAGAAATGGATAAATTCCTGGACACATACACCCTCCCAAGACTAAACCAGGAAGATGTCGAATCTCTGCATAGACCAATAATAAGTTCTGAAATTGAGGCAGTAATTAATAGCCTAGCAACCAAAAAAAGTCCAGGACCAGACAAATTCTACCAGAGGTACCAAGAGGAGCTGGTACCATTCCTTCTGAAACTATTCCAAACAATAGAAAAAGAGGTACTCCTTCCTAACTCATTTTATGAGGCCAGCATCATCCTGATATCAAAACCTGGCAGAGACACAACAAAAAAGAAAATTCCAGGCCAATATCCCTGATGAACATCGATGCAAAAATCCTCAATACAATACTGGCAAACTGAATCCAGCAGCACATCAAAAAGCCTATCCACCACGATCAAGTCAGCTGCATCCCTGGGATGCAAGGCTCGTTCAACATACACAAATCAATAAATGTAATCCATCAGATAAAGAGAGCCAATGACAAAAACCACATGATTATCTCAATAGATGCAGAAAGGGCCTTTGACAAAATTCAACACCACCTTGTGCTAAAAACTCTCAATAAACGAGGTATTGATGGAACGTATCTCAAAATAAGAAGAGCTATTTATGACAAACCCACAGCCACTATGATACAGAATGGGCAAAAACTGGAAACACTCCCTTTGGAAAGTAGCACAAGACAAGGATGCCCTCTCTCACTGCTCCTATTCAACATAGTGTTGGAAGTTCTGGCCAAGGCAATCAGGCAACAGAAAGAAATAAAGAGTATTCAATTAGGAAAAGAGGAAGTCAAATTGTCCCTGTTTGCACATGACAAGATTGTATATTTAGAAAATCCCATCATCTCATCCCAAAATCTCCTTAAGCTGATAAGTAACTTCAGCAAAGTCTCAGGACACAAAATCAATGTGCAAAAATCACAGGCATTCCTATACACCAATAATAGCCAAATCGTGAGTGAAGTCCCATTCACAACTGCTACAAAGAAAATAAAATACCTAGGAATACAACTAACTAACTAACAAGGAATGTGAAGGATCTCTTCAAGGAGAACTACAAACCACTGCTCAAGGAAATAAGAGAGGACACAAACAAATGGAAGAACATTCCATGCTCATGGATAGGAAGAATCAATATCGTGAAAATGGCCATACTGCCCAAGGTAATTTATAGATTCAATGTCATCCTCCATCAAGCTACCAATGACTTTCTTCACAGAATGGAAAAAACTACTTTAAATTTGATATGCAACCAAAAAAGAGCCCACAAACCCAAGACAATCCTAAGCGAAAAGAACAAGGCTTGAGGCATCATGCTACCTGACTTCAAACAAGGCTACAGTAACCAAAACAGCATGGTACTGGTACCAAAACAGATCTATAGAGCAATGGAACAGAACAGAGGCCTCAGAAGTAAGGCTATACATCTGCAAACATCTTACCTTTGACAAACCTGAGGAAAAACAAGAATGGGGAAAGGCTCCTCTATTTAATAAATGGTGTTGGGAAAACTGGCTAGCCATATGCACAAAACTGAAACTGGATCCCTTCCTTATACAAAAATTAACTGAAGATGGATTAAAGACTTAAACCTGAGACGTAAAACTATAAAAACCCTAGAAGAAAATCTAGGCAATACCATTCAGGACATAGGTATACACAAAGACTTCAGGACTAAAACACCAAAAGCAATGGCAAATAAAGCCAAAATTGACAAATGGGATCTCATTAAACTAAAGAGCTTCTACACAGCAAAAAAAACTACCATCAGAGTGAACAGGCAACCTACAGAATGGGAGGAAATTTTTGCTATCTATCCGTCTGACAAAGAGCTAATAACCAGAATCTACAAGGAACTTAAACAAATTTACAAGAAAACAACAACCTCATCAAAAAGTGGGCGAAGGATATGAACAGACACTTCTCAAAAGAAGACACTGATGCAGCAGACAAACATAGGAAAAATGATGCTCACTATCACTGGTCATTAGAGAAATGCAAATCAAAACCACAATGAGATACCATCTTACACCAGTTAGAATGGCGATCATTAAAAAGTCAGGAAACAACAGATGCTGGGGAGGATGTGGAGAAATAGGAATGCTTTTACACTGTTGGTGGGTGTGTGAATTAGTTCAACCATTGCAGTTTGGTGATTCCTCAAGGATCTAGAACCAGAAATACCATTTAACCTAGCAATCCCATTACTGAGTGTATACCCAAAGGATTATAAATCATTCTACTATAAAGACACATGCACACGTATGTTTATTGTGGCACTATTCACAATAGCAAAGACTTGTAACCAACCCAAATGTCCATCAATGATAGATTGGATAAAGAAAATGTGGCACATATACACCATGGAATACTGTGCAGCCATAAAAAAGGATGAGTTCATGTCCTTTGCAGGGACATGGATGAAGCTGGAAACCATCATTCTCAGCAAACTAACACAGGAACAGAAAATCAAACACCGCATATTCTCACTTATAAATGGGAGTGGAACAGTGAGAACACGTGGACTCAGGGAAGCGAACATCACACACCGGGGTGTCAGGGGGTGGGGGGCTGGGGGAGGGATAGCATCAGAAGAAATACCTAATGTAGATGATGCATTGATGGGTGCAGTAAACCACCATGGCACATGTATACCTACGTAACAAACCAGCACGTTTTTCTCATCTACCCCAGAACTTAAAGTATAAAGAAAAAAAAAAAAATGCTAATCATCATCTGAGCCTCTGGTAAGTTGTATTCTTTTTGCTGGTAGAGGGTCGTGCCTCGAGGTTGATGGCTGCTGACTAATCGATGGGCGGTGGTTTCTGAAGGGTGCGGTGGCTGTAGCAATTTCTCAAAAGAAAATGAAGTTTGCCACATCAAGTGACTAAGTGACAAAGTCAAGAGCCTTCTCCGTACCATGCAATGTTGTTTGATAACATTTTACTCACAGTAGAACTTCTTTCAAAATTGGAGTCATTGCTCTGCAACCCTGCTGCTTTTCTGTTAACTTTGTTTATGTACTATTCTAAATCTTTTGTTGTCATTTCCACAGTGTTCACAGCATCTTCATGAGTATATTCCATCTTGAGAAACCACTTTCTTTGCTCATCCATAAGAAGCAACTCCTCATGTATTCAGGTTTTATCATGAGATTGCAGCAATTCAGTCACATCTCCTGGCTCTTCTAGTTCTAGTTATCTTGCTATTCCACCATTTTTGCAATTTCTTCCTCTACTGAAGTCTTGAACCCCTCAAAGTCATCCATGAAGATTGGAATCAACTTCTTCCAAACTCCTGTTAATGTTGATAATTTGATCTTCTCCCACGAACCACAAATGTTTTTAATGGCATATAGAATGGTGAATTACTCCCAGTAAATTTTCAATTTACTTTGCCCAGACCTATCAGAGAAAACACTATCTATAGAATGTATAGCCTTATAAAATGTAGTTCTTAAATAACAAAACTTGAAAGTTGAAATTCCTCCTTGATCCATTGGGCTGCAGAATCAATATTGTATTCGCAGGCATGAAAACATTAATCTCCTTGTACATTCCATCAGAGCTCTTGGGTGACAAGGTATGTTGTCAATGAGCAGTATTATCTTGAAAAGAATCTTTTATTCTAAGCAGTACGTCTCAAGAGTGGCCTTAAAATATTCAGTAAACCATGCTATAAACAGATGTGTTATCATCCAAGCTTTCTTGTTCCATTTATAGAACTGGGCTATTTGGTACAAGAGGTCGAGCTTTCAGCCTGTCTTGATGTTCAACGTGCCTTCCTTACTGAAACTTAATTATTTAAAGCTTTTGACTTAAAGTGAGAGATGTATAACTCTTCCTTTCACTTGAGTATATTTAGTGTAATTCTTGAGACCCGTAGGATTTTCAAATGGTAAATGAGCTTTGGCTTCAGCTTAAAGTCACCAGCTGCATGAGCCCCTAACAAGAGAGTCAGCCTGTTCTTTGAAGTTCTGAAGTCAGGCATTGACTCCTCCTCTGTAGCTATCAAAGTCTTAGATGACAACTTCTTCCAATATAATGATGTTTGTCTACATTGAAGATCTGTTTTTTAATGTAGCCACCTTCATCAATGATCTTAGCTGGATCTTCTGGATACTTTGCTACAGCTTCTGTAACAGCACTTACTGCTTCACCTTGCACTTTTATGTTATAGGGTTGGCTTCCTTCCTTAAATCTCATAAGCCAACCTCTGCTAACTTCAAACTTTTCTTCTGCAGCCTCCTCACCTCTCAGCCTTCATAGAATTGACGAGAGTTAGGACCTTGCTCTGGCCTAGGCCTTGATTTAAGGGAATGTTGTAAATGATTTGATCTTCTATCCAGACCTTTAAAACTTTCTTCATATCAGCAGTAAAGCTGTTCTACTTCCTTATCATTCATGTATTCACTGAAGTAGCACTTTTAATTTCCTTCAGGAACTTTTTGCATTCACAACTACGCTGTTTGGTGCAAGAGGCCTAGCTTTCAGCACATCTGGGCTTTAAGCTTAATTATTTCTAGCTTGTGACTTAAAGTTAGTTAGATACACGTGACTCTCCCTTTCACTTGAACACTTCGAGGTCATTGTAGGGTTATTAACTGGCCTAATTTCAATATTGTTGTGTCTCAAGGAATAGGGAGGCCTGAGGAGGAAAAGACAGATGGGGAAACTGCTGGTTGGTGGAGCAGTCATAACACACACATTTGTCAATTAAGTGTTCGTTGTCTTATGGTCATGGTTCATGGCACCCCAAACCAATTGCAGTAGTAACATCAAAGATCAATGATCACAGATCACTTTAACGGATATAACAGTATGAAAAAATTTGAAATATTACAAGAATTACCAAATTGCGACACAGAGACGCAAGCTGAGTATGTGCTGGTGGAAAAATAGCACCAATATACTTGTTCGATGCAAGATTGACACAGACATTCAATTTGTGAAAAACACAGTATCTGCAAAACTCCATAAAGTATAGCACAACAAAACAGTGTATACCCATATTCAGACAAAGTAGATGGTATATATTGGGATTGAATTACCTGGATATTTAACTTTACTCATAATTTGCCCAAATGCTAATTTAAACTTTTCTAAAATAATCTCTCAGGAAAAGAGTATCTTTAATACATCTTCTTAACTTTAGGCATCCTTATATGTATAGGTACATAAATGTGTTATGTGTGCATGTTCTCATTGTTTTTGTCATAAAATAATTTTAATATTCCTTTAGTATAATGCTAAAGGAATTGTGATGCATATACCTAATATATATATATAGAATACACACACGGAAGACTTCTATATATTTTCTCATATATAGAAATATTCTGAAAATACCACTTTTCTTATTTATAACTTATTAAAGTAAGATGATAAAACCAATAAATCGAAAAGTTGTAAGTCCAATGTCTGTTCTTTTTTTGAAAATACTTAGTAGAAAGTAACCCAATGTTTTTGTTACATTCGAGCTATCAAATCAAGGTAAGATAGTCTCTGGAGTACCTAGACCATTCAACAAAAAGATAATAAATCTCAGTTCTCACAACTAAGAGAGACTTTCAGGGTTAAAAGGGACCTTCATGGTCATGTGCTTCATCTTAACAGAAGGCTTCACCGCTGCTAGACATCTTCAATCACTTCTTAAAGACTGACTCCGCATGGATTTTCAAACCTCACTTAACATTTCTGTTTAGACTGTAGAAATCCCATTTATAAAGGGACACACTATTTATATATGCCTGACAGCTACATCCTCCAGTAAATGAATCCATCTATTTTCTACAGCCCGTGCCCAAGTGTTACACATGCTGTTTAATTAGGATCCAAACATGCAGGGATTTTTCAGATTATTCACTGTTTCCCTCATTATCTAAACTTCCCAATGCTTTCCTACGTAAGTAAGTGCACAAGAGCTATGAATTAATTTTCTTTCTTGCTACCGTGAAGATTCTGGAATTATCTTAAAACAATGAAGACAACAGAGAGAAACTCAGAACCTCTCTAATGTGGTTTTAGTTGCTGATCATGTAAAAATGGTAGACAAGTTTAGAGATCAATGGCTCTTAACCATTTTTTTTTTTTTTTTTTAAGATTAGAGACCCCTGTGAGAATCTGTTGAAAGTTCTAAATCTCAAGAAATAAGAAAACAACATAGTATTTACTTCGTGTGTACGTACACTTACAGGACAGTCATAAACCCTCCTGAAGACTAAGTGAAAATCACATATATACCGTTATAGCATCTGTTTTCTCATAAAAAAACCAGTGTAAACATTTGACTAGTTATAGACAAATACGTTTAGGTTATGGGGCATCACATATGAATTTTAAGTAACTGTAAAAAGTGAACAATGTGATAGAAAAGTTGAAGATGCCAAATTCACTTCACCTTATTCTGAATTATTTCATACTTTAAAAATATTAAGTAGGCAGGTTCTAAATTTCAGAATCTCCATGAATATTATAAACCTATATGTTATTTACCCTTTTTTCTTTTCATTTGTTATGTTTCCTTGGTCTTTCTAAAATGGTATAAATCCCCACTGAAAAGACCTTTCATTAACTTACTCCCAACTACTTCATCCTCATTATCACATGCTGTTACAACTCAGTATCCCAAGAGTAATCATTTGATGAATGTGATACCATGTTTTCCTGAACATGGCTGTAAAGAGATATGGAGTGTGGAACCTGGTAGAAGTATGTCCACACCCAAGCAAATGTGGCCAAGACTGTGAGCATCTCACCCAGTAACGTTGCCTTTGTTATTGTGGCAGCGCGGGCGTTGGAAGAACTGGAGTCTTCATAACACTAAGCATTGTTTTGGAAAGAATGAGATACGAAGGAGTCGTAGATATCTTCCAGACTGTCAAAATGTTAAGAACACAACGACCAGCTATGGTACAGACAGAGGTGAGAAAATCCGTTGCATTTTTCACATCTCAAGAGCCCGCGTTTTGCTAGCCTGGACCTCCCGGAGTCCATACTCTCAATACCAGACACAAAATACTGTGGGGAAAGCATCAAACCGTTTAATAATGTCGAACCTCATTTTCCCCCTTTTTAAATGGGGTGAGATTATCAGTATCTTAGTGTTGCTATAGAAATTATGTGAGATTATATGTTAGATTGAGCTATGTTAAATTTTACTACTGGACCATTTTTGACCAATAAAATGGCGATTTCATACAATTCATTATATTCACAGTCCTATAGTATATATTAAATATATAAATATATAGGAAGCATAGTATTTAGTACATAATATAATCTCAGCCCATTTAACTTCTCCATTCTCCCTCTGTATGCCTACAGAGGTATCAGCTCTTCTATATTTCATGTCTTAACAATGGCCATTCAAAACATTTTGATTCTAGATAAGCCTAGAGGTATCATATTAGCCCCTCGTTTCCCATTCCAATAATTAATATGGAAATTTGGATATTTCTCATAATAATAAGAGTTTATGATATAGCCAGTCTGGTCTATTGAGCATTCATTTCTAAAGATAATATTACTGATTGATAGAGTTTATGTTCTGCAAAAGGCCACCAAATTATACAACTTATACGTGTTCCTAAATTCATCATCCACAGTATCTTTCAGACTGATTTCAAAGTAGTGCAAGTGTTTGGCTTGCAATACTCAAAACATTAAGTCAGCCTGACAAACTTAATGGGTCTTGGGGGTTACAGAGGGAAATTGGACATTTAAAAAGCCTTAACACTTAGCCACGCAACTTACTGTGACAAGATAGGAAAGTAAACACCATTTATTTTGCATTACCATTTTTATGATAGAAAAATGCACATTTAAGCAAAATAGAAACTATCTACTTTCAGCCTGATTGGCCACTGAAAATAGGTTTCTTTTATGGGGAAAATCCTACTTTTTCTCATCCCTGTAGAGATCTGTAAATTGTGATTTTTCCATCATCTCTCCAACAATGCTTCAATTTATTCCAATATGATAGTGTTCTTCGTTGTCTGAAAAAGGCCATGCTTCATACTGTTTTTTTTTAGTGTGTGCCTTTCTAAAACAGACAACTAGCAATCACACAGAATTGGGCTGAATTTACAGGTATTTTTTGATGTGGGCAGCCAGTCTTGTGAAGTCATTTTCAGGGATGAAAAGCTTGGATGTCCAGTGCCCTGTGTAAATGGATTTGTGTGCCTGGTGTGCTGTACCAGCTACCTTCTGGCTGTATATGAACATCATATGTAAGTGAAAGAGACAGCCAAAATGTAGCTGAAATGACTGTGAGTGATTCTCATTGCAAGCTCTACTGTCCAAACATAATTTTTAAAAAAATTCAACTTCTTTTGGCAGTAGTTCAGAAGATAAGTAAATTCAGATTTTTCTCAGGACGGTTTGTGTCTGTGTCAGCCTCTCTTAAATATTTAAACTGAGAATTAGTTATCATGAATAAGCAGATCATTGTAAAGGATGACTTTCATCATTATCTGCTTATAAGGCATGTAAGAAGTTTATGTGTTCAGTTGGTGATAATGGTTTGATACCACTGGGAAAACACTTGTCTGGGAAGGTAATGTTCACTCAACCTGCCACTGTTTGGGATTGGGAGATTGTTTTAGTCAAATTGATTGGCAAAATTAATCAGCACCCCATGTGGCTGCTTTTTCTTTGTTCACTATAACCAATTGGTCATTGGATTGGACCGATTGACGAAAGTAGTGATTTTGCCCCTATGTAGATGTAATTTTGTTATCCAAAATTGATTTTTATTTTTCCATTAAAATATGCTCATGGTCCCTTCTTTTGCTTCTCCCCATTCGTTGTCTCCTGCAGGATCAATATCAGTTTTGCTATCGAGCCGCACTAGAGTACCTGGGCAGCTTTGACCACTATGCAACGTAGAAACCCCTGACCCATTCTGGATTTTTACTGCAGGCCCTTCAATATCCATGGAGTCTCTTCTGAGCCATACAGGGCACTTGAGAAGTCCTTCTTAACTTCTAGCTAACAACTACTTAGTGGGACTATTACACACAAAACAAATTAAAAACAAATTATTCCAGGTGGACCAAGATTTCACAGTTTAATAATCTAACCTGAAAAATAATGAAGAGAATCCTGACTGATGAGGCATCTGAAGGATATTATTTACAGATACCTCAAGGATTCAAAACCAAGGGAAGAAGAAATCACAGCAAAGAACCACCATCTTATTCAGGATTGCTTGAAAGGTGCAAGGAGAAATTGCCAGAATGCTGCAGTTCAGCGCAAAATGTGTGCTGGTGCGGCTTCTCACAATGAAACAGACTCCGCTTTGACATCGCCCCTTCCCACCATACTGCTCATAATAACATTTTAGGGGGAAAAGGGGGGGAATGTTTAAAAAGAAAGTCCTTGATTTAGTTTTTTAGTATTGTAAAGAAAGATACTGCTGACCTGTGCTTCATTTCTAACTGTGTAAACTTTTTTTTTTAACAAAATGTATCATTCGATAAAGTGAATTTTAAAAAAGTTACACAACTCTTCATTTTTTATTTCCAAATCGTAGGTTTTTTTAAGCTGTAGAACTGTTATCTGTAATATCTTGCTGTAGAAATATCAAATCATTTTAAAATTTGCACATTTTTGTGCAAAACTCAATCTACAGTATCAGTCTCGTCAGATATATTAATTTTACACTTCTGTTGTTTTGATTGGTGAGAAAGTACCCATTCTCTTCAAATAATCAAAGATAAAAATATTATTTTGTTTTGTTTTTGGAATCAACAGGGAGGCGCAAAGTATAAAGTTGCTGCTAACATATATACATATATATCCATATTTTATAAGGGTGTCTATGTATATATAGTGTGTCCACACGAAAAATAATAGATATAGCTATCAGTCCGTTCTTCCATGATTTAGTTTTTTTAAACATAGAAAAGCTATTGTAAACATCTCTTTCCATTTATTCTTAATTTTTTGACATATTGGTATTTCTTTAAAGGGAAATGAGGAATGCACATCAGTGATTGTCAAACCTCACCCCCTAATTTCCTACCCAATCTCCCCCCACCTAACCAAACCAATCAATCATATTCACAAATTCTGTTTTGTTAGGCTTCCAACAAAGTTCAATATTTCTAACACTCTAGTGCAATAAAAGTTAATTATTAAATAGCTAAGAGGTGTGCATGTGGGAAAGGTCAGTGCATATCCCTTTAGGAGGGGAGAATGTTGTAATATATCAGCTATTGAGTTGTTTAAAAAAAGTGTATTCAATTGTATATTGTCTATAGTATGTGCTATGAAATTTGCATTTATGATATGTAACAGGGGCAAAGCCAAATTCATGTCACTCTGTGCAGTCAGAAACATTTTGTGGCATACAGCATTCCTGGGAAGTGCTGTACTTTGTTTCGTTTTGGTTTTAGTTTTGCATTTAGAGTGCCTTATAATTGATGCCTATTTTAATAGCATTTCTTTTTAGCTTTTGGTTCGTGTTTCCATTCACTGTTCGTATCTGTTACTCTTCCTATTAAAGCATTATCTGTTTACCACATGTACAAAAACTCTTTGAATAATACGCATTCCTAGTTTTCAGCCAAGTCGGGGATGTTAGTGATTGTACCAGCCCAAAGCACTTGGATAATCAGGGCCCTTCTTCCTTTTATAATCGTCAACATCAGAAAATGCTACTTGTTTTATTTATATTCCCTTCCAAATCCTCTCTGGAACATGCAGTAACTGCACCAAACTGATTTTAGTAACAAATATCATTTGGCAACTTTGGAATATATTTGATATTCCATTAGGATTTTTCTAAAAGGGGAAATAAACTATATATATATATATATATATATATATATATATATATGTATCTTTCTTACCCCCAATTCTTCCAACATAATTTCTATAGGAAGCCATGGATGATGGCATAAGTTTGCCACATATTACATGATTTTAAATAATCCTCAAAATATCCAAGGAACTCTTAAAGAGTTTTGGTATGAGTATACTACTTTGGTTTAATTTTAGCTTCATGGATGTTCTGCATGGAAGGATTTTTGTTTTCCACATTTTCCCATTGCTAGCAGTGTGAAATCCAAGAGACCAAACATTTGCAAGCATTGTATTTGAGCACTTTTGTAAAAAACAAAGAAAAAGAAAAAAAAGAAAATATATATAATACTAAAAAAAAAAAAGTATCTAGAAGGCTACCTCAGAATGAGACTCTCTAACCTACATCAGAACCAGAGAAGAATGTGCACTATGTGGGTCTGTTATCATTTTCTTTTAGTTTGTATCTTTTTGGAGATTTATCCAAGTGCCAGATTACCCAGTGCTATAATTTTCTTTTAGTTAGTTAAACAAAGGGGGTCAGACAGACATTGCATCATCCAGACATACCTTGTTGGACATGTAGAATCCGATGGAGCATTGCACACCAGAACGATTGGCCAATGAGCAGCTTCTCTCCCTGAAACAAAAACTGCCCATTTGGTAAAGGGAAAGATGACAATAATCAGAAGAAGAAAATGAATGGGATGCATACCATAGACGAACGAGGCGGAGACTATTGCGGGAATCTTACTGTTCAGGAGCTGTTCCTAGAACTAACTCCCTTACTGTCATTGATGTGCATTCCACTCTGTGCTTTTCTGTACAACCATTCAAGTTTTAATTTCCCAGGTAAACCATCTTTATCTGCCATTACCACAAGCTTTCAAGTTTCCAGTTATTTTCATCATCATAACCAGTACGGTGCTATTATTTACCTATGTACGTGTAGTTATGTATAATTTTGTAATTAGTTACAATGGTAAAAAAATCAAAATATATAAAAAGTGATTTGTACAGAACTTTATTTTAGCTCTTTTTTAAAAATGATTTGCATGGTTAGAAAACAGCGAGGACAGCCAGGGGAGGGAAGGGCCTCTAGGGAACTTTGCACTTTCTATACCTTTGTACTATGCACTGCCCTATTGATTCTACACCCAATAATGATATTACTTGAACCCATCTGTAAGAAACTGCTTCGGAAATTCATTTGTGTGTATGTAAATAACATAACATAGAAACAGGAATGGAAAAAAGTCTGCAGTAATGCACGTATTTTTTTTCTTTCCTGTTTATTATTTTCGGTTTTGCTTTGTTTAAGTCCTTCCTTTTATTTTTAATTCCCTATTTGTTTTTCTTTTGGGGTTTTGGTTCCTTTTGGGTTTTATGGGTGCCCTGATACTCCAGCAGAGATCAGAAGGCTACAGATCCATTCTATCCATCCGTTATGTGGCTTTGCCATCCCAGCTTGGAGTGTCTTTACAAAGATAATAACAGTTGTGTTCTTTGCTCTTGTTTTGGATGCATAGACTGAAAAATTTAAAAAAAATAACTTGTAAAATGGCTTGTTAAAAAATACAATTACCTCTAATTAGTAGTACGCGTAAATGTTTTACAGAATGAAAGGCGTGCTTTTTATTTTCTTACTTCGTTACATTGGTGGCGAAAGAAGTCTGTATGAAAATCAGTTCTTTGCTGACACAAGTTCCATTTGTTACAAATGAATTCTAATAAAAATGTCAGTGTTATGCAGCCCTGGCCTTTGCTTCTGTCCATGCGAGCACTTTGGTTTTGAACTGACTGTATGTTCTCTCTTCTCTTCTGGTTATCTAGTTAGTTCCTTGTACTAGTAATAATTCTGTTCACCGAGAGACTACTGTTTACAAATATCTACCTTGAGGTAAGCGCTTTTCACTGGTAAGCAAACAGAGACTCAGAGAAATAGTTTTTCCAAGTTCACAGAACAAAGAAAGGGGCATTGCTTTCATTCATATCAGAGATCATAGGCAATCTTTGATGCTGTGGAAGATGACTACTATATAGAAATTTAAGTGCACAACTATATATATATATACATCTATATGTATGTACGTATTTTCATCTTGAAACAACTTTCATGCACATAAAAATAGCTCCATAGTGTTAATTTATTCATACCTTTGGGAACATGGCTAAGAAAATACTTGGTTTGCGTTATTTATTCGGTAATTCAATATGATCAAGTACCAATAATGGGTCGGAATTGTTCTAGGTATTGGAAATGCAGCTCTGAACAAATGAGATACTGCTGCTGTTTGCATACAGACTACAGTCTACTGAGAGAGGTTGGCACTGAAGTAATAGTAACGTCACATGGGACCAGTGCTATGAAGGAAAGTGTAGGATCCTTGAAGTTAAGGCTTTCAATTGTGAGTGACAGAAAGTCTGACTCAAATTGGTCTACAGGAAAAGAAAGGCGTTAACTGACTCATGTACAAAAAGATTAGGAATGGACTCATTTACTAAAAGAGTAGGAATACATCATCTTCAGGCATAACTGGATTCAGGGCTCAGGTGATGCCTTCAGGACATGATGTCTCTTCCCATCATCCAGCCTGATTTCTACTTTCACAGTTTCAGTTTTAAACTCCCTTTTTGTAGTCCCTGGAAGCTCTGGGATCGTAACACCGCAGAGCAGACAAGTGGAAGAGTTTATTTCCCCCAACAACACAATCAAAAGTCCTAGAATGGAGTGAATTCTTCTTGATCCTAATTGAACCTGTCTTGGGGTAAGTGATCATCTCAGGAACACAAGTATGGACAGAAGGCGAGACTGTGTGCATTGAGTTATTAAATCCAGAAGGGTTCAAGGTGGCTGTCGCTTTGCCAAACAGCAATGAAAATTGTGGGACCAACAACTGGCTGCTGATCGGCCTAATTAGTTAATGTAAGGCAAAGCATAGGTATGCTTGGTAATGTTAAAACTACTTGTTAGAAATAATGACAGAATAAAACAATTCCATTATCCAAACATTATTTTGGAAATCCTGTTATTGAATGAACAACCAGACTCCTCTTTTTCCACTAATTGGCTTTTACTTTTGCAGATATGACCACCCTATTGATTGATTGTGTAAAAACAGGACAGAAAGTTCGAAGTGTATCAGATTTGATATTTTGTTCATTGTGATTCATAACTTTAAACAAATATCTGATAGAATACCAAGAATAACAAATATGATCTGATTGTATACATGTACACACATGCGGAATAATTAATAATAACTGTAAGTTTGGGACTTTCACTTAATTGTATCCATAATTAAACTTTATGAGAATTTTAAATATAATAATTTGTAAAACTATGAATCTGAGAAATATTTAACTTTATAATGTTTAAAATAATTTCTGCAAATTCTGAGGAAATATACTAGGCAAAGACCTGTGAAATCTTGTGTTTAATAATACAAAAGCACTTAAAATATGTAAAATTGTATATGTGTAAAAATGTTTTACAGTTATATATACAATACATATATATGTAATGTATATATTACATGTAATTTTACATATTTTACATACACACCATAATGCCATTTATAATGCATTAGCATTTCACTATTAAATGGTGTTTTGGAAAAAAGATAGCTACATTAAAAATTATTATACTTTTCAAGAAAGGATACAAAATTATGTACACACCTTAAAGCAGTGACTGGAAAGAAATAGAATTATTAAATGATACTGTGTGATAAAATTTTGTTGCTGTACTTTTTACATTTTCTAAAATTTTTACAATAAGTATTTCAAAATAGCAAATTGTGGGTGCTTTAAAATATGTGGGAAGATAGAATAATTTTTAAAAAATCAATTTACAAGGCAAGAATGAAGAGAAAAGACAATCTAGGACAGGAGGGGCAAATAGAAAGTAAGTAATAGGGGAGATTTAAAACAGTAATTACTGCAAATGTAAATAAAGTATATTCAACTCAAAGATACAGATTTTTAGCCTAGCTATATAATGCTTGTAAGAACATGAGGCTACTAAGAGGATGAAAAAGATATACCATGCAAACATAGCCAAAAGAAAGCTACACTGAGTTATATTAATATCAGCCATGCCATTACCAAATAATAAAAGCGTCAATTTCCAATGAAAAACTTCAATGCACCAGGAAGATGTGACAATTCTATGTGTGTATGAACCTCATAACATGGCCTCAAAATGTAGACAACAAAAATAGAACTTAAAGGAGTTACATACATATCCACAGCTATCACGGGAGATTTTAAATGCTTCTCTTATTAACGCATAAAATGAACAAACAGAATAAAACTTCAGTAAGGGTATAAAAGATATGAACAAGCTGATCAACAAAATTTACCTAAGTGAGCTATGTAGACGACTAAATTCAATAACTTAAAAATATACATTATTTATAAGAGCATTTAAAACATTTACCTAAATTAACTAGAAATTGGACCATAAAGCAAGTCTCAATGTATTTGAAGAGTTGTAATAATGTGAAGTATGTTTTTTGGCCACAGTAATAGTAAAACTAGACATCAATAACAAAGATAGTTAGAAAAGCCCTCTATGTAGTAATTAAGAAATAACTTTTAAAAGCCAATAGCTCACAGAAAAAAAATCCCTATGGAAATAATAAATGATAAAATTATGAAATTATATCAAAATTTGTGGGTTTTACAGTGAAATTTATAGCTTTCAATACATATGTTAGAAAATGAGAAAGGCCAAAAGCTAATGATCTTGTTTTTTACAAATTAAAAAAACAATAGCTAATTGCCCCTCAAGAAAGAAGGAAATAAAAAAGACAAGAGAAAAAAATAAATTGAAAACAATTATTCAATAGAGGATAGCAACAAAGATTAAAGTTAAAAGTTGACTCTTTGAAAGGCAATGAAATTGATAAACCCTAGCAAAATGATTTAAACAAAAGCAATGGACAAATCATTCACATCAGAAACTTGAAAGGAGTACAGTGCTTCAGCTCTTACCAATATTAACCATTATAACAAAGGTTCCATGTCACATAAATCAATAAGAAAAAACCAGAGGCTGGGCATAGTGGCTCACGCCTGTAATCCCAACACTTTGGGAGGCCGAGACAGGCGGATCCAGGGGTCGGATATTGAGACCATCCTGGCTAACATGGTGAAATCCCGTGTCTACTAAAAATACAAAAAATTAGCCGGGTGCGGTGGCAGGCGCCTGTAGTCCCAGCTACTTGGGAGGCTGAGGCAGGAGAATGGTGTGAACTCAGGAGGCAGAGCTTGCAGTGAGCCGAGGTCACGCCACTGCACTCCAGCCTGGGTGAAAGAGCAAGACTCTGTCTCAAAAAAGAAAAAAAAAAAAAAAAGAAAAGAGAAAACCAGAATACCCAATATAATTAGGCATTAGGCTTGAAGAGATATTTCACAGAAAAAAGATAGCTAAATTGCTCAAAAATACGTGAAGAAGTACTCAGTTTTACAAGTAATCAAGGAAATGCAAATTAAAGCTACAATGTGGCACAGCTACATGCTCACAAGAACAGCTAATATTAAAAAGACTAACAATACCAAGTGTTGGTGAGAATGTAGAGTAATACATCTGTCACACAATGCTTGCTAGAGTGCAATTTTACAAGCACTCTGAAATATTATTGAGTATTACATATTAAAGTAGAATATAAGCACATTTTATTCAGTAGCTATACCAATTGTAGTTATGTAACAAGTAGAAATGCATGCATGTGTGAATGAGAGACATAAATAATAGTCTGTCCATTTCAACATTACTCATAGAGCCAAGAACTCTAACATAAGTGTCTGTCAACAATGGAATGGAAAAATACATGGTGGTATAATGACACAGAGAAACACTATACAGCAGTGAATGAGTTTGGCAAACCTAACATTGAGCAAAAAATGCCATCCACAAAAAATGTATACTGTATACATTTTTGGGGTAGTTTTGGGGAACAGAAAGGTAGGTTGTGATTAGGAGAACAAAAAGCAAGTTTCTGTTGTGCTAGTAATTTTTTTTTTTACTTAGATTTCATTTCAAAAGTGTTTGCTTTTTAGTAAACTGTGGAGCTGTACCTTTACTTTTGTGCATTTTTCCTATTTTTATATGTCAATAAAGTTTAATTAATGACTCTTACCTATGCTTATATATACACATGACTAAAATAAGTTAGTATTAAAAATATGAAAGCCTGCCATACTTTGGATGGTAAACATCTGCTCTGTATCATTACTGAAAATGAAAAAAAAAAAAGTATGTTTAAAATTCCACTTATAGATCTTGAAATTGAAATGTAGAAGTATGTCCAGTTGATGATAAGTATCATTGTAAAGAATTACTAACAAGGCTATTGACCACTTATTTTTGGGGGCAGGTGACAAGCATGTAATCATAGGGTTAGACTGAAAATTATTGATGAAAATGTTAAAAAAAAAAAAAAAAAAAGCAAGTGTTCAGCTGTGTTTGTCAATATACAGGATCCAGCTCACTGGCAGACCACAGAGGATCTTGGGAATGACATGCAATTACATATAATGTTTATGTGGTAGTGACTACTCATTCATAACTGGGTGAGCTATTAAATGATGCTACCATTTGTTAAATAAATTTTTGTTAAATTTTGGGGCAACCAAAATAATTTTTGTCTCTCGATTTATTTATTATAAACATTTTCTTTCTACTGAGAACTGGAAATAAAGGAGATAGATGAGACATAGGGACTTTTTCACTCTGGGTTAGATCATGAAAGTTAAAGTATTGGGTTTGAACTGCATAAACAAACAAACAAACAAAATGTGTGTGTCATGATTCTAGATTGTGCTAACCTATCCAGCAAGTTCAAAACTGTCAACTATTGGCTAACAGACAAGCATGAGAGTATGGCTGGATAAATGCTAGATTGATATCACATGAGAGAAAAGTAACTAAAAGTACGAAGTCTATTGACCATGAAAATGTCATGTAGAAGGAAAAAACCAAAAATCCTAAAGGGAATTCTGGGAAGATGGTGGAATAGGAAACCCTAGTAATTTCCCTATCTAGAAAAAAATTGCACTGACAGAATATGATGTAACTATTTTGAAATTCTGGAGTCTATTGAAGGCTTGCTACTTCAAAGAGAAGGCTTGGACAGTAAATTGTAATTAGTTTTAGCCCATTTCAGCTCTTTGCACAGTAGCAGACACCCATCCCCCACCCTCAGCCCCATGGCAGCTATGCATGTGTTCCTGGAGCAACCTGCACACAACTTGTAGGAGTCAGGATGAGCAAAAAAAAGGACCCTATTCTCCAAATAGCAGGGATCTGTGTTCTGACCACCAATTGCTGCATTTAGTCACAGAGGTGTAGAAAAACAGGCCAGGGGCTGTTGTTGTTTGTCCTATGTTTGCGAGCCTGTCTCTCTCCAGCTGAAGTGAATTCAAAGACATGTAGAGGGCCAGTGCTCTTTTTATTCTTATTTTTCCCTTTTGGGAGTCAGATATTAAAAAACATTCAAAAACAACTGTACATACAGGAAAAATTAGAAAGTGACCATACATACCCAGGAAAAAGCACAGGATCAGAAAATATCCAAAAAGACCTTAAGCTTATACTTCACTCTGATTATTGGCACAGAGAACATACAACAATCAAAACAAAAAAAAGTAAAAAATAATAACAAAAAGCAGCAAGCCCTAGAGAAGAGGGAGAATCTGATTTCCAGAGTTAAAGTA
Source organism: Hylobates moloch (assembly GCF_009828535.3). Classification (NCBI taxonomy): domain Eukaryota; kingdom Metazoa; phylum Chordata; class Mammalia; order Primates; family Hylobatidae; genus Hylobates; species Hylobates moloch. The sequence goes on from NW_026652294.1 coordinate 70,294,839, forward strand.
CAAGGCATACAAGCATCTACTAGACAAAATATTTAAAATAATATTCTTAAAGATAGTCAAATAATGAAAGAAGATGTGGAGAAGATAAAACAGAACAAAACAATGTATGAACAAAATGGAAATATTAATAGAGACTGACAACCTAAAAAAAAGAAATTCTGGAGCTAAAAAGTACAATAATTGAAAGATTCACTAGAGGAGTTCAAAGAATGATTTGAGCAAGTGGAAGAAAAAAATCAGCAAAATTGAAGATAGAACAATGGAAATTATTGAGTACAGGAATTAAAAGAAAAAAGATGAAGTGAACAGAGCCTAAGGGACCTATGTTACTCCATCAAGCAGAGAAACATTAACATTATGGAAGCCTCAGAAAGAGAAGAGAGAGATGGAATATTTGGGGTACAGAAAATACTTGAAAAAATAACGGTTGAAAACTTCCCAACATCGGTATTTTAAATTATGTCTTTATTTATTTTAGGGGTAGGGTCTTGCTCTGTCACCCACGCTAGAGTGCAGTGTGCAATCATAATTCACTGTAACCTCAAACTCAAGTGATCTTCCCACCTCAGCCTCCGAAAGTGCTGGGACCACAAGCATGTACCACCACACCTGGCTAATATTTTTTTAATGTTTTTGTTAGGGACAGGGTCTTGGGTTGTTGTCCAGGATGGTTGTGACCAATTTTCATAACATACGTAAATATAAACATCAAATAAACTCCAAGTAAGACAAAAAAGAGAACCACATCAAGACACATTATAATCAAGCTTTCAAAAGACGAAAAAAGAAACTTGAAAACAACAAGAGGGAAGCAACCTGTCTCGTACAAGGATCCACAATAAGATTATCCAGATTTCTCAAAAGAAGCTGAAGGCCTGAAGGCAATGGGCCAATCATATTCAGTGCCAAAAGAAAAACAAAACAAAACAAAACAAAAATCAAAAAATCCAAGGAAAAAACAGTCCTTCAAAGGTGAGGAAGAAAATAAGATATTCGCAGGTAAACAAAGCTAAAGGAGTTTGTTACCATTAGATTTGCCTTGCAAGAAATACCAAAGCAGTCATGAAGGGTGAAATGAAAGGGCACTAAAAAAGTAACTTGAAGCTGTAGAAAGGTCTCATCGAAGGTAGATACATGGGCAATTATAAAATCTTGTATTGTTGGCAAAAATAGTTTGTAACTCCACTTTTTGGTTTCTGCATAATTTAAGAGACTAATACATTTTAAAAACAATTATTACTCTACAAGCCAGCATTACTGTAACTTTAGTTTGTAAATCAATATTTCATACATAATTTAACAGACTAATGCATTTAGAATAATTATTAGTTTGTGTTTTGGAGCACACAATGTATAAAGATACAATTTTGTGACACGAACAACTGAAAGCAGTGAGGATGGAGCTCTTAAGGGAGTAAAGTTTTTACATGTTATTCAAGTTAAGATGTCATAAGTTTAAATTAGAGTCTATAATTTTAGGATATTAAATGTAATCTTCATGGTAAATAAAAGAAAATAGCTACAGAATATTAACAAAATGAAATGAGAAAGGAATTTAAACCTTTCAATACAAAATAATCGACTAAACACAAAAGAAGACAGTAATGCAGAAAATGAGGGACAAAAAGCTGCAAGACATATAGAAAGCAAATAAAATGACGGAAGTATTTATTAAAAATGTAAATGAACTAAATTCTCCAATCGAAAGACAGACATTTGCAGATTGGATTTAAAAAACATAATCCAATTATGTGTTGTCTATAAGACTCACTTGGGATTTAAGGAGCCAAAAAGATCAAAAGTAAAAGGACAGAAAATGATATTTCATGCAAATATTAACCAAAAAACAGCAGAATAGGCTATGCTAATTTCTCACAAAATGACTTCAAATCAAAAAAGATATCAGAAACAAAAACATATATTAATTAATGGTTCAATACAGCAAGAAGATACAACAAATAACAATTATAAATATTTATGCATCTAATAACAATGAAAATATATAAAGTAAAACTTGACAAAATTGAAGAGAGAAGTAGATAATTCTACATTAATTGTTGGAGATGTCAGTAATCCAATAATGAATAGAACAACCAGAGAGAGGATAAGTAAGAAAATAGAAGACTGGCAACAGTAAATCAACTAGATCTAACATATACATAACACTACCCAAACATACCACACACACATTTATCAAAAGTATACATTAGCTATTTTCCAGGATAGACGATATATTAGGACATAAATAAATCTCAGTAAATTTTAAAAGACATACATCGTACAAGACACCTTCTCTAACTACAATAGGATAAAGTTAGAAATCAGCAGAAGTAAAAGAAATAAAACTGAAAAAATTTACAAAATTGTGAAAATTAAATAACACTCTCTTAAGCTACCAATATATAAGAGAAGAAATCACAAGAAAACAAAACTAGAAAATACTTAGGGATAAATGAAAACCAAAATGCAACATACTTAAACTTATAGGACACAGGGAAAGCAGTGCTAAGGGAGAAATTTATGACTATAAACACATTAAAAAATGAACTAGAACAAGAACAAACTGAACCAAAGGCTAGAAGGAAAGGAACAATACAGAGCAGAGATAAATGAAATGAAAAATAGAAAAATAGGCTGGAAGCTCTGGCTCATGTCTGTAATCCTGGCACTTTGGGAGGCCAAGGTAGGTGGATCACTTGAGGTTAGGAGTTTGAGACTGGCCTGGCCAACATGCCGAAAACCCATCTCTACTAAAAATACAAAAAATTAGCCAGGCATGGTGGCGCATGCCTGTAATCCCAGTGACCCAGGCAGCCGAGGCATGAGAATCTCTTGAACCTGGGAGACGGAGGTTGCAGTGAGCTGAGATCATGCTGCTGCACTCCAGCCTGGAACTATTAACAATTTTATGCCAATAAATGGAATAACCCGGGATGAAATGAACAAATCTCTGGAAACACAAAACCTAACCAGACTACATTGTAGACCTATGTAACTTGTAAGCAGACTGAATCAGTAGGAAAAAAAAAAAAAATCCCAACAAAGAAAATCCCTAGACCTATTATCTTCATGAGTGAATGCAGAACATTAATCCTTCTCAAATTTTTCCAAAAATTTGACGAGGGGACACTTTCTGAATCTATGACATTAACACTACCCTGATACCAAACCCAGACAGACACTACAAGAAAACTATAGACCAATATTCCCTATTAATATTAATCTAAAAATTCTCAACCAAATGCCAGCAAACTGAATTCAGAAGTGTATTAAAATAATTAAATACCATGACAAAGTGGCATTCATTCTTTGAATGCAAGAATACTTCGACGTATGAAAGTTTATGAATGTAATACCTCACATTAACAAAATGAAAGGAAAAAGCCACATGATCTGTTCAATTGATGCAGAAACAGCTTTTAACAAAATTCGACATTCTTTCAAATAAATACTCAATAAACTAGGAATAGAAGAAACCACTTCAACATAATAAAAGCCATATATGAAAACCCCATAATTAACATTATTTTCAATGGTGAAAGACCTAAAGCTTAAGAAAGAATGCCTGTTCTTGGTTCTTCTGTTTGACAAAGCACTGGAAATTCTAGCCAGAGCAAACAAGTAAGAGAAATAAATAAAAGGCATCCAACTTGAAAAGGAAAAATTAATATTATCTTTATTTGCAGATGATATGCTCTTATATGCAGAAAAACCCTGAAGATTTCACACAAACACAAAATATTTGAACTAATAAATAAATTCAGCAAAGTAGCAGGATACAAAATGAACACACAAAAATCAGTTGCATTTCTATATGCTAATAATAAAGAACGTGAAAAGGAAATTATAGAAACAAAGCCATTTACAATAGCATCAAAAAGGATAAAATATTTAGGAATTAACTAAGGTTGTGAAAGACTGGTACGATGAAAACTAAAAAACATTGCTGAGGCCGGGCATGGTGGCTCATGCCTGTAATCTTGGCACTTTGGGAGGCTGAGGCAGGTGGATCACAAGGTCAAGAGATTGAGATCTTCCTGGCCATCATGGTGAAATCCCATCTCTACTAAAAATACAAAAATTAGCTGGGCATGGTGGCACATGCCTGTAATCCCAGCTTCTTGGGAGGCTGAAGCAGGAGAATCATTTGAACCCAGGGCGCAAAGATTGCGGTGAGCTGAGATCGCACCACTGCACTCCATCCTGGTGCCAGAGTAAGACTCTATCCCAAACAAACAAACAAAACAAAACATTACTGAAAGAAATTCAAGACATAAATAAACACATTCCATGTTCACAGATTGGAAGGCTGTATTGTTAAGATATCAAAACTACTCAAAGCAATCTACAGATTTAATCCAATCTTTATTAAATTTCCAATAATGTTTCTGCAGAAATAGAAATACTCATCTTAACATTTATATGGAATCTCAAGGGACTCTGAATGACAAAAACAATCTTGGAAAAAACAGCAAACTTGAAGATAAAAGAGAAAAAGAGCATAGCTAGAGAACTCACCCTTCCTCATTTGAAAATATACTACAAAGCTATAACCATCAAAACAATATGGTACTGGCATAAAAAACACATGCGACAATAGAACAGAACAAAGACCCCAGAAATAAACCCTCACATATATGGTCTAATGATTTTTTACAAAGGTGCCAAGACCATTCAGTGGGGAAAGAACAGTCTTCAACAAATGGTGCTGGGAAAACTGGATATCCACACACAAAAGAAAAAAATTGGACTCTTATGTAACACAATGAACAAAACTTAACTCAAAACTAATCGAAGACCTAAACATAAGACCTAAAATTATAAAACTCTTAGAAAAACAAGGCAAAATGTCTACAACAGATTTGGCAATAATTTCTTGGATATGACAGTAAATGCACTGGCAAAAACAACAAAAATGGACAATTTGGACTTCATTAAAATAAAAAAAAGTGTCCATCAAAGAATATCAACATAGTTAAAAAGGCAACCCATAGAGTAGAACAAATTTACAAATTATATACTGATAAGTAATTAATATCTAGAATATATAAAGAATTCTTAAAACTTAACTACCAAAAAAACTGATTCAAAAAGGTACAAAGGACTTAAGTAAACATTTCTCCAAATAACATGTATAAAAATGGCCAATAAGCCCTTGAAAAGATGTTCAGCTTTAATAATTATTAGGGTGGAAGTCAAAACTACAACAAGATACCATCTCACACCCATTAAGATGGCAACTATCAAAATAACAGAAAATAGGAAGTGTTAGCAAGGATGTAGATCAAGTAAAACCTTTTGCACTATTAGTGGGAAAATAAAGTAGTACTCCTGCTTTGGAAAAGAGGATAAAACTTCCTCAAAAAATTAAAAAATAGAATTACTATATAATCTAGCAGTTTCGCTTCTGGGTATATACCCAGAAGAACTAAAAGCAGGACCTTGAAAAGGATATGTATACCCAATTTCATACAAGCATTACTCACAACAGCTGAAATGTAGAAGCAAACTGTCTTAGTCTGTTTTGTGGTGCAACAAAGGAATACCTGAGGCTGAGTACTTTACAAAGAAAACAGGTTTATTTGGCTCACGATTTAGCTGGCTGTACAAAAAGCATGCTGCCAGCATCTGTATTTGGTAAAGGCCTCAGGCTGCTTCTACTCATGGCAGAAGGTGAAGGGTAGCCAGTAAGTGCAGAGACGCCATGGCAAGAGAGGAAGCAAGAGGGAGATGGAGGAGGTGCCAGGCTCTTTTCAACAACCAGTTATCCCAGGAACCAGCAGAGAACTCACTCACCTACTTCCAGTGGAGAGCATTAATCTATTTATAGGGGATCTCCCTCAATGAACAGAATATGTCCCAGTGGGCCCCATCTCCAACACAGGGGATCAGATTTCAACATGAAGTTTGGGAGGACAAACACCCAAACTATAGTACAACCCAAATGTCCACCTATTCATCCAGTGAACGAATAGGTAAGCAAAATGTGGTATATAGATACAATAGGATATCAGTCAGCCTAAAAAAGAAATGAAATTCTGACATATGCTACAATATGGATGATTCTTGAAGATATTATTCTAATTGAGCTAATCCAGTAACAAAAGGCAAATACTGTGATTCCACCTATATTAGGTCCTTAGATTAGTCAATATCATAGAAACAGAAAGTAAAATAGGGATTGATGGTATAGAAGACAGGGGAAAGGGAAGTTTTTGTTTAATAGTGTAGCATTTCAGTTTTACAAGATGAAAAGAGTTCTGGATATGGATATTGGTAATGGTGGCATAACCTTATGAGTGTACTTAATATCACTGAAGTGTACACTTAAAAATGGTTAAGATGGTAAATTGTATGTTATATGTATTTACCACAGTTAAAAATTTGGAGAAAAAATCCTTGGAATATAGTAGATGCAGGTTCAAATCCTGCCTTCAGCATTTATTAGCTGAACTGATGCTAATAAAGTTACTTAATCTGAGCCGTGATTCTTTCATCCATAAAACGGGGATAAAATAAACTTTGCTGTGCGTTTATTTTAGAATAAAAATGCAGTTGGCCCTTCATATCCACAGCTTCCACATTTGAGAATTCAACAAACTAGAGATCAAAAGTATTTTTTCAAAAAATAAAAATAACATTAAAAAATAAAGCAAATAGAAAAATAATAAAGTACAACAAAAATTTATATAACATTGATATAGTATTAAGTATTATAAGTAATACAGGGATTATTTAAAGTATATTTGCTTATAAGCAAATACTATACCATTTTATATAAGGGACTTTAGAACTCACACATTTTGATATCTGCTGGGTCCTAAAACCAATTCCCTGTGCATACAAAGGAATAACAGAAATTTATGCAATATGCATAATAGTTACTATTCATGGAGGATTTATGCTCATGGTTGATAAATATCAGCAGTTCCTTCCCAATGAAAAGGCACATGTTTTAAAAAGCAATATTTAAGAAGAAAAACAATATTGATCTACAAAACATCTTGTGATAAATTCACAAGCATAGTTTGATTCTCTTTTCTAGCTGTGGGCCACTTTGTTAAGATACAGAGACAATAGGCATTTCTGCCAAGTCATGTAGGAATTGCTCTACTGATTTCTTCCTTATTGGATATAAAGTTAATTACTGTGAAATAGACTTGGTTGTGCCATGTTGGTGTTTGTATACTGCTGCATATTGCAGAATGTTTTATAGCTATTAATTATTGTCCTCACAATATCCCTGAGAAGTGAACCACTGCAACCTTCTTGGTACACTAATTAGAACTCTGGCACAAAAAGATCATATAACTTGCTGAAGGACATTCACTAAAGGTGGCAGTGAAGACTGCACAGTAATGGGGGATCTAGTTTGCTGAAATGGGAAGAACTACAAAATGTAAATCCAGAGGTCTAGGATCTAATCTCAGCTCTGCCACTCACTTTGTAATCTGGGAAGGTCACATAATTTCTCAGCCTCATTTCCTCATGTGAAAAAGATCAGAAGGGAGGTGGAGCCAAGATGGCCAAATAGGAACAGCTCCGGTCTACAGCTCCCAGCGTGAGCGACGCAGACGACCGGTGATTTCTGCATTTCCATCTGAGGTACTGGGTTCATCTCACTTGGGAGTGCCAAACAGTGGGTGCACGACAGTCGGTGCAGAGCACCATGCACGAGCCGAAGCAGGGCGAGGCATTGCCTCACTCCGGAAGCACAAGGGGTCAGGGAGTTCCCTTTCCTAGTCAAAGAAAGGGGTAACAGACGGCACCTGGAAAATCGGGTCACTCCCACCCTAATACTGTGCTTTTCCAACGGGCTTGGAAAATGGCACACCAGGAGATTGTGTCCCACACCTAGCTCGGAGGGTCCTATGCCCACGGAGTCTCGCTGATTGCTAGCACAGCAGTCTGAGATCAAACTGCAAGGCAGCAGCAAGGCTGGGGGAGGGGCGCCCGCCATTGCCCAGACTTGCTTAGGTAAACAAAGCAGCCAGACAGCTCAAATTGGGTGGAGCGCACCACAGCTCAAGGAGGCCTACCTGCCTCTGTAGGCTCCATCTCTGGGGGCAGGGCACAGACAAACAAAAAGAGAGCAGGAATCTCTGCAGTCTTAAATGTCCCTGTCTGACAGCTTTGAAGAGCGCAGTGGTTTTCCCAGCATGCAGCTGGAGATGTGAGAACGGGCAGACTGCCTCGTAAAGTGGGTCCCTGACGCCCCAGCAGCCTAACTGGGAGGCACCCCCCAGTAGGGACAGACTGACACCTCACTCGGCCAGGTACTCCTCTGAGACAAAATTTCCAGAGGAACTATCAGACAGCTGAATTTGTGGTCCAGGAAAATCCGCTGTTCTGCAGCCACCGCTGCTGACACCCAGCAAAACAGGGTCTGGAGTGGACCTCTAGCAAACTCCAACAGACCTGCAGCTGAGGGTCCTGTCTGGTAGAAGGAAAACTAAAAAACAGAAAGGACACCCACACCAAAAACCCATCTCTACATCACGATCATCAAAGACCAAAAGCAGATAAAACCACAAAGATGGGGAAAAAACAGAGCAGAAAAACTAGAAATTCTAAAAAGCAGAGCACCTCTCCTCCTCCTAAGGAACGCAGTTCCTCACCAGCAATGGAATAAAGCTGGACGGAGAATGACTTTGACGAGTTGAGAGAAGAAGGCTTCAGAAAATCAAGCTACTCCGAGCTACGGGAGGAAATTCAAACCAATGGCCAAGAAGTTAAAAACTTTGAAAAAAAAATAGATGAATGTATAACTAAGATAACCAACACAGAGAAGGGCTTAAAGGAGCTGATGGAGCTGAAAGCCAAGTTTCAAGAACTACGTGAAGATTGCAGAAGCCTCGGTAGCTGATGCGATCAACTGGAAGAAAGGGTATCAGCGATGGAAGATGAAATGAATGAAATGAAGCGAGAAAAGAAGTTTAGAGAAAAAAGAATAAAAAGAAATGAACAAAGCCTCCAAGAAATATGGGACTATGTGAACAGACCAAACCTACCTCTGATTGGTGTACCTGAAAGTGACAGGGAGAATGGAACCAAGTTGGAAAACACTCTGCAGGATATTATCCAGGAGAACTTCCCCAATCTAGCAAGGCAGGCCAACATTCAGATTCAGGAAATACAGAGAACGCCACAAAGATACTCCTCAAGAAGATCAACCCCAAGACACGTAATTGTCAGATTCACCAAAGTTGAAATGAAGGAAAAAATGTTAAGGGCAGCCAGAGAGAAAGGTCGGGTTACCCACAAAGGGAAGCCCATCAGACTAACAGCTGATCTCTCTGCAGAAACTCTACAAGCCAGAAGAGAGTGGGGGCCAATATTCAACATTCTTAAAGAAAAGAATTTTCAACCCAGAATCTCATATCCAGCCAAACTAAGCTTCATAAGTGAAGGAGAAATAAAATACTTTACAGACAAGCAAATGCTGAGTGATTTTGTCACCATCAGGCCTGCCCTAAAAGAGCTCCTGAAGGAAGCACTAAACATGGAAAGGAACAACCGGTACCAGCCACTGCAAAAACATGCCAAATTGTAAAGACCATCGAGGCTAGGAAGAAACTGCATCAACTAACAAGCAAAATAACCAGCTAACATCATAATGACAGGATCACATTCACACATAACAATATTAACTTTAAATGTAAATGGGCTAAATGCTGCAATTGAAAGACACAGACTGGCAAATTGGATAAGGAGTCAAGACCCATGAGTGTGCTGTATTCAGGAAACCCATCTCATGTGCAGAGACACACATAGACTCAAAATAAAGGGATGGAGGAAGATCTGCCAAGCAAATGGAAAACAAAAAAAGGCAGGGGTTGCAATCCTAGTCTCTGATAAAATAGACTTTAAACCAACAAAGATCAGAAGAGACAAAGAAGGCCATCACATAATGGTAAAGGGATCAATTCAACAAGAAGAGCTAACTATCCTAAATATATATGCACCCAACACAGGAGCACCCAGATTCCTAAAGCAAGTCCTGAGCGAACTACAAAGAGACTTAAACTCCCACACAATAATACTGGGAGATTTTAACACCCCACTGTCAACATTAGACAGATCAACCAGACAGAAAGTTAACAAGGATATCCAGGAATGGAACTCAGTTCTGCACCAAGTGGACCTAATAGACATCTACAGAACTCTCCACCCCAGATCAACAGAATATACATTTTTTTTCAGCACCACACCACACCTATTCCAAAATCGACCAAATAGTTGGAAGTAAAGCTCTCCTCAGCAAATGGAAAAGAAAAAAAATTATAACAAACTGTCTCTCAGGCCACAGTGCAATCAAACTAGAATTCAGGATTAAGAAACTCACTCAAAACTGCTCAACTACATGGAAACTGAACAATCTGCGCCTGAATGACTACTGGGTACATAACGAAATGAAGGCAGAAATAAAGATGTTCTTTGAAACCAACGAGAACAAAGACACAACATACCAGAATCTCTGGGACACATTCAAAGCAGTGTGTAGAGGGAAATTTCTAGCACTAAATGCCCACAAAAGAAAGCAGGAAAGATCCGAAATTGACACCCTAACATCACAATTAAAAGAACTAGAAAAGCAAGAGCACATTCAAAAGCTAGCAGAAGGCAAGAAATAACTAAAATCAGAGCAGAGCTGAAGGAAATAGAGACACAAAAAACCCTTCAAAAAATTAATGAATCCAGGAGCTGGTTTTTTGAAAAGATCAACAAAATTGATAGGCCACTAACAAGACTAATAAAGAAGAAAGGAGAGAAGAATCAAAAAGATGCAATAAAAAATGATAAAGGGGATATCACCACCGATCCCACAGAAATACAATCTACCATCAGAGAATACTACAAACACCTCTACGCAAATAAACAGAAAATCTAGAAGAAATGGATAAATTCCTCAGCAAATACACCCTCCCAAGACCAAACCAGGAAGAAGTTGAATCTCTGAATAGACCAATAACAGGCTCTGAAATTGTGGCAATAATCAATAGCTTACCAACCAAAAAGAGTCCAGGACCTGATGGATTCACAGCCAAATTCTACCAGAGCTACAAGGCAGAACTGGTACCATTCCTTCTGAAACTATTCCAATCGATGGAAAAAGAGGGAATCCTCCATAACACATTTTATGAGGCCAGCATCATCCTAATACCAAAGCCTGGCAGAGACACAACCAAAAAAGACAATTTCAGACCAATATCCTTGATGAACATTGATGCAAAAATCCTCAATAAAATACTGGCAAACCAAATCCTGCAGCACATCAGAAAGCTTATCCACCATGATCAAGTCGGCTTCATCCCTGGGATGCAAGGCTTGTTCAACATACACAAATCACTAAATGTAATCCAGCAAATAAACAGAACCAAAGACAAAAACCACATGATTATCTCTATAGATGCAGAAAAGGCCTTTGACAAAATTCAACAACCCTTCATGCTAAAAAAACTCTCAATAAATTAGGTATTGATGGGACATATCTTAAAATCATAACTGCTATCTATGACAAACCCACAGCCAATATCATACTGAATGGGCAAAAACTGGAAGCATTCCCCTGGAAATCTGGCACAAGACAGGGATGCCCTCTCTCACCACTCCTATTCAACATAGTGCTGGAAGTTCTGGCCAGGGCGATCAGGCAGGAGAAGGAAATAAAGGGTATTCAATTAGGAAAAGAGGAAGTCAAATTGTCCCTGTTTGCAGATGACATGATTGTATATCTAGAAAACCCCATTGTCTCAGCCCAAAATCTCCTTAAGCTGATAAGCAACTTCAGCAAAGTCTCAGGATACAAAATCAATGTACAAAAATCACAAGCATTCTTGTACACCAATAACAGACAAACAGACAGCCAAATCATGAGTGAACTCCTATTCACAATTGCTTCAAAGAGAATAAAATACCTAGGAATCCAACTTACAAGGGATGTGAAGGACCTCTTCAAGGAGGACTACAAACCACTGCTCAATGAAATAAAAGAGGATACAAACAAATGGAAGAACATTCCATGCTCATGGGTTGGAAGAATCAATATCGTGAAAATGGCCATACTGCCCAAGGTAATTTATAGATTCAATGCCATGCCCATCAAGCTACCAATGACTTTCTTCACAGAATTGGAAAAAACTACTTTAAAGTTCATACGGAACCAAAAAAGAGCCCACATAGCCAAGACAATCCTAAGCCAAAAGAACAAAGCTGGAGGAATCACGCTACCTGACTTCAAACTATACTACAAGGGTACAGTAACCAAAACAGCATGGTACTGGTACCACAACAGAGACATAGATCAATGGATCAGAACAGAGCCCTCAGAAATAATGCCGCATATCTACAACTACCTGATCTTTGACAATCCTGACAAAAACAAGCAATGGGAAAAGGATTCCCTATTTAATAAATGGTGCTGGGAAAACTGGCTAGCCATATGTAGAAAGCTGAAACTGGATCCCTTCCTTACACCTTATACAAAAATTAATTCCACATGGATTAAAGACTTACATGTTAGACCTAAAACCATAAAAACCCTAGAAGAAAACCTAGACAATACCATTCAGGACATAGGCATGGGCAAGGACTTCATGTCTAAAACACCAAAAGCAATGGCAACAAAAGCCAAAATTGACAAATGGGATCTAATTAAACTAAAGAGCTTCTACACAGCAAAAGAAACTACCATCAGAGTGAACAGGCAACCTACAACATGGGAGAAAATTTTTGCAAGCTACTCATCTGACAAAGGGCTAATATCCAGAATTTACAAAGAACTCAAACAAATTTACAAGAAAAAAAAAACAACCACATCAAAAAGTGGGTGAAGGACATGAACAGACACTTCTCAAAAGAAGACATTTATGCAGCCAAAAAAACACATGAAAAAATGCTTATCATCACTGGCCATCAGAGAAATGCAAATCAAAACCACAATGAGATACCCTCTCACACCAGTTAGAATGGCCATCATTAAAAAGTCAGGAAACAACAGGTGCTGGAGAGGATGTGGAGAAATAGAAACACTTTTACACTGTTGGTGGGACTGTAAACTAGTTCAACCATTGTGGAAGTCAGTGTGGCGATTCCTCCGGGATCTAGAACTAGAAATACCATTTGACCCAGCCATCCCATTACTGGGTATATACCCAAAGGACTATAAACATGCTGCTATAAAGACACATGCACACGTATGGTTACTGTGGCACTATTCACAATAGCAAAGACTTGGAACCAACCCAAATGTCCAACGACAATAGACTGGATTAAGAAAATGTGGCACATATACACCATGGAATACTATGCAGCCATAAAAAATGATGAGTTCATGTCCTTCATAGGGACATGGACGAAACTGGAAACCACCATTCTTAGTAAACTATCGCAAGGACAAAAAACCAAACGCTGCATGTTCTCACTCATAGGTGGGAATTGAACAATGAGAACACATGGACACAGGAAGGGGAGCATCACACTCCGCGGACTGTTGTGGGGTGGGGGGAGGGGGGGAGGGACATCATTAGAAGATATGCCTAATGCTAAGTGACAAGTTAACGGGTGCAGCACACCAACATGGCACATGGATACATATGTAACAAACCTGCACATTGTGCACATGTACCCTGAAACTTAAAGTATAATAATAATAATAATAATAATAAAGAAAAAGATCAGAAGGACTCAAAGAAATCATTGATATCTAGATTCTAGGACTATGATAGCTCAAAGTTTCAAATGGGAACATAAAAAATTTTATCATTAAAATATATACCTTTGTTATTGATAAGTTGAGACAACACCCATCTGAAACACGCTGGGCTCAGTTCACCAAACAGGAACAAAATTCAAGGTTAAGTTAAACAAGGCCAGGTGGAACTCTATGAAACTGTTCAACCTTCAAAAGATAGTTGTGTCTAGGGGACATGGGATTTAGAGTAGAGCAATCAGGATGTATATCTCGGCTCCTCAACTTAATAACTCCACACTTGAGCAACTGACTTAACCTTTCAAAGCCTGTCAAAAGGGCAAACATTGCCACATTCAAATACTCAGATTATCTTGTGTAAAAAGCACCCAGAGATGTGTCTCAAAAAGCCCAATAAGTCTGACAATTGATACCAATTGGGTGGGTCCCATATACCAGACATTTTTGCTTGGCTGAGGATGAAAAGATGAGTTAGATACAGTACTTGTCTTAAAATAACTTTGTAATAAGAGAGAAATAACTAATACACAGCTGAATATGACAAGAACCTTAAGAGATAGATACAATGAGAATATGATATGGTATTGGGAATACATAGAGTGAGGTGAGAAGGGTTCTTTTGGCATACTAAATATCCCACTTCAGGATTTGAATCTCTCAAGGAAAATGTTTCTCTTGTGCACAAACGACCTCTATTCCAGATTACTATGAACCACAAAGAAAGGAGAGCATCTTAACAGATAAAAATCTAGGAAGAGGGAATTCTAGTGGAGGAAGTAAGTGAGGACAAAGGTTTGAAGGCAGGAACAAGTCATCAATCCTCATAGCCGGAAGCATCAAGCCCCAGTATATATGTCACCTCTCTGTCTCCTCTCAGCCCACCCTCACTTCTTCACAAGGTTCTCAATATCTAATTCTCCTATCTCCAACAGGCCAGCATATCACCATGCGTTTTCCAGTTTGCATCTAAATGATACATTATAAAATGTCTTCTTTGCTTTTTACCTTTCCTGGTTTGAATGGGTTCCAACACCAAATAAGTATTTGTTAGGCCTTTTCTCTCAAGTTCTTCCTTTCTCTTACCAGATCACTGGAAGGTATACAAAATGAAAGATTCCTGCAAAATGTATTTTCTAAAAGCTTCCAGAATAATGTCTCCTTAGAGAAATCAAATAAAATCAAGGAAATAACAAATCATAGATTGTTCTTAAAACACTTTATTTAGAAGTGCACCTGTGATCAATATCAAGTTCTAATGTTAAGATGAGAGTCTGTAATAAAACAAGGAGGCTTTGAGCTGTAAAAACTCCTCTGGGTGGACCCACAGCCTACCTGGTTTCTGTGTGTCGATTCAATGTCAGCTCCATTCTTTATGTACTAAGGACTTTTATTTAAACTCATAGGATATTTTCCAACCTATCCTCAGAAGATACCCAGAAATTAGACAGCCTTAAGACTTCCCTTTCCTGCGTCAGCCAGGAATGCCCCATGCATACATCTGTGCCTGCCTTCACAGACACAGAATGATAACCTGCAAATCCAGCATTGTAATGAATAGAGATCATTTGACAATGGGGCTATAAATAGGGTGCTTTAGAACCCAAAGCACATTCAGACTGCTTTTGTCAGCAGAGAGTAAGAAAGGAGGCTTTATTATTATAGAAGAAGCAAGTAAACAGGTTTTCCTTGCCAGTAAAGACAGCACATAATATACTCAACATGCTTATTGGAGCTGGAGCATAAATCACATGGTCAGTTCTTAATGGCACAGAAAGGGCTTTCCCTTATCACGATCATTACAGCTAAAGAGCACACATGGACAGCTCATCACGGGGAAAAAATATTTGGTCATCTGTGTATTCTTTTGATGCTTTTAGTCAGTGGGCAGGATGGATGCAGACGTGTCTTTACAGTCTTCAGTTGATATTTCTGGGCAAAGGGGAGGGCGTAGGTGAGCAGACAAGATACTGGATAATTCAAAGCAGGGCTTCTGAATATAAAAAGATATATTGGGCTGTTCTGGGTGACCCGAATAGAATTGGGAGCTCAAGTGAAGCAAAAATGGAAGGATTTCCTATATGCCAGATGCATCCAAAGAAGAACTAACCTTCGCTGGAGATGTACCAGTAGAAGTTGATTGGTTACGTCATCAAGAATGCTATATTGGCCAAGGCTGTTAGAAGGGGAGTTGGGGTCAGAATGGGTGGACTAGATGTTCGCTTAAGGCCCCTTCCATCTTCACATGGTCTAAATCATTTCCTCCAGAGAATAAGTTAAATTACAATTCATACGAAAAGCTCATTCCTATTCATTCAGGAAAATAAGCCTCAGATAGTTTCAAAACTCTCTCATCTACCCATCAGGCAAAGCTGGGCACTTCAGCTCCTCTCGCACTCAAAAACTTGGAATACTTTCTTTCTTTTCTGTGTTTCTCTCTCTGTTTCTTTTTCTCTTTTTCTTTTTTATCTCTTTCTTTCTTACGGGTGTATATTTTAATAAAACTCAGTACATATTTACAAAATAAAAAGGAAAAGAAAGCAAGAAAAATAGATATTACAGCTCACTAAAAAGTAAAACTGAGCACTGTGGGCTGGAGGTGGGATGCCCACGTGGCAGCACACCCACCATGATATGGCATCTGATGACCTCGAGAAAGAATGGCAAGGAGACAGCAGGCTCAGCCCAGCAATCACCCCCGTCTTCCTCCTCAGAGGTTCATTGTACATAGTTTGATTCTGGCATTAAACCCTTCTTGTCTTCTCCCTGGGAAGGAAGGTGGTTGGGTATAGTAGGTGGTACCAGGGGTGGGGAGAAGAGGGAGTTATAGAGCAGGATGGAGGGAGTAGGAAGGGATCATGAAAGGTAAACTAAAGTGAGTGACTGGGGCATTGAACAGGTGCAAAGAGCTTTTCTTTGTAATCCCAGTATCTAGCAGGGGTAGGAGAAGGAGGAAATGGGAGAGGAAAGACAGAAAAGGCTGAGGACGGGATGTGGCTTGTTGACCTTGGAGTTGCCTTTGCTTCCATCATGCAGAGAATTAAGTTCTGGGAAGTCTGTTGGAATTGTAGATCATGTTTTGAATGCATTAAGGATGCTTATTATTTAAAGGAATCCTGTGAAAAATTCATCAGAATTTTAGGAAGTCACTTTAATATACCATATTTTGAATCCATGTGATGGTCATCTGTAGAGGCAGAAGGACCTTCACCCAGGTTTTGTTCAGATGTTGTGACTGATGATACCACACACACCCCAAGAGAGTATTAAAAGGTTTATTACTTACATAATTGAGGTCTGTGGGAGAACACGGTATTACTCTCAAGCAGGTCTGAGATGGCTTAAGTGAGCAAGGAAAAGTGACCGCCTGGGTTTTTATTATAGTTAGAAGGTAGCGCTGAGGTGAGAGTTTTTCATGGCAGGGGCTTCATGGTTTGAATGAAAGGCAGGAGCACCCAGGCTTTCTTATCTGCTTGTCCAAATGTGGGGCACAAAGGGACGATGGAGGGATGAAGCTTCAAAGCTGTCAGTAGTCAGGCATCAAAAACTGAGTCAGACTCCACATTACAATGCATTATAGTGACCATTTGCTGTCTTTGCTTTTAGTTAACCCACAATTGAGCCTCTTAGGTTTGGCAGATAGGTACTTGCCTTCCAAAGGCCAGGAGTCAAAAAGCCTAGACACTGGCTCTTCCTGGATCCTGGAAGCTTGCCTGTGGATACATAACCTTAACTAAGTCAAGCAGGATACACATCCAACATGATCAATGCCCAGTGTCACAGGAGCAAAAATAGAAGTAGTGGCAAACAGCAGTAGTGGCTTTGGTGCCCTAACCAAACTTTTCTTACTTTATGAACTTGGTTATAGGCCTGGGAACCTGCCTCCCTTAATCTCAGCCTCTTTGGTAAGTTTGGTTTCCCAGGCTCTTCATCTGTCTGAGAGCCAAATGACATGTCCCCACAAATTATTTTTCTGCTTAAGTTACCCAAAGTTAATTTCCATAGCTTGCAATGAAGAATCCTAACTAGTTTACTAGCCAAGACATGCAGACGTGTGCACTCACACATACATGAACCCTGCACATACACTCTGAGCAGGGTTAACACACTTGTAGAGTACACATAAGGACAGGTGAAGGAAATAAATAGCCTAACTTTGGCTTTTTGATAAGTTTCTAGCATGTTGCTCAATAATTGAAGTGGTTACACCTTTGGGATATTTTCTAAAAAGAAACTATGAAAATAGAAAATTATAAGCCCCTAATTTTGTATTCAGCAATTATAAAAAACCATTTGTATTGAAATCATTGACCAGAAATCCTAATTACAGTTAGTGAGAAATCTTTAGAGAATAAGAAGATGGATGGCACAAGTACCTTTGAGAATGCAAAGCACTGGATGAGTGAATATCCTGGTAAAGGTACATCTAAACATAATTTATATCTGGACAATGTGACATTGAGTTTATAGGCAGTTTATTTGCAAAAATATGACCAGACTTCCTCTTAACGTTCTCCTCTTTAAGTATAATGTTTTATTGTTATTTCCTATAGAATAGAATCCTTAACCTTGAGGCTACAATTACTGCAAAAACGCTTTACATATTTGTTATTGGATATCGTATTTACTCTCTGTATGTTTTTATAAGAAATTGTATTTGTTAGAATATGTTTGTTGTAGCAAATTGAATTTAGTCATCTAAGTTGTAATGTACACATCACTTCTGTGATGATTTTGTTATAAATGATTGTGCTAACTTTATGTTCTATGCGCACATAAATGCCTTGAAGTTACTCCCTAGTCAAAGAGCATTATGACCCTTGTCTCAGCTTTATTCCTGTATCCCAGTTTCAGAAGACTAAGCTTGTAGTTCTAAAATACTTATTTATAAAGGGAATGAAAAGCTTCTTTCATCTACAGAAGGAAATAGAAGTTACTTCCTTCTAATTACAAGTAGTAAAAAGTTAGGCTTATTTATACATATAGATATAATTATGATGGGGTTACCTAAAATTGGATATCACTATTTCTAAAAACTGACATATTTTTATTATTCTAGAGACAAAAGCAAAATGCACCTTTAGGGCAGATGTTTTTTAAAGAGATATTCTGTTTGGCTCTCATGTCACCAAATATAAAGTTCCTATTCCATAATGGATGATAAATATAATCATGTAAAAGGATTGTCTTCTTTGTAAGGAGATTTGTTATCTTTGATTTATTGTGTTATCTGATAGCGACAGCTTAATGGAGAAGAGATCAACTGGTTTTTCCCTTTGAAATTCGTTAAGCTAGGTCCACCAAGTCTATTTTCTCTTGTTCCTGGGCATGCACTTAAGCTACATTTCCCAAATTCCCTTGCAGCTAGGTATGGTCATGTGACTGAATTCTAGCCAATGGAAGGTGAAAAAGAGTAATGTTCCAGGCCCAATTCATAAAGATCTCCCAAATATGACCCTCTGTGCTCCTTCATTATCCTATGGTTTGATGCAGATGAGCACAGTCTCCTTGGAAACAGTATTTTGAAGGTGGCAGAGTCTGGATCCCTCAATTGCTGCATGAAGATCTACTTTCCAAGTATAAAAATCCACCTTGAACTTTATGTGAGTGGTAAATAAAAGTACATCACATTTGAGCTGTTCTACATTTCTAGCTCAGCTTGCAGAATAGAGTAGCTTTTGCTATATATTGTATGGTAGAGACTGGAGAGACACATGGTCTATAGAATGATGGTGTGGAGGAGCATGGCTTGAGGATTTGGGGTGCAATGATCTATAGTGTTCAGCTTAAAATGTTCTTTCCTGCTTTGTAATTACCTTCTTTATTGTTAATATTATCAGCTGGTCTTAGATATATTTTGGGGAAATAGCAAGGGAACTGTTTCAACTTTGTTTCAACGATCGGGGTAGATGGCAGAAGGAAATTTCAAAAAACCGCAGCAGTCCAGAGTAAGATGCTGTCTACGGCAGTAAAAAAATATTTGTGACAAATTAAACTATTCCCTGGGAAGTTCTCATAAATGCATACGCATAATCACATGATAAAATCTGTAGCCACCTGACTTGGTCCTCAATTATTTAATTTAAAGGAGAGTAGCTCCTGAAGGTTGGCAAAATTAGGATCTCTGAGTTAGTGTATTAGTCTGTTCTCAGACTATTGTATTAGTCTGTTCTCAGACTATTGTATTAGTCTGTTCTCAGACTATTGTATTAGTCTGTTCTCAGACTATTGTATTAGTCTGTTCTCTGGCTGCTATAAAGAAACACTTGAGATTGGGTAATTTATAAAGAAAAAAGGTTTAATTGGCTCTTGGTTCCACAGGCTGTACAGGAAGCATAATGGCTTCTGTGGAGGCCTCAGAAAACTTTCAATGATGGTGGAAGGTGAAGGGGAAGCAGGCATGTCTTACATGGCTAGAGCAGGAGGAAGAAGGGGAGAGTGGGGAGTTGCCACACACTTTTAAACAACTGGATCTCGTAAGAACTCTATCATGAGAACAGCACCAAATGCGGTAATCTGCTCCCATGATCCCATCACCTCCCACCAGGCCCCACCTCCAACATTGAGATTGCAATTAGACATGAGATTTGGGCAAGGACACAATTCCAAACCATATCATTCTGCCCCGGCCCCTCCCAAATCTCACGTCCTTCTCACATTTCAAAATGCAATCACATCTTCCCAACAGTCTCCCAAAATCATAACTCATTCCAGCATTAACTCAAAAGTCCAAAGTCCCAAGTCTCATCTGAGGTCAGGCTAGTCCCTTCTGACTTTGAGCCCGTAAAATCAAAAACAAGTTAGTTACTTCCGAGATGCAATGGGAGTACAGGCATTGGGTAAATGCTCCTTCCCAGAAAGGGGAAATTGGCCAAAAGCATGGGGCTACAGGTCCCATGAAAGTCTGAGCCCTCCAAACTGTTCCAACTTCTGCCCATTACTAAGTTCCAAAGTTGCTTTCACATTTTCAGGTCTCTTTATAGCAATGATCGACTCCTAGTGCCATTTTTCTGTATTAGTCTGTTTTCATACGGCTATGAAGAAATACTTGAGACTGGATAATTTATAAAGAAAAGAGGTTTAATTTATTCATGGTTCTGAAGGCTGTACAAGAAGCATGATGGCTTCTGGAGAGCCTCAGAAAACTTTCAAACATGGTAGAAGGTGAAGGGGAAGTAGCCATGTCTTACATGACCTGGGTAGGAGGAAGAGGGAGAGAGTGAGAAGGTGCCACACACTTTTAAACAACCAGCTCTTGGAAGGACTCTATCATGAGAACAGCATCACATGGGGGAATCTGCTCCCATGATCCCACTAGGCTCCACCTCCAACAATGGGGATTATAATTTGACATGAGATTTGGGCAGGGACACTATATAACTGTGTCAATTTATAGTTATACACATGAGGCAAAATAATATTTCAAAGTATGCATTGCCAGGGTAATTTGGCCTGACTCACCACAGCTGCAGACCCCTGGTCACATATAAACAAAGGGGCATGTGCAGTATAGACAACCCCAATGGAAAGGCCACATTCTAAGCATATAAATTCAAAAAGAACCAACATAGTATGGGCCAAAAGTGATTTTTTCCAGAGATGCTAACAAGAAAATATCACTTTATTTCTGACCCAAAGGAGCTCATAGAGGAAGAAGCTCTACAGGAATGAGTCTTGCTCATTTTTCATACAAGTAGAATAAATTGAAAAGAATGGTAGAGAATAACCAAGAAATGTGGGTGCCTGTAGAGTAAACAGATTGGTGCCCTGATTCCCTTATGAAATGTTGGAACTCTTGTGTGTTTGTTTTTTTAAAGAGTTGAAGTTGGCAAATATGCCTTGGTGATGACAGAGATCGATAGAGATGGTAACAGGCATATCTTGGCATCAGAGGAGGCTAAGACCACGACGAGAAAAGGCTTTTGTTGAGAGAGAGCCTGAGGGCCTTCTTGGGGATTACCTTGGCTGGGCCAGGAAGGACTCTACATCAGAACATATGAGTAGACTGCCAATCTGGGGACTGAAGGACGACTTGGCTGCAGTTTACCAAAGATTACCAATATCAAGGAGTTGAGGGAGTAGCGAAGGAACAACGACAACCAGTCACTACCTTCTGGAGCAAGCACCAGGCATTCCAAGGGGCAAAAACCATGTTGCATCAGTGACCTCCAGGAAGTGGACCAATCCCTCTCTGCCATCATTTCTGGGCTGCTGCCAAAGCCTTTTAGGAATCTAGCTGAGAATCTGGATGAGGACACTCTGAGGAGAAACTGGGTTTGGAGGGACTGATTCGAACTAAATCATAAGCTGGAAATAACTGAGTTATTATTGAATAGTCTTAAAGAAACCCTAAAATAAATTAATATGTTTTACTATTAAAGAAATAGGGATTGGTCAAATGCTGTTTTTATTTGTTTGTATCCTGTCCTTACGATGCAAAGGTCAGACCTTCTGTTTAAAGTTAGAGAGCTGAGTTAGATAACAAAAGGGTGACTTAGAAAAAAAAAAAAAAAAAACAGGGAATTTTCTAGAAGCTTGGGTAAAAGCTAGAATATAAATGAGGGCTGTGTGTATGTGGGGATAAGAGAATAAAGATCTGCAAAAGGACAGGCTGGAGAGAAGAGACACCTCTCAGACTCAGGCAGTAAAGACTGTCCATTCCTGGAGTGGGTAAGCATATGAGAAAGTCAAATATTTAATCTCCTTCCCTTTCTCTCCTTCTCGATTATCTTCCTTTCCCCCTGTATCTATGTTTTCCAATAGGATAGACATCTTAAGATCTGCACTCCAGTAGTTGAACTAGATGACCTCATCTCTTTCTTGCTTTCTCATGCAGCTGACTTCAACCTCTCAGATTGCTTGCAATCTTCCTCTTTGTCATTTCATCCTCAAGAACACTAGTAGCAATGTCGCCAATTTCCCAATTAACCTAGCAAAGCCATAAAAAGCTCCACTTGAATGAACTTCCCCATTTAAAAACTCTATCAATAGAAAACACACCATTCCTCAGCTCAGGTGGAACTCTTACTAAGCAATCCTGAGAGGTTACTGCTTGGAGATATAACTGGCAGCGACAAAGGAAGCATTTCAAACTCTCAGGCATTAACTCCCAGAACCTGGGAGTCATTTTAGAGAAATCTCGGTAATGGAACTTCACAGCAGTGCTGAGGTGGAGGGGGAAATGGGGTCCTTCTCCTCAGGCTCTTCACCCGAAGAAATGACAAGGAAAGATACGGAGACAATGTCAGTTTTGAAAAGAAGCCTGTGGCCATAGAATATGACAGCAAGGACAACATACTCTGCTCAAATAAAAAGGCCTGTTCTCAACAACAATCCTTTCTGTCCCCTTAAGGCTCATCTTAGATGCCACCATAAAGCCATGCTGAGTCTCCGTTTAAATATTTCCTAATCAGAATTCTTTTCTGCTGGATATCTTAAAATTTTTAAAGAGTTAATAGGTTATGTCTCAACATCCTTGAAAATGCTGAGACACCAAAAACTGATTAAAAATCTGTTGGAGAGAGCAGAGGAGGGAGTAAATATGCAGCTTTTCTTAATCCCAAATTTATTTGACCTGAGAATCCGTGTAGAACTCTGATTAATATCTTGAAGAAGTCTAGTGCTCCAAGGCATATAGCTTGGGAAATAATTGATAAATATAAAACTCTCAAGGGAAAGAATACATCCAAAAGCTTGATTGCAGCATTTCCCAAAGAATGCCTCTTGAAATCTTATCTGTGCATACTATTCCTCTGTAAAATGATTCTATGCTTATAGAGGTTTGGGTTAAACTGCCCTATTTGAAGTTACTTGGCCTTTTTTGTCCCCCTAAATTCTTATGGATTAATCTATATCTTTTTATCTTGCCACATTATCTGTGCAATGTAATAACTTTGTGTTTCTGCTAGCTGTAGAAGTTTTACGTATAATTCCTCCCCATAGCCTCCTTTCCCTCAATAACACCTTGCACACAGTAGGTGCTCAATAAATGTTTGTTGAATGAAAGAATAGAAGATAAAGTGGGAGCTACTAGTTGGCAACAAAATACAGTCCTCAACAGAAGAGAGACTGGACTGCTATACCTACCCTGATGACAGGTACATAGTAGTCAACAGAACCTGGCCATTCATGGCAGTGGCCAAACTCTTGTAAAAGCCATAATCTGTTCTGTCACTTCCTCTGAGGTGTGCATTCTGCATATACCTGGGGACAAAGGGCAAAACCCTTTGACGGAGATTAAGTGATGTCCAGAGGGTAAAATCAAGCTTCTGGGATGTTGTCCTACACTGGCCTCACATGCAGGGTTTTGCCTTGAGGACTGGCAGCAATACCTCCTCTATAGAGATAATTGATCCTTAGCCCAGTGAGCAGATGTTACTGGAAAGATGACATGTGTAGCAAAGGAGTGCCCCCAGCCCTTGATAGCTTCTATGGTGGTTTCAACAGCCAAACTAAAGAAGCTGGCACTAGCGGGCAGCCATTATCTGCTTGTCTGCGTCATCCTTGTGCTGAGAAAGCTATCTCACTTAACATGGTAAAACTTTAAATAGGAAAACATTATTACTTTGCCTTGCTGTAGGCTTGTTATTTCATTGTTCAACTTGTGGCTGTGAAAGGGATAAAGAGCGTTTAGCCTGGTTGGTGATTACTTCGTCCAGGAGTCAAAATTGTCCTAGACATCCTGACTCTTGTTATTTCCAACTATCAAGTTTTTGTGAAGAGAAGAGAAGGCAAGTATTGATGAATTCTTTCATAAATGCATTCTTTGGTTTATTCAGCAACATTTAATGGACATCTACTATGTCATAAGAATTGCCAGATTGACTTGCACAAGCCTTAGAGCCATAAAAAGCCTTGACGAGCATTTGCACTTTACCTCTGGACATTACATGTTTCTGCCTATCGCTTTCTCTGCTATTCTTTAGTCCTTAGCTTTCCAGTTTCTTGTGCCCACTTTGGCTGCATAACTCAGCTTCTACTCTAACTAGTTGGTTTGTATATTCAGCCAGGGTTTCAGAGAAATAGAGCCAAGAAGGGGTGTGTGTGTGTGTGTGTACATAAAGAGATTTACTTTAAGGAACTGGCTCACGTGATTATAGGGGCTGACAAGTCTGAAATCTGTAGAGCAAAGAGGCAGGCTGGAAACTCAAGCAGGAACTGATTTTGAAGTCCTGAGTGTGAAATTTGTAGAGCAGCCCAGCAAGCTGGAAACTGAGAATTCTATGTTACTGTCTCAAAGTAGAATTTTTTCTTCTCCAGGAAATCTCAATTTTTGCTCTTCAAGCTTTCACTTTTGGAAGAGTATCACCCACATTATTGAAGGTAATCTCTTTTACTCAAAGTCCATTGATTGTAGATGTTCATCATCACCATAAAATACCTCTATAGCAATATCTAGGCTAGTGTTTGACCAAAAAATTGGGTACCATAGCCTAGCCAAGTTTACATATAAAATTTAACATCAAGACGAAATAAATTTCATCTTATTTTACCTTGGTGATAATTTAGGATATGACTTTCAGGTCCTGCACACTGGTTCCACATTTTTAAGCTACCACCCTAATGTCATGTTTGGGACGGGGGGGGACAATCTGAAGTTGGCATTGCATATCTGAAAGGGATTTGGACCCAGTCCTGAAGGAACTTATTTAGGTAAAGAAACATCATGTTGAATAAATTTATTTGATTATAAGTCTAAGGCTTTATAATGGGTAGGACTATGCATAATACTAGAATGGCATTAGTAGGAGGAGGAGGTATTAATTCCATCTGTTGGAAGGTGAAAGAAAGAAAATTTATGAGTTGAAATTATGCCGTATCTTGAAGAATACAAGTTCTCAACATCATCAATAGGTTCTCGGAAATTGTGACTTTAAGCTAAACAAAATATAACAAAACCAATTTTGAAAAATCAACCGTATAATGAAACAACCTTGAATGAAATGACATATTCAAGAACTTACAGTATGTTGTTTTGCTTAAAGTCCAAGTTTCTAAGAACCTATGGATGATGTTAAGTGAGGACTTCACTGTACAATGATGAATTCATTGGTGGATGAGGTAGAGAAACAGCAAGATAATATTCTGGGTAGAGGAAATTGCAAGAATAATGGCATGGGTGGAATACTAGGGAGTCCAGTCGCTTGCCTATCTGAAGAGGAGGAGCGAGTAAAATGGTCAGAGAGAAGGTGGGGAAAAAAGGGTTGGGAACCATCTGAGAAGGGCTTTAGATACCATAACTACTGGTGGTCACATTACCCCATAGGCAATAAAAAGGCAAAAGCCTTCATGCAAGTTTGGAACAGATTGTGAAGGCCTCTGAAATATGGGGTATGAAAAGTTGTAGGTGACAGTCTTAGAAAGACAATGTAGCAAAGAGGAAGGAGGCAGCCTTGCCAGAGGGCTGCTCCATCTGATTTTCTTGGGTTGAACTTCATTATCACATTACTGTAAGCAAACATGAGGATCAGCCAGCACCTTCTCCCAGCAACCCTGTTCTCCTTCACCAGGGGGCCAAAAGCAGCTCAGCCTAATTTGTAATTTGTCACCTGTTGAGATTTGTAGATTCACCTGATCCACATCCTCATTAACGTTAAACACAAATGCCTTGGGATTTTTATGGCTGGTATAAACTTTGCGACTGCCCAGGAAATGAGCTTGAGTTTGTGAGTTGCTGCCAACTCACCCACCCCTATGAAACCCTGAGGTAATCAACTCAGTTTGTGGAAAAGAAACTGACTCTTTCTTTTCAATAAAAAAGTCTTTAATTTACTTTCCGTGCTGATGCAGCACAGACAGAAATTAATTATAAATTTCTCAGCTATATGTGGCTACATAACACAGGCAAATATTGAAACACTTTTGTTCCCCCAAGATAAAGTACCTGGAGGCTAGAATCAATACTAATGCCAAGTGAGGTTGTATTGTGCCTACTTAAGGTGTCAACACAGAACATTTCTGATAGTGTGAACTTCAGGAAATGGACGCTGGGGGCTAAGTACATGTGAAGCAGTGTAAATGAGGAAAGAAGTAATTACTTGTCTAACCTGCTCCGTTTGTTCTGATAATCTAGGATATGGACTCAGTGCCTTGTCCATAAACTTCTGAACTTTAGATGGAAGAGTTTGAGTCATTGAAATGCTTCAAGATACAACACTGTTTCTCAACTTTCTTCAAAAGACCTCAGAGTGGAGGAATTGTCATTTTTCTCTTACCCAGCACAGGATCAATCAACCTCTCTCTTTTCACTTGCTTTGGGCCTTAATAAAAACATTTAAAATATACAAATGAGTACTTGCCAATCTACAGAACACTCTGTATGATCCCCTCAATGTTACCGATGGCCATGGTACATAATTCAACTGGAGATCCCACATCGTTAAAATGGAGTTCAACAGAACAGGTGAGAAAATCCAGACTCATCACTAAATTTTCTGACGGCACAGTCCACCTATTTTTATGTAACATCCCCCAATTAGAAGGATAGTGGTTTTAGAAAAAGGGACCTGTTGCAATTGCTTTAAATAGTGGCTTACTTTCAATTCCTCAAGCAACATAATGAATGCTAAGACCAGTTTTAAAAGATGAAGAGGTACTGTGAGACCAAGACTATGTAATTCATAGGAAAGGTCCCAAAAAAGGAACACTTTTTAAAATGTGCTCAATTTCCTACCAAACAGCAACACAAGGCCCTCCCTATTCCTCCCACCTTTACTTCCACTAACAGTAGAACTTAGCTACACTTCTGTCCACTGTCTTTTTGTGGGATAGCCTCACAGGTGATTTGCTCAGTGAAGGATTGCCCACAGAGCAGAGTTCATATTGAAAAAGCACCAATTAACTCAACATTACCAAAGCTTCAGTTGGTCCTCCTTTCTCTATTCTGATCTCAAAGATTAGAGAAGACTTAGAAATACCAGCCCTACCTCCAGAGAGATATTTCAATGGGCCACTTAGATACAAATACAGTTTATTTTCTAAAAATTACTTCTACTTATAATAATTTCCAGAACAATCTTCGTCATTTCCATGTATGTGTTTGCATGTGGTTTTTCTCTAGAACACAGGACACAAAATTACCTTTCTATAAATTACAGTTTATGGGAAATGCAGGTAACTGTTTCTTGGTAGTAGCTGCAGTAGATGTTAATGCTGATTATGGCCAATGAATCACTTTTGAGTATCCACAACCTTGTGTAATCCCCTCCACCATAGACTCTGGGCTTGGCTGGGTGGCTAATTTGATGTCTGCAAATGTGATACTTGGAACATTACCGTTACCTTGTGAAGAAACTGTCTAGTATCCAAGGATCAAAGATCACACAAAGAGAAAGTCCTGACATTAATTCACTTCCTCAAAGAAGCAGATGCCAAGATGGGATCAGATGTGCATGGCTTTTGTTGGGGAAGGAGGGAATAAGGGGAGGGAACCAGAAGTGGCAGTGAGAGGTACCACACTGTGAGCATACCTGACCCCTGTGAAGGGGAGGAGGAAGGAAGGAGTGTTGGATGGGTAGAGTTTGGGCTGCATGCTATTCTAAGAAAGTTTCGGCTGTGCTTGTGGGGAGTCCTGGAGCCAAAGTTGCCTGTCTCACAGATAGTCTGTCTTCCCTTGCATGCTGTGCCCAGTCACAGGCTGACAGCAGTGTGGCCTCCATGTGAACAGACAGTGGACACATAGCCAGCATTGGGGCTCTAGGTCAGGTTCATTACACTCCCCGCTAAGCAGAGATCTGAGTGGCCTATTCTCATGACCACCACAGTTACCAAGAGCTCTCAAACATCAACATTCCTCCGTTCCTACTACCAGAGAAAGACTGATGTTTTTCCCTTACTTTTAGTGGAAATAATCCAGTATAAATATCTAAATGGCCCAGCTTCATTTGGTGCCAATGCCTGGTCTAATCAGCTATGTCCAGAGAGGCAGTGCCATATGTGGTCACAGAGGCACGACAAGTGGAGTCCACTGTATGTGTTGGGGAGACGGTTCCTGGAGGAGAGGGACTTATTGTGAACCAGGCAGTCACTGTTAATGAGAGGAAAAGGAACAAACAGATGTACCAGAAGGACTCCTGCCCACACTACCTGTGTACATGCCTCAGCTATCGAGAGATCGCTAATATCAGATTTGGAAATACGGTCCAGTCAGGATATGAGCTTCTAGCTATGACAATAGTCCTTGAAGCCCTTCTAAGCTCCCACTTCAGGATAAACCAGTTCTTCTCTAAATTAAGAGTGTTTTCTACTGGTTCCACTATCCTTTATATGAGGATTAAATGAGTTAATACATTTAAGGAGCTTAGAACAGAGCTGAACCTAGGGCAAGTAATTGCTTAATAAATGTTAGCTAAAATGATCACTGTTACTATTATTAAACTTAGTGGTATGCATACCAGCCTCCTTCACTAGATTGCCTGTCCCTCACAATCAGACACTGTTTCCTGGACATTTTAGCACACTGCAGAGTAAGTCAGTCTCACAATGAATGCCTGGCAAATTGAATCGAATCTACCTTTCAAGATGGCTCTGAGGATAAAGTGTTTGAAATGCTGGAGAGCCCCCACTCTACAACAATGTTCGAGCTTTTGTTCTGCAGTCAGATCTTAATTACCCATGTAAGGAGTTTCCACTTCTTGAATTAGCCACAGCAAATGTTTTAATCCCTTGTCACCAAAATGCTTCTGGGACTCTGCCCTGAATTGGGATCAGTTGGGAAAGGAAAAGCAATTTTAGTAATTAGCCCATGCAGAACATGATCAAAAAGGTTAATTTTCCACTCCCAAAAGCACGCAACGCAGACAGAAATGATTTTTAGATTCTCCACCCTTTTCTCTCCCTTGCATTGATATGAACAATTGAAGGTTTCCTATACAAATCACAATTATTGTTTAATTGATGAAAATGTGGGAATTGATGATCTCTAGGTGGTAGGATTAGAAATAATTTTTATTTTTCAATGGTGTTGATACATTTTTTAGATGATAATATTCACTTTGTAGACCAAGAAAACTCCCTCTTTCCCTCTATCTAATCACTGTTTAATTTAGGTTAAATTTCATGGTGTTCATAAAAATTCCAGAATAGATTATTTAAAATTAAATAAACTACTCTATGACCTTGGTTAAGTTATTTAGCTCCTCAGAGACTCAATTTTTCTCATATGTAGAGTGGAAACAAAATAATTAACTTAAAAGTCTGCTGTGAGAAATCAATGGCACATAGCACAGAATATAGTTCATGTTCTTTAAATGCTTTAATTTCCTTTTTTAAAAATACTGAGTGACTGTGAAAAGCATACACCTCCTCAGAGAAAACTCATGTATGTCAGCCACGGAACTGATAAAAAAGATCATATGAGATGCACAAACTGTAGGTTTTTATACAGCCTTCACTGAGGTGTTTTTGTAAACGTAGTGTCTGCCGTGTGTGATACTTGTGACTCAGGGTTATTGTTAAAGGTTCTTATTCTTAAATAAAGAATGTATCCTAGAGGCAATTGCCAAGAGAAAAATAGGTTTGTCCCACACCTACTCTGCCTCATTCTGTGCCTTCTAAGGGGAATGGAAAGTGGCTCTCCAAGCCCTATAAACTTAGTGTTGGGAAAACATCAATTTTACCTCTATGGAGACTAATAACAAAATAAAGACTGGTGAGAAAATACCCCAGAACAGAGAAATTATTTTACATACTGAAAGAATGCTGAGGCAGTCAATGAAAGTGAATCAGACAATGTTAGAAGATGACAACAGCAGCTTCCAACACTAACGTGATCAACCTCCCACCTGAGCAATTGTTGAGTGATTACCATGAGCCATGCACTAAACCAAGAATTTTACATGGATTATTTTATAAGAGCCCAACAAAGTGTCTACTATTGCAATGGAATGAATGTTTGTGTCTCCCAGATTCTTACGTTGAAACCCTAATCCCAATGTGATAATATTAGGAGGTGGGGCTTTCAAGGGGTAATTAGGTAATGAGGGTGGAACTCTCTCATAAATGGGATTAGTGTCCTTATAAGAAGAGGTTGAGAACTAGCTACATCTCTTCCACCAAGGAGGATACAGCAATAAGACTGTGTCTGCAACCTGGAAGAGGACTCTCACTAGAACAGACCATGCTGATACTCTGCTCAGACTCCCAGCCTTCAGAACTGTGAGAAATAAATTTATGTTGTTATTAAGCCTCTCAATCTATGGTACTTACCTCAAACTGACTAAGACAACTATCATGCCCTTTGCAGATGAGAAAACTTAAGTTTTGAAAAGATAAATGACAACCATAAGATTATGCAACTAGTAAATATCAGGGTTACATTTGTCTGGTTTGGGAACCTGAACACATATCACAACTAGTGGTATGTGTAGTACCACTACAGTAGAAGAGCTGCGCAGACCTTGGATACCTAATAAACGGCACTAGCTTGGGATACAAGAATGACCCCACAGGGAAGAGATAGAGTGTCCCAAGTTGGAGGAGGAAGATAGCTTTTGCTCAGAGCCATGCAATATGCCTCCAGTAACTAGGCATGATCTGGGTAGCTATTTCTGGAGGTAATTAAAAAGACAGTGAAAGTCTCTTATAGGAGAGTATTATGGCAGGTGGGTCTGGGGTTAGGCAGCAACCTGATTAGACCTGAGATGTAATGTATTCATTTGGAAGCTACATTTGCAAAATCTGTTCATGCTTGGTTTATTTATTGGAGGTGGCTTAAAGTGGCCTGTAATCATTCTCCAAGCCTGACATTAGCAAAAACTGAATGGTGTAAACAAATTTATTTCCTTACACTTCTGGAGATTGGAGGTCCAAAATCAACATGCTAGAATTGTTTTTTTCTGAGAGCCATAATGGCAGGATCTGTTTCAGGCCTGTGTCCTTGGTTTGTAAATGGCAGGCTTCTCACTGCATTGTCCTCACAAAGGCATTTCTGTGCACATGTGCCCCTGATGTTTCACTCTCTTCTTACAAGGACACCAGTCACACTGAATTAGGACTCCATCTTAATGGCCTCATTTTAACTCAATCACATATTTAAAGACCCTGTCTCTAAAGACAATTATAGTTTGAGATACTGAGAGCTGGGGCATCAACATATGCATTCTGAGGGGCTTCAATTCAGTCCATAACACTGTCTGACAGAAATAATTAGGGAAAGGGGCACTAAGTATGTGTAAGTTGTGCCCTGTGTCATTCCAGTTATATAATGCTGCAGCCATTGGGAGCACCATCCCTTGGGGCTGCTTCACAACTGTTTCCCTCTCAGATCCCATCTGTGCACTGAAAATCTACTGGAATGAGAGGATGTACTAGAAGCCAATTCATGCCAGAGTCTTCTAAAAGCCCCCCAAAAGCCATCATAAAGAAAAAAACTGTGATGTATTGAGGCAGACTCAATAATCTAGCAGTGGCTTGAGGCCAGTAGTGTTCCAGGTAATACAAAACTTGAATCCAGCCTAATACCATCACCTGGACAGTGTTTGTGTGCTCAGGCAAAAAATTGGCTAAGTGTGTGTAATTTAGAAGAATGATTTCAGTAAACTCTAAAATACTAAGCAACTATGCATGACCGAGCATAACCTAGAGATTGCAACCTCCTTCTTTCTGAATAACCCCTGACTGCCTCTGCACTATGAAAAATTAGGGCCAGTAACTAGAGTAATTAGTGAGAATCTATACTCGGGGATGTCACCTGAATCTGCCAAAGACAAACTCAGTGCTGGCTGTAGCACAATGTTACTTGTCCACATAGACCCTTCTGTGGCAGGTGTACAGACTGTGAGGACTTAAATATCCTGGGGCACTTCGTAAGCGATCATTGTGTTTGGGCTTTAAGCTAGCAAAATTCAGGTGTAATATTTATGTGATAACATCTCTCATCACATGCTAATAAAGCCTGGGCATATCAAGATTATAATTAGCAAAGGCGAAGCTTCTTACAGTTTCATTCATGGTTTCCTTTAGGAGAAAAGATTTCTCCTTTCTAAAATGTTCTTGTGTTCCATCAGAAATCAACTTTCCTTTTGTTGCTATACCTTAAGTCCAGGAGATTCAGCTTAGGCAGTTAGGACAGGATTATTGCAAAATAAGTATCATGGCAAAGAGTAAAGAAGAACCCTGAGTCTAGGAACCTTGGGCCCTTTGGAGGACCCCTAAGAATCTGGTCAATGGAAAGAATAAAGTACTGTAATCTAATACTTCATAGGTGCTGAGCGCGTGCTCAGAATAAGAAAAGTACAGCATGAACGTTTTGTGATAATTAGTTTTGTGATACCATGTACCCATCTCTTCATCCTGGCTTTTCAACCACCACAGGACCTCAAGACCTAGGACTTTACCAGTTGGTAATAAGATACATGAAACTAAAATTATTTTTTTTTTGTTTTTTTGGTCTCACTCTGTCGCCCAGGCTGGAGTGCAGTGGCGCAATCTCGGCTCACTGCAAGCTCCGCCTCCCGGGTTCACGCCATTCTCCTGCCTCAGCCTCTCGGAGTAGCTGGGACTACAGGCGCCCGCCACCACGCCCGGCTAATTTTTTGTTATTTTTTAGTAGAGACGGGGTTTCACCGTGGTCTCGATCTCCTGACCTCGTGATCCGCCCGCCTCGGCCTCCCAAAGTGCTGGGATTACAAGCGTGACCCACTGCACCCGGCCATGAAACTAAAACTTCTACAGTGAAGCTTCCCATATACTGGCTGGTGGAGAAATCGGGATTTGAACCTAGGCATATGATGCTGAAATTCACACAGTTGATATCCTACACCAACTGTCCAGCTTAGTTAGCTTCCTTGTATCCCAGCTTCTTGCATTTTTTTTCTATTTCCTCAGCCTGGGGCATGAATGGAGGTCCACCCTTTTGGAACTCAGCCAGTAAAAAGGAGAATATATTAAGTGGCAAACAAATGGTACACACAAGTTCCTCAGAAAGCAAAGGAAATGTGTTTTTTAAGGCCGCAGCTTTGTTTTGTTTTGTTTTGTTTTGTTTCCTGCAGGATCTCAAAAATGAGCTCTCAGTTCCTCAGGTCTGCAAGAGATTTCTTTCATTCCTAAACTTTCCATAGACTTCTGATTTATTATGTGTGTTCTCTGCAGATTGTCACAGAACAAGAAACTTGCCTAATCAAACATAGTGGAGGCACCAGACCTCAGCTGATATTATTGGGGAGCATCGGCTTGCCTGCTATGGACTGTGGACAGTCATCCAGAAAAGAAAAACATATAAAGGAGGAGGGAAGCAGACTCCAAAGAGAGGAGCAATCTGGATGGAATTGCAGCTCTGAGACTGATTTCCTTCCCGGGTTTGTCTGCACTCTGGTTTGTACGTAGCGGACCAAGAAGATAAGAGGGTATCAGTGCAGGATTGGAAGTAAGTGGGATTGGAGTCTAATCCTGTTTCTTTTATTAATTAGTTTTATGACTGTGAGCAAGACCCTGGCCTTCTTTAAGACTCAGTTTCCTCACTTCTCAAATGGATATGGTAATGTCTGCTGTGAAGATCAAAAGATGAAAAAGATGCAGAAGAGATAATTCATTCATGTATTCCACAAACATGTACTGAGCTCCAAATAAGAGTCCACCTCTGTGGTCTATGATTGTAGGGAAGGCCCATATTCCAGGACCTGAGCAAGTCTTGCTCTCTTACATTTCAGATGTCTAAAATAAACCCAACAATGTCAGTCCTGACATTCATAATCAAAGTATTTTAAATTTAAGAAAGAAAAGAGTGAAAAAAGGAAAACTGTTTGTAAGGATGTAAGAAATTACTATTATTTTATCCATATTAGTATACAGTTGAAACCTCTTCTGAAGAATCTGATGGTCTTGTTAATAGTACAATCTCTGGAGAGAGACTACCTCAGTTGAAATCTTGCTACGTATTGGCTATGTAACCCTGGACAAGTTACTTAGCTCCCCTAAACATCCTTCCACCACTTATATAAAAAAAAAGAATGATAATTTCTGTATCATAGAGTGGTTCTAAGGGTTGTACATATATATTAATAAGCATAGACAGGGAAAGAAAAAAACAAAATTCAATGACTTGCTCAAAATCTGGGGCAGAATAGGACCTAGCTAAATGCCTGAAAAAATACATCTATTTGCGGTATCTATATTCACAATTACATATATACATCTAATATACATATAACACATAAGTCATGTAATGAAACCATTAAAGGTATGTTGATTATACTCCAAAGACTTCTAACTCCAACTTAAAAATCATGACGGTGATAGTAATAATATTTTGAACATTATGTGCTGTGCTGAGTACTCTACATACATCGTCACATATAATCTTTTAAAAAAATCAGTAAATGTGATTATTATCATCAATTTATAGATGAGAAAGTGAAGGCATAGAGAATTTAAACACCCTTCCCAATGTCTTACAAATAGCAAGTAGGAGAGTCAGGCTTTGAGCTCATGTGGTCTGAATTCTGAACCACTGTGTAGGCTGAAAAAAAAAAGACTTCTTGAGCCTCTGCCCCTCGTGGCCTGGCATCCCCTTCATTTTTTGAGCAGAATGGCACCACTTGATCAGTTCTGGGACAAGGGGTTGCCCAGCTTTCTCAATGAAGTATCCTATGCTGGATTTAGGCTACTGCCAAGGGAGTGTGAGGATACATCTTGAATCCCATTCCTAGGCAGGGAAGAGCAGTGTGGGCAGGGGCAGCAGTGCTGAGGGCATAGGGGTTATGAGAGCAGCAGCACCACAGCTTCACTTTGGAATCATCTCCTAGAATAGAGTATAATGATGTCATGGCCCAGTGGATTATTCAGCAGTACAGCAGAGCCCTCAGGAGCAGAGAGTTCCCTTTGGTAGGGTCTTAGTAAGAGGTCCTCCAAATATTTGAAGAGCAAGGTGGTCTAATTCTTAAAAGTAGTTACACTTCATGGAAAATGATCAGTTTTGTCCCAGGCAGACAGATAAAAACAAGAGTGAATAAGGTTAGAATGAATTAAAAGTCAAAAAGTCAATAGGTTAACTGGTTAGATAACAAAATGAGAACCAGGATTATAAAATTTACTATTATTTACTATGGACACGAGATTTAATAAAAAAGAGAGGGAAATAATAGGGGCAGACAGGGAGTGAGCATCATTTAGGAAGTTGTGGGAACTCCCCTAGCTTTCCCCTTAATCAGACTTCGTTCTTTGTTGGTGAGGAGGCGAGAGAGCAGGTAGACATGTATTACTCTTTTTCTCTTTTGCCTTTAGCCTCTGTCACTGTTTCTTATGTCCACTGATTGGAGTCCTTCAGATTCACTTCACAAGCAAGGAAGAGAGAGAACACTTTAGAACTCAGAATATTTACTGACCATCTTTGCCGCTCAAAATGACTGTTCACAGAAACTTTCTCTGACCTGGCCAGCATCCAACAACCACAGTTGTTCTAGCTTCCTCCTCTCATCAATCTCTGGGTTTCTTACATTGAAAATGGTTGATATTTTACAATCATAATAAATAGCATTTGACAGTTGGATGACCATATAATTTATTGTCTAAGGCATGATGCTCTGACAGTGAAAAATATGCCACAATAGGCATAAACCACAATAGCACTGGACATACACAGGGCATAGGATCACTCTGTTTGCTGCTGAGCATTTATTCTGTGTTTGACACTGGGTTAAGGGCTTTAGAAGCTTTATCTCATTTACGTCTTCTAACAATCCTAAAGGGAAGTGCTATTATGACCCTCATTTTATTGGTGAGGAAACAGATTTGGAAGCTTGCCCAAGGCTGTCATTCAAATTCAGGCAGAGGTACAGCACAGAGTATGCATCATAACTAGGAGACTCCCCAGCCTGCGGCTAACATGGCTCAGTGGAACTGTTTGATCAGTCAGCCTTCCCATCAGGCTGCCTATCCATTTTTCAGCCTTGAGCCGGTGGTTCCCCTTTCCCTCAGGAATCCACCCCCAAACCCTATCACCTGTACCATGTTCATAAGAAGCCATGAGAGACAACTTGATGGACCAAAAATGATCTTGTACAGAGCTTTGCAGCCACCTAATAATCCCTGTTATTCCTCTCATAGGTATTGAAACTCTTGAAATATGTCCCCTTTCTCCTGGAAAGTAAGGGAGAACTTTTCAGAAATGGTTATGCTGTATTCCAAGAGACAGAAAACAGATGGAATGAAAGAGGTGTGGTTCAAAGTACAGCCACATTCTCTCTTGGAAAATTATAAACATGAATTAATGCAGGTACACATGGACATAAAGATGGAAACCATAGATACTGGGGACTCTAGAAGGGGGTGGGGTAGGAGAGGAGAAAGGGTTGAAAAACTACTTATTGGGTACTTTGTTTTCTATTTGGGTGAAGGGTTCCATAGAAGCCCAAACACCAAGATTGCATAATATACTCATGCAACAAACCTGAATGAATCTAAAACAATTAAAACAATACAAAACAAAAACAAAGAAGGCTTTCACCTGTTGAAGAAATGGCATCATTGTGGTAACTTCAGAAGGCAGAATGGTAAAGGTGCTGTTAAACGGGAATAAAGGGAAAAACACTAAAATTTCTTTTCTTCATTCATACACTGAAGAAAAGCATATGGCCCAGCTTTTAGCAGCTTTGTATGCATGGGCACATTAATCTAATTCTCTGAAATTCGATTTCCTCCACTGTATAAAAGGGGAAATAATATCTACTTTACAGTATAGTAGACATTATTATCTTCTATAATAGGGTTCAAGGACATAATCTAGAGTACCTTATTCAATAGACTGTAGCTATAAGTGTTCCTCACACAAAGAAAGGAAGAGATTCTATGTTTTAGGGTAAGCACCTGTGTGTGGCCTTCCAGAACACAGACATCACAAATACCGATGCATGTTGCCATGTGAAACGGATGGTACCATTTAGGCCTACTGACTCTAGAACCTGAAGCAGGCCTTTGAACATCTGAAAAGCACAAAATGCCCAAGGAAATCAGAATAAACAACCTGATACGGTTTGGCTGTGTCCCCACCCAAATCTCATCTTGAATTCTCACGTGTTGAGGGAGGGACCCAGTAGGAGGTAATTGAATAGGTCTTTCCCATGCTGTTCTTGTGTTAGTGAATAAGCCTCACGAGATGTCACTATTTTAAAAAGGGAACTTTCCCTGCACAAGCTCTCTTCTCTTGTCTGCTGCCATGTGAGATGTGCCTTTCACCTTCTGCCATGATTGTGAGGCTTCCCCAGCCATGTGGAGCTGTAAGTCCAATAAACCTCTTTCTTTTGTAAATCGTCCAGTCTCAGGTATGTCTTTATCAGCAGCGTGAGAACAGACTAATACAGTAAATTGGGACTGGGAGTGGAGCACTGCTGAAAAGATACCCGAAAATGTGTAAGTGACTTTGGAACTGGGTAACAGGCAGAAGTTGAAACAGTTTGGAGGGCTCAGAAAAAAGACAGAAAAATGTGGGAAAGTTTGAAACTTCCTAGAGACTTGTTGAATGACTTTGACAAAAATGCTGATAATAATATGAACAATAAGGTCCAGGTTGAGGTGGTCTCAGATGGAAATGAAGAACTTATTGAGAACTGGAGCAAAGGTGACTCTTGTTATGTTTTAGCAAAGAGACTGGCGGCATTTTGCCTCTGCCCTAGAGATTTGTGGAACTTTGAACTTGAGAGAGATGATTTAGGGTATCTGGCCAAAGAAATTTCTAAGCAGCAAAGCATTCAAGAGGTGACTTGAGTGCTGTTAAAGGCATTCAGTTTTATAAGGGAAGCAGAGCATACATAAAAGTTTGGAAATTGCAGCCTGACATTGCATTAGGAAAGAAAATCCCATTTTCTGAGAAGAAATTCAAGCTGGCTGCAGAAATTTGCATAAGTAACAAGGATCTGAAAGTTTATCCCCAAGACAATGGGGACAATGTCTCCAGGGCATCTCAGAAGTCTTCACGGCAGCCCCTCCCATCACAGGGCCCAGAGGTCTAGGAGAAAAAAATGGTTTTGTGGGCCAGGCCCAGGATCCCCATGCTGTGCACAGCCTAGGGACTTGGTGCCCTGCATCCTAGCTGCTCCAGCCAGGCTGAAAGGGGCCAATGTAGAGTTCAGGCTTTTGCTTCAGAGGGTGGAAGCCCCATGCCTTGGCATCTTCCATGTGGCATTGAACCTATGAGTGCACAGCAGTCAAGAATCGGAGTTTGAAAACCTCTGCCTAGATTTCAGAGGATGTATGGAAACACTTGAAAGCCCAGGCAGAAGTTTGCTACAGGGGCAGGGTCCTCATGGAGAACCTCTGGTATGGTAGTGTGGAAGGGAAATGTGGGGTTGGAGCCCTCACAAAGTGCCCCTACTGGGGCACCATCTAGTGGAGCCATGAGAAGAGGGCCACCATCCTCCAGACACCAGAATTGTAGATCCACCAGCAGCTTGCACCATCTGCCTGGAAAGCTACAGACTCTCAATACCAGCCTGTGAAAGCAGCTTGGAGGGAGGCTGCACCCTGCAAAGCCTCAGGGGCGGAGTTGCCCAAGACCATGGAAACCCACCTCTTGCATCAGCATTACCTGAATGTGAGACATGGAGTCAAAGGAGTTCATTTTGGAGCTTTAAGATTTGACTGCCCCGCTGGATTTCAGACTTGCATGGGGCCTGTATCCCCTTTGTTTCTGCCAATTTCTTCCATTTGGAAGGGTTGTATTTACCCAATGCCTGTAATTCCATTGTATCTAGGAAATAACTAACTTGCTTTTGATTTTTACAGGCTCATAGGTGGAAGGAACTTGCTTTTCTCAGATGAGACTTTGGACTGTGGACTTTCAAGTTTATGCTGAAATGAGTTAAGACTTTGGGGTACTGTTGGGAAGACATGATTGGTTTTGAAATGTAAGAACATGAGATTTGGGAGGAGTCGGGGCCAAATGATATGGTTTGGTGGTGTCTCCACCCAAATCTCATCTGGAATTCTCATGTGTTGTGGGAGGGACCCAATGGGAGGTAATTGAATCATGGGGACAGGTCTTGCCTGTGCTGTTCTCTTGATAGTGGATTAGTCTAATGAGATTTATGGTTTTAAATAAGGGAATTTCCCTGCACAAGCTCTCTTGTCTACTGCCACATGAGACATGCCTTTCACCTTCCACCAATGACTGTGATTCCACCTTCCAACATGTTCCATGTTGGCTCCAAATCCATGTGGAACTGTAAATTCAATAAATCTCTTTATTTTGTAAATTGCCTAGTCTTAGGTATGTCTTTATCATCAGTGTGAGACTAGACTAATACACAGCCCATCAACCCACCAAGAGAGATGGATTGCATTTTGGAAAATATTTTAGAATCACATAAATAGGGTTTTGAATTCAACGAAGTTCATCTACTTATTAGCTATGTTTTCCTGAGCAACCTTCCCAGACTTTACTTTTCCCATAAATAAATGAGATAAAATAATCAATGGGACATTAAGAAGACAAGAGACAATGTGTATACAGTCTCTCTAGATAAAGTATTCAGTCAATTGAGAGCACATTTCTACTACATTTTTCACACGGGGGAAAAAGATTCCCCTTAGGACAATTTGAATATTGTCTTGTAGTAGCAACATGTTATACGACAAGGGAATAGTTACACAATCACTGTTAAGCAAGATGTAAAGAGACAAAAATATTTTGTTAACAGTCATTAGGCTTTAACAACAGAGTGTCAAAATATGTGAGGCAAAATTGATATAGCTGCAAAGAAAAATAGATGAAACCACTATTATAGTTAGAGACTTCAGCACCCTTTTATCAGGAATGGACAAATCCAGCGGGCAGGCAATCAGTAAGAATATAGTTGAACTTAACAACATCAACCAACTGGATATAATGAACATCTATAAACTACTTTATCCAATAACAGCAAAATACACATTCTTCTCAAGCTCACACAAAATATTCACCAAGATAGAGCACATTTTGGGCCATAAACACACCTTAACAAATTTGAAATATTAGAAATTATATAGCATCTACTCTTAGACTACAATAAGATTAAACTAGAAATCACTAACAGAAAGACAGCTGGAAAATCTCAAAATGCTTAGAGATTAAACAACACACTTCTAGATAACACATGAGCAAAATACAAAATCTCAAGAAAAATTAAAAAATATTTTGGTCTAAAAGAAATTTAAAAACTTGTCAAAATTTGTGGAAAGCAGCAAAATCAGTGCTTAGAAATTCACAGCACTGAATGCATATATCATAAAACAAAAAAGATCTAAAATCAATCATCTAAGCTTCCGTGTTAGAAAACTAGGAAAAGAAAAGTAAATTAAACCTAAAGCAAGTAGAAGAAGAGAAATAATAAAAATTAGAGCGGAAATCAATGAAACTGAAGACAGGAAGTCAATAGAGAAAATGAATGAAAGCAAAAGCTGGTTCTGTGAAAGGATTAATAATACTGATAAGCCTGTAGCCAGGCTAAGAAAAAATGAGAGAAGACACAAAATACTAATATCAGAAATTAAAGAGGGGACTTCACTAGAGACCCCATAAATATTAAAAGGATAATAAAAGAATACGATGAATAACTCTATACCCACACATTTGAAACTACATGAAATAGACTGATTTCTTTAAAGATACAATCTGTCAAAACTCACACAGGAAGAAATAGACCTATATCTATTTTAAAAATTGAATCAGTAATCAATAACCTTCCAAAACAGAAAGCACCAGGCCCAGAAGTGGGTTTTGAAGGTTCTTTGTATATTTTGGTTAATGGTATTTTATAGAATAAGTTTTTTGAAAATATTTTTACCTAGTCTGTGCCTTTAAAAAGAAATTCTTGTAATGGCAGACAATGTCAACACAAGGAAAGAAAACTATAGACCAATATCTCTCATGAGATAGGTGCAAACGCCCTCAACGAAATATTAGCAAATCAAATCAAACAATGTATAAGGAGAATTATATACCACAGCCAAGTGGAATTTATCCCAGTATGCAAACGTGGCTCAGCATTTGAAAATAAATTAATGTAACTTACATCAACAGGTTAAAGAGGAAATATCATGATTGTATCAATAGATGTAGAAAAAGCATTTAACAAAATCAAACACC
The DNA here is from genome assembly GCF_009828535.3 of Hylobates moloch. Lineage (NCBI taxonomy): Eukaryota > Metazoa > Chordata > Mammalia > Primates > Hylobatidae > Hylobates > Hylobates moloch. The sequence goes on from NW_026652294.1 coordinate 70,336,601, forward strand.
TCTTCATAGTAAAAACTCTCAGTAAATAGGAATAAAGGCCAACTTCCTCAATTTGATAAAGAATATCCACAAAAAACCCACAGCTAACATCATACTAAATAGTGAAAAACTTAAAACTTTCCCAATAAGATCAGGGAAAAGGCAAGAATATCTCTTCTCACTGCTTTTCAATATAGTACTGGTAATCTAAGCTAATGCAATAAGAAATGAAATAAATGAGATACTAACTGGGAAGAAAAACATTAAGACTATTTATTTACCAATGACCTAACTGGATATGTAGAAAATCTAAAAAAATTAACACGAAAACTCCTACAACTAACAAGCAGTTATAACAATCTTGCAGAATATTCAAGGTTAATATACAAAAGTCAATTGCTTTCCAATATACCAGCAATGAACAAGAGGAATTTGAAATTTAAAGCACTATACTATTTACATTAGCAACCAAAAATTTGAAATCCTCTCATATAAGTCTACTAAAATATGTACAAGTCTATATGAGGAAAACTACAAAACTCTGATGAAAGAAATTTAAGAATAAATGGAGATCTATCCCATGTTCATGGATAAGAAGACTCAATTTTTTGTTTTGTTTTGTTTTTTGTTTTTTGAGATGGAGTCTCACTCTGTCACCAGGCTGGAGTGCAGTGGCACGATCTCAGCTCACTGCAACCTCTGCCTCCTGGGTTCAAGCAATTCTCCTGCCTCAGCCTCCTGAGTAGCTGGGACTACAGGCACACACCACCACGCCCGGCTAATTTTTGTATTTTTAGTAGAGACAGGGTTTCACCATGTTGGCCAGGATGGTCTCCATCTCTTGACCTCGTGATCCACCCACCTCGGCCTCCCAAAGTGCTAGGATTACAGGTGTGAGCCACCGCGCCCGGCCAGAAGACTCAGTATTTTTAAGATGTCGTTTCTTCCTAACTTGATTTGTAGATTCAATGCAATCCCAATTAAAATCCCAGAAAGTTATTTTGTGAATATTGAAAAACTGATTTCAAAGTTTACTTGTAGGAGCAAAAGTTCAAGAATAGCCAACATAATACTAAAGTAGAAGAACAAAGTTGGAAAACTGACACAAGTAGACTTCAAAGCTTACAATAAAGCCACAATAATCAAGATGGTGTGGTATTGGTATAACAACAGACAAATAGATTGATGGAACAGAAATAGAGAGCTCAGAAATAGAGCCATATAAACGTAGTCAACTGATCTTTGGCAAAGGAATAAAGGTAATACAGTGAAGAAAATATAGTCTCTTTACCAAATGTTGCTGGAACAAATGGGCATTTACCTGCAAACAAAAACAACATAAAAAATCCATTTAGATACAGATCTTACACCCTTCACAAAAATTAACTAAAAATGAATCATAGACCAGAATGTAAATGATAAAAAACTATAAAATTCTGAGAAGAAAACCTAGGAGAAAATCTAGATGACCTTAGGTTCGGCAATGACTTTTTAGATAAGACTCTAAAGGTATGGACTGTGAAAGAAAGAACTGATAAACTGGACTTTATTAAAATTAAAATTTTCTACTCTGTGAAAGACATTGTCAAGATAATTTCTTTTTAAAGGCCCAGACTAGGGGAAAATATTTTCAAAAAACATTCTATAAAAGACCATTAACCAAAACGTACAAAGAACCTTCAAAAATCAACAGTAAAACAGAATAAAACAACAACAAAAAATGGATAATAAAAATTAGCCAAAGACCTTAACATACAGCTCACCAAAGAATATAAAAGATGGGGCTGGGCGCAGTGGCTCAAGCCTGTAATCCCAGCACTTTGGGAGGCCAAGGCGGGCGGATCACAAGATCAGGAGATCAAGACCATCCTGGCTAACACGGTGAAACCCCGTCTCTACTAAAAATACAAAAAAAAATTAGCCGGGCGTGTTGGCGGGCGCCTGTAGTCCCAGCTACTCAGGAGGCTGAGGCAGGAGAATGGCGTGAACCCGGGAGGCAGAGCTTGCAGTGAGCCAAGATTGCGCCACTGCACTCCAGCCTGGGGGACAGAGCAAGACTCGGCCTCAAAAAAAAAAAAAGAATATAAAAGATGGCAAATAAGTATATGAAAAGATGCTTTTCATTATATGTCACCAGGGCAAATAAAAACAATGAGATGCTGCTACACACCTATTAGAATGACCAAAGTGCAGAACACTGACAACACCGAATGATGGTGAGCATGTAGAACAACAGGAACTCTCATTCATTGCTGGTAGGAATCCAAAATGATACTGCCACTTTAGAGGATAGTTTAGTGGTTTCTTGCAAAATTAAATATACTCTTATCATACGATCAAGTAATCACATTTCCCGGTATTTACTCCAAGGAGTTGAAAACATATGTCTACATGAAAACCTGTACACAGATATTTATAGCAGCTTTAATCATAATTGCCAAAACATGGAAGCAACTAAGATGTCTCCCAGTAGGTGAATAGACTGTGGTACATCCAGACAATAGAATATTATTTAGTGCTAGAAAGCAACGAGCTATCAAGCCATGAGAAGACGTAGAGAATCTATGAATGCATATTACTAAGTTGAAGCCAATCTAAAAAGGCTACATACTGTATGATTCCAATTATACGAAATTCTGGAAAAGGCAAACATTGAAGACAGTTAGAAAGTAATGGTTGGGGCCGGGCGCGGTGGCTCACGCTTGTAATCCCAGCACTTTGGGAGGCCGAGGCGGGCGGATCACGAGGTCAGGAGATCGAGACCACGGTGAAACCCCGTCTCTACTAAAAAATACAAAAAATTAGCCAGGCGCGGTGGCGGGCGCCTGTAGTCCCAGCTACTCGGAGGCTGAGGCAGGAGAATGGCGTGAACCCGGGAGGCGGAGCTTGCAGTGAGCCGAGATTGCGCCACTGCACTCCAGCCTGGGCGACAGAGCGAGACTCTGTCTCAAAAAAAAAAAAAAAAAAAAAAAAAAAAGAAAGTAATGGTTGGGCTAAGGGAGAGGGAAAGATGGCTTGGCAGGCACAGTAGATTTTTAGGGCACTGAAACAATTCTGTATGATACTACAAAGGTAAATACATGTCACTATGCATTTGTCCAAGCCACAGAATGTACAACACCAGGAGTGAACACTAATGTAAACATGGACTTTGGGCAATAATGTGTCAATGTAGCTTTATCAATTATGACAAATATACCACTCTGGTCAGAGATATTGATAATGGGGGAGGCTGTGCATGTGTAGGGTCACGGAGTATATGGGAAATCTCTGTATCTTTCCCTCAATTTTGCTGTGAACCTAAAACTGTTCTGAAAAATAACATCTTTCAAAAAAAAGTCACTAGAGTCTTAACTGATGGGCAGCTGGGACAGTCAACTGGGTAGACAACTGATCACCCTTAAAGTACATGAGAAAATTCCTTAAACATTTTATTGGGAATAAAATTTTCCTCCCAGAGAACACTGTGAATTAAATTATGCAAAAAGTTTCTGATGAAATTGCAAACAACTTTTCTTCTACCCTGCCTACCACAGTACCTGATGTATGGAGATAGTCAACACACAGAAGCTATTTCTATGGCAACTAAGCATGTGACTGGAGGACCTTTGTTATGTACTTAAGCCTCCAAAATAAAATAGTCTTTTAAATATGAGTTAGCAGAGAAGAACTGAAGTATATATAATATAAAGCAGGAGGACACTCATAGAAAAAACAAATCAGAAAAAAGTTGAGTAATTGTTTTTGCAGCAGAATTAAATTATTAAATCTATCAGATTCAGCCAATTAATGACTGCTCTCTGTGTATATACCAATTTATGGTGAAGAGCAGAAGGAAGTGGTCTTGGTTTGCACATTTTCCCTATCTTTCAAATAGAAAAGTAATCAATGTTGCCTACACCATCAGAATGCCTGAGAAGACCATGGGGCCACTCCTTTGATGCCCTGCCAACAGGACTGTGAAGAATTAGGTACTGAACAAACAAGCATATTGTAGGAGTGAATTTTTCTCCAAAAGTCTTTACCCTCCTTACAAAAACTTTTGATTTTTTTTTTCTCCTAAACCTAACTGCTAACTGCAATATCATTATACCATTCTCTTTGTTGAACCAACTATGCCTTGTTTCACTTGGGAAACTTTTGGAATTGAAAATATGATCAAAGCAGCAAATGGAATTTTCTGCCCCTAAGCCTTTCAGAATGATGAATTGCAATGGTTAAGATCTTTTTAGTTCACATTATTGGACCTGAGCCCAAACTGGACAGGATATCTGAGGACATCACAGCCATGCCCACTTTTGATTCCACTGCAGGTATTTTAATTCATTCATTTGTGTATATTAACAAACATACATGCAGACTTTCATTAAACAAAGATGTATTTAATAATCTATCAATGATTTTTCTGTCTGTATGCTTACTCAGGGGGTGGATTTCACTACATTAAACCCATCAGAGACCTGATGTGACCTCACTGGTTTTTGGCTTACTCAGCTTTTGGTTGTGGCTCAGCTCTCAGTTTTGGATCTCCTGTTTTCCTCTGTAGTTCCAGGGGATAGCACAGTGCCTGGTAGTTAGTATACACTAAATAAACAGTTGAATAATGGATGTACTGAGTAACATCCAGCTATTTTGAGCATGGGCACCAGAATAAACACTATGTCCTAAAGACTTGTGCTTATCCAGTCCTACTCTTTAAATGATGGCATTTGCTTGAAGCATATAGGTACAACCTTCCCCAAGGTTGTAATGTACACTTCCATGTTCCACTCTGGAATAATAGGATGCACCAACAGTCAATCCTTCTGGCTAAGCCTGATTCCTTCCCAGAATCCTTCTCAACACAGGGCTTCAGAGAACCACTTACCAATCAGTTGGCACATGAGATAAAGCTTACATGCTAGAGCTACTTGAGAAGGAACTCCACATTTTCACCACTGTCTAGAGCAAAAGAGCCAGAAGGCTTTCCAATAAAAAAAACTTCAGCTCCAAAGTTAAATAATGTGTACTTTAAATTTCTGTATCCCTGTCATCCCCCTCACCCTGGACACATGTGGATATGAACATGTGTACTTATATTCACACACATATGCACACTCACACAGGACATGTGGCCACATATTCTACACACCTTCCTCCAGAAGTGAACTGTGAGGCAAGAGAGATTAATCCTGTGGGAAGTCAACAGCTGCATTTGATGGCTTGGCCCAACTTTGCTCAGCCAGCTCATCATGGGCGATTATGTTCTCATTTCCACCCTCAGACTGCAAAAGGAGAAAGGTCAGCTAGTCTGGGATCCCTGAAACAGCTGTTACAGATGTTTATGGAAGAATTTGATATACCAAAATCTTTCCCAAAAGTTTTTAAAAAAGACTTGTGAATGGGATATTGAAAGCTCTAAATTAGTGGCAGTGAGAGAACAGATTTGTCAACTGACCCAGAACATTAAATTGATTATGTAATTTAACATCACTGTTCTATTTGATAGCTGCCTATTAAAACTGCACCCTCCTACCTTATAGCCAATTTAAAACTCTAGAAATGGAAGAACATATTTATTTTGCTTGGAATTTGCAATTTTCTGCCATATGAACTATTAGTAATTTGTAATTTCTTTCTCCAAGGGGAGCCTGTTACCCCAGGAGAAATGATAATCTCCCATGTTTGAAACAGGCAGTCTTTAGTTGCTTTCTCTTCTTTTCTCATTCTTTGCGGCAAATGAATATGAGACTTAAGGAGCCTGAAAATGTACTCATGGTGGGCTGTGCTTTCCTATTCAGACTCCCTGTTCTCCATCTCAGGGAAAGTCAGATGCCAGAAAAGAGGAATTTATAATGTAAACACTATGCGCTTCCAAATAGAGGGCAAGGAACTGCAAAGAAGGTGCAGATTCACTTAGTGTGCTTGTTAAAAATTCAAGTTCCTGGACCCAACTCTACATCAACTGAGTCAGAATCTTTGGGGTTTACATTGAGTTCTTCAGATGACAGTTATGGACACTGAATTTGAAAAATGGCACTCATCTAGAGATGTGATGCCTAGAGAAGGACATAGAAAGTAGGGAATAAGAAGAATTTTACTCAATAAGGAGATTTTTCAGGTAAACTGATCCTTTGATAGAATGTCTTCCTTAGCAGATTCCTACTCCAGGTAATCTCACCCTCGCTATGACTTTTCAGTCAAAGACCCAAGATGGTGTGCAGTTCTCCATCCTGACATACCTTAGTTTTCCTTGAGATCCCTCTAAATGAAACACAAAAATTAAATAACATCTATGCATTTCCAAGGATGGTCATTCTCTAGCTGATTATGTGCTGTATGGGCTGAGTCCATAAAGTTATTATTTCTTGCTTTTATTTATTCTCAAAAAAAAAAAAAAAAAAGAAAAGCTAAAACCTGTCACGAAAGTCCCTGCTGATATTTTTCACTGTGGGTACTATCCTTTCACATTCTGTTTCAGCCAGTGATGATGGCTGGGACCTGACCCTAGGCAGAGCTCTACAACAAACATACCAGCCAAATTATGTTTCCAAAATTTCCAAAAACAGTTGAAAAGAGCCAAAGAGGCCAGGTGCTGGGCAGGAGGATATTTTAGGCTTGGCTGATGGTCCAAATTGGATACTTCCTCTGCCTAGCAGAACTATCCATTAAGCAAGAGAGCATGTTCCCCTCTGCTTTCCCATCTCTGCTTTCCCTACTCTGTATGCCCACCACCCATTTTTATGTGAGCTATGTAAAATTAATTTTATACCATGTAAAATCACTGCATGTAAGTAATCATTTAACTCACATTGTGAAGTATCCAAGTGTCAGGAGGAGAGACTGGTGGCTTGTTTCTCTAATGGTGCTTTCTTTTCTCCGGCAAAGACTATAAACTTGGGTGAACACTAGGGATGAGAGGCATTGCTGGGTTACACACAGATCAAAGAACTGAAACTAGGCCTAATATTTATCAAGCTCAGGACAGAACATTCAAATACCTTAATTATTACTGAGGGTCATCCAGTATAGGGAAAGCTAATCTCCATTCTCCTTGTGCTGAAAGCTTTTCCAGAGAGTGCAAGAATTATCTTGTCTTCTTCATTCTACCACATTCCTGAGCCCTGCCAATTTATTCCAAAAATATACTTTCAATCGCTCCCTTCCTCTTCATCCCCACAATGACAATTTCGGCTCAGATCCTCATTAATTCTTAGATGATTTTTTACTTGCAGAATGAGAGCCTCTACACTATACTAGCCTCTCTGCCTCTGACACAATCCCATTCCATCCATGCTGCTACCAGTGTGATTTACTGTAATACAGTTCTTATCAAGTTCAGCCTTAACACCTTGGATGGCTCTTCCATTGCTCAGAGGAAAAAGTCTAAACTCCTTAGACCTTCATCAAGTTCCAAAATATCTTCTCAAATTTATCTCCTAAGGTCCTTCTGCACAATCTGTGTTTCTGAATATTTAATGCCTTAACCCTCCCACCGAAGCTATTTTCTTTCATACTTTTACAGTTCTCTCCTGAATCACCTTCTCACCCCCTGAGCATTTTGAAATGTATTTACTCCTTAAAGTTGAATTGAAAAAAAAATCACTTCTTTTAAATTTCCCTGATTTTCTTGGTAATAATGAATCATTTGGTTACTCCCTGCTCTGTATTACTGTATCTATTTTCCTATCTGCTTCAGTTTATGTCTTGTACTATAGTTAGTTGGTTATCTGTCTATCTGCTGGACTGGAGGCTCCCACAGGTTAGGGGTGGGCTTACCCATCCTTGCACAAGTAACAGTGTCCAACATAGGACTTGTCCATAGAATAGCTCAATATATGTTGTTTGTAATAAATGAATTATCCTGGTTCATAGTACACAGCTACTCTCTACTGCTTGCATAAGTGAGTAGCAATTTTCACTTCTACCAAGCCTGTAGGATAGAAAAGAAAAAACAAGCCCCGCGTAGAATTTTTTGAAAGACACCGGCCCTTCAAGGCCTGACTTCATTACTCCCCATAAGACCTACACATTGACCTTTTTTTGTTGTCTCTCTAACCTCCTTCCAGCTTCTGGACTTCTTTCATAGTCTTATCTCAGTTGCACATGGCTTCTTGGAAATAACTTTATTAAAATGTATTTGAGGCAGCTGCTGGTCCATTAGCACCCTCTTGCATCCAGCTGTGTCAGATAAGCATTAAGAAATCATTTTTTCCCCTCAATTAAGAAAAGTTTAGCTCCAAAGACAACTGAGAGGCTTTTCGGTCTACCCAGGATGCAGTAACAGCATGACAAAAAATGACACAGTTGCTATACCTTGCCAGCATAGCAAGCATTCATGTAATTATATCAAGACCCTGAGCCCAAGCTAGTGCAACTTCTGCAGCAACCAAATCCCTCTGGCAGATTCCTACTCCAGGTAATCTCACCCTTGCTATGACTTTTCAATTAAAGACCCAAGATGGTGTGCAGTTCTCCATCCTGGCAGGTTCTAGGTCTAGAAGATCAATAAGAGGACTTGCATTTAAAGCAGAAATAAAAGAGCAAGAAGTTGAAAGATGGAGGAGCAAACTCACTGCAATACACAAATGTTGCTGTTATAATCTTGATTGCCCTCTAGGAGAAGGGTTACATTAAGGACAGGACTCTTGCTGCTTGTGTGGGTCTTGAGGGAGTGGGTACTAAAGCTTGGTGCAGGAACAAGGCAAACCTCCAATAACTGAATAGAGAGGAAAAAAATTAAGAATTCCAAGACAGCAATTCATATAGAGAAAAAGAGATGAAGGGAGTTAGCAGGTGGTGGAAGATTATGTTTCCTGTTATGTGAAAAAATTTCATATGGAAATTTATGGATGATCTACATTTCTTACCCCAGGTTGAAAATGAAAGAATTAGAGATAACATGGACAGATACCAAAACCAAAGACAGAGAAGCCAAGGGCCTGAAGGAACCTTGCCTCAAAGTCCAAAGCCTTGAACCTCAGCCATGTAAAAACCCTTTCTTAATCTGAAAAAATATAGTGGACTTCATAAATCATTGCTAGTGTTTTTGAAGCTTAGAACAGTACAGTAACTTACGTACCTTACAACAAAGGAAAAGAAGAAAAACACAAGATATTCCATGAGTTTATTTTAAAAAATCTTTTCCTTTGTCCTGGAGTATTATTTGTGTTATTTTGTAATATTTCTGTTAAAAAATATGAAGTCAACATTTCAGAGACACAGATAGCAAGGAAGGATTATAACTGGATGTCACTCCTGTTAATCACCTTGACTCTTAAAAATGGAGTCTGCTCACCTTGGAAGCAGACCATTTTGTCTAAAGCATTGATCGTATATTGCACTCTCGGCTTTGATGTCGACTAACTCCGTTTTGTCTGTATTGCTGGCCAATGATTGCAATTTGCTCTATTTTCTCTTATTTTACCGCAATGGCCTCTTCTTCATGCCCCTATTAATACTGCACCCTCCTGATACAGGAGAGATAAGCCTCCACTGTTTGAATTTCTGAAGCAAAGACAGAAGCCTCCCTAGCAGAGGCTTGACAAATCAGGATGGGAAATATCTTATTACTTGATATTCTCTTGAGTGAAAAATAAGAGAAACACTGTTGGAAAGACTCCTTTGATCTAGTCTATATGTTAGAGATCTGAAACATTTGCTCATACCTTTAAGAGCCCACTATTTTATGGCCTGGCAAGAAGAGAGGATTGATTCATTTTATTTTATTATTATTGTTATTATTATTTTTTACCATGAATGCTTTTCAGTGGGGGCGCTTGCCCTCAGGACTCACTAGACACCCATGGGAGGACTTTGGATTCTGTTACATCATGGGATGGAATCAAGAAGGTCTAGAAATCTAGGGGGAAAGGGCCCCAGCTGACATGTAGGTTACATAAAAAAAGATTAAGGGGCATGAAGAAGAGGCCATTGAGGTAGAATAAGAGAAAATAGGGCAAATTGCAATCATTGGCCAGCAATACAGACAATTTAATGTAATACTGCTATGTGATAGATAAAGAGGAGTTTCAGAAATAGAAGATAATACAATTTGGGAAGGGATTTGAAGGTCAGAAGTAAGATTTTGACATGCATCCCTTGTTTCTCCAGACCTCTCTGGCCTTTGGGACATTTGAGTAATTGTGTGCCAAACCCCTTCCCAATTTGATTGCAAAGTCGGGCTCCCTCTCTTTGTTCCTGTGAGCCTTAGATACTGACACCTCCCGGGCAGTTTTATTCAACCTGCCTCCAAAGTGAAAGGAACACTTCCTGGCTCTTCTGATCAAACTTGCCTAGGAAGGGCTTTGCAGCAACTGTAACTTGTTAGGCCTCCATTCTTCCTGGGCAGTAAACATCCTGGGGAGGGATAACTGGAAAATTCCTCAGCATGGCTGTGGAAGAGGTGCTGCTTCTGGCCCACAGCCTGCCCTCTTCCTGGTTCAGCTGTGAGCAGCAGACAGCATTCCCTATCCAGTTGCTGACACAGTTCTGAACAGCTTGACTTTGTCACATTTTTTGTTTGAAGCTGGACTTAAGTCACACATAAGCACACATGCATACACCATGCGACTTGCACAAATGAGAGAGAGTTCTATGCTCCACACAAGGCAATGGCTGTGGGGTCTCCTTGCCTGCATTCTGCATACATTGTTCTGTTCCAATATCTAGCAGTTTCTTTGCCTTCATCTCCTGTTCTAGATACGTTCTTCTACCACTTTCCTTTGCTCTCTTGGACTTAATGACTGCTTTGGCTACTAGGCTATGAGTCCTCAACACTCACAGGACATGTTTGACATTTTCCCTCTGGCTCTTCACACTTCTGGCCACTGGACAAATATCCTTTCCAAACCTCGGCATGGACCACCTCGCCAGCACTCCTGCTAGGGCTCAAAGTCAGTTAGGGCCCCGGAGGGTATTAGATAACTGGACAGATGGAAAAACTTTGCACTTGGAAGGGTAGTATTACCACTATAAATAAAAAGGACACTATCTGAAAACATTCATAAAATTGAATCACAACATAGGGGAAGAATTTAAAAAAATACAAGCTCTACCACATTGTCAACAGATTACACAGACTCTACCATCAGTTTCTTGTGACCAAGCTCAGAAGATGTTTTTGTAATCTTTTTAAAGATAACACTTGGGGGCTTTTGAATTTCTCTTCTCACATTTTAAGTATCACTTCAAAACCACTTCAGGAACCACAAAATAGGTTAGAACTCTACAGAATGCTGAGATCCAGTGACAAAAGCAATCTGAGACAAAGACGCTGTGCGTGACGCTGACAGGGAAGGGAGGCGGACGTGGTCTGGGTAGAACACCAAGGGGATATTGGCAGGATTTCTCGGCCTCAGAAAACCCAGCCATCACAAAAGGCAGTGCTGCGAGACTGGGGATAGCTTGACTGAGAGTCAGGCCACCTGTCTAGGGTCCTGACTCTGCCACTGATCAGCTGCATGACCTGGAGCAAGTGACTCAGCCTCTATCTCAATGTCCTCATCTGCAAACTGGGTATAATAATAAGGGCAGCCTCCCAGGATTAACATAGGAGCAGGTGAGTTAATGCATATAACATGCTTGACACACTTCTTGGCCCACAATGTAAATGTGAACTGGGAAACACACAAGGGCTGGAAGTTGGAGGCCGAGGCAGAGACCCTTCAGTGATGGCTAGATAAATAGGAAGTGTCCCCAGGCCTCAAGTCTTCAATTTCCTCTTTCTTGCTTCCTAACCCCCTCCTCTCCACTCCTAATTACTACTACCACCCCACTGCATCCACAGAGAAAGCTAGTTACCGGAGACAGGTTTAACCAGCTGGCTGCTCTCCCTCAGAAACTTAGAAATGTCTCTTGTTTCCTCAAACTCCTCTCTGCCATTCTGTCCAGCACAGTGGGGAGCTGCCTCTCCTCACACAGAATTAGACAACGCCTAACCGGTCAGTACCTTCAGGTGACAGAAACCCCCAGCAAACTCCTATTAGGGAACATAATGCCTGCTAGGAAGCCCATTCCAAGTAGGAGCATGAGACAGGACAGCCGAGCAACTGGTCCTGAGTGCTGAGAACTTCAGGGTTCAGAAAGAGGAGGTGCTTATGTAGAACAGCAGAAAGCTTCCGATGAGTGCTTGAGGCTGCCTTGCCATAAGCAGACAGCCAGATGCACACAGGCCACACCGCACAGCAATAAGATCATAGGTTTCCAGGCCAGACAAACCTGCGTCGGAATTCATGCTCTGCTTTTTATTTTTGCACTGAGAAAAGTTCCTCTGCATCTCAAAGGCATTAGTTTCTTCATCAAATAGGCATATCTACCACAAAGAGCTGATAGAAGGATTAAGTGAGATCACATTAGAGAAAGCCCTAGTTCTGCATCTGGCATTGTTTTATCATTTCCTCGTCTTCAAAATTCGGCACGGCCCCCTCCACCTCCCTGCCCATCCTAGCCTCCTTCACCACCCACCTTGCCTTGGATCCATCTCTTCTGAGTTAGCTTGCAAACTCACCAACCCTTTTCAGACCCCGCATAGGGCACCAGAATAAAGTGGACTTTGGCTTTTGAAAGCCAGTTCCCAGTAAAGTTATCCATCGAGACTTGGTTGAGCTTTGGCTCAATGAAAAGAGACTTTAACTGCCTGCGTCTTTCCACAGCCCCAGACAGTGTTGTAGTGAAAAGGTTACGTGAGCCCTCCTGCTGCAGGGTTTGTGGTAGCCATTTGCACAGTGAAGTGAGCCCATTTCTTTTTTCCTATATTAAATACCCACAGGCAATAATCCTCATTATGGGCCAATGGCTTGGAAAATGTTATTATTAAATCAAAGCCATTTGCAATAAGGGAAAAAATTCATCTGCAACTATAAACTCTGTTGCTTATAGCTGGGCATTAAGGAAACAAATGGTTGCCAAGTCCCTTCAAGCCCAGCACTTCCAAGCTTAATCACAAGGCAGGTCCTTCTGGGCCATGCTTGAAGACAGGGAGAGCTGGCCCACAAGGAAAATTCCAGGGATGTGGATTTTTCTGTGAGAGAGACAGTGGCCCTGGCATGCACGCTTGAAGGCCCAGCTGTGACTCAGAAGATCCTGTTGGTTACCAGTTTGTTTTCTAAAAAGATCTTAGGAAGGTTTATCTTGTATATAGCTCAGTCTTTAATAAAAGACTAAGCACAGCCTTTAGGGTCAGACATACCTGGTTGGTGGTTCCAGTTGTATCACTTAGTAGAATAAATTTGGACAAATAAAATGATGAAGGCTCCATTTTCACCCCTCAGGGTTGTGATGAAGTTGTAGAGACTGTTGGATCAGAATATGTTTTAGTGGAGTTGAAGCCACACCTCAGGTTACGGATCTTGGATCTCAGAGAGTCCGTGCCTTTTCTTGGCTGCGCCGAGGTTACTCTGGCGTGTGCTCATGGGATCTGAGCTACGGTGAAGGCTGAGGAGACTCACCTGAGACCCATTGTGCTTCTTCCATTGCCCCGTGGCTCAGACACCGCAGCAGAGACTGAGGTCTGCCGTGTCTTGAGGGTCTTAACCATGGCTCTAATTAGAATCCAGGGAACTAATGGAAACACTATGGCCTTTCCTCAAATCAAGTAATTAAAGATCTCTGGAAATGGAGCCCAGGCAGCTGTAAAGTTGTAAAAACTCTCTTACTTACCCTTTGGGGTTTTTCCAGAGGATTTGTAACCTGACCCCCAAGGTCAATGGTCTGACAAAGCCGATAACCTTTATCTGTGGAAGGTTAACCAAATGATGGGATGCCCTTCCCGTGTGCAAGTTCCTTAATATACTGGAATGATTTTATTTAACTAAGTTTCCTCTAGAAAAATGGGACAGATGCTGGTCATTTTTCCAGGCATAAGTAACTCAGGTGCTGGAGTGATACTGGGGGGTCTCAGATTCTGGTGAGCAAGGAAGGAGAGGGGAGTCACAAAGCATGAAGTCTGATGCCTTTCCATATGCCACAAATCATTGCTTTCTCCCTAACATGTGCAAGACACTGTGCTGGGTGCTAGAGACCCTGTGGTAAACAAGACAAGTTTTCCTGCAGTCAAAGGATTTATAATCTGGTTGGTGGAGAGATGATACATATAAAACTAAACACATCCATTTGATTTGATAGGAGCTGACCCGAGAGACTGTGCCAGTGGGAGCAAGGTGGGCAGTTCAGGTGAGGTGTAACTGGAAGAAGGGGAGCCAGGGGCAGAATCTTGGTTGGGGGCCACTGAGTCAAAGTATTGAGGATGAGAAGGATGGAGGGAATATGCATTCTGCCAGACCCTGTTTTAAAGGCCCGCATCAGGGTGGGACCCATGGAGGTAGAGACCTCTCTCGCACACGGTGTCACAGGACAGTCAGCATTCCTCACACTGATCATAGGGCAGTGAAAAGGCAGAGCACCCAGCTGAGCTGGGAGGAATGTGGGCCAGCGCTTCCCCCATCCATGCTCTTCTGGGTGTTCTGTCTGTTCCCAGCCTCTGGGACATTTTCTTTATATCCTATCCTTCTGGGACTGTCCTAATGAAACAGAGCCATGCAATGTAGCATCTCCGTCCTTGCTCCTTTAAGTGAACACAGCTGTTAGCAGGCTGCGCGCTGGGAAGGCCTAATGCCTGCTGCAAGCCTCTCTATTGGTACCAACTGTGTTCTCCTGCACCTTTCTCTACTCCTAGCCTAGTTCCCATTTCTCTCCCAGTACACTGATCACTGTTTTTCTGCAATGCTCTCTCATGCCTTCCATTGATTAATCACCGAATTAGCCCTTTCCTTCCCAAGGAGGTGTTTGGTGTTAGTCCTCTGGCATCTGTTCTCTGAACACCTCCTTGCCTCACTTAGTTCCTACCTTAGCCCCAGGGTCTAACTACCTCTAGGCCTGGGTTTGTTTTTTTTTGCCATGGGACCACATGAATGGTAGAAGCTCCGCAGAGAGACAAAGTAGAAGCTTCTGGTCAGGAACCAGGAAGAGGCTCCTTCCTGAATTAATAAAATGACAAATAGTGGGACCATGAGGAATGACTTGTCAAATGTATCATAAAGAATATAAAGCTTAGAGCTAACCCCTAGAGTTCATGATCCTCTAATAGTTTTCTCATTCTGTAAAATGGGAAAAGTTATTTAATCAGGGTTGCACAGTTTGTTAAAAACAGTTCTCCTATACACAGCCCAGTATTCTTTTAGCTAAAATCAAAATCTTCCAGGACCTAAATTATCACCTCCATCTTCCTAAAACAAAAGGATTACAACTGTTAACACCCATTTGTGGTAACTTCACGGGGCACCAGTTACAAGGTAAATATTCAAAGCCCCTTTTACACAGAGAATCATGAAATGGTTCTCCCTACCATTGTACAGTAAGAGGTCCTGTTTGAGTGGAAACTAGGCATCAAGATTGAAGGGTCTTCAGGAAACTTTGCTTTGGTGATATCACCAATTGTCTAGGTAGGGTCTGCCTCTCAGACATCCACTCAGAAAGTGCTTCTTGACTTAAGAAGGCTAACTCACACTAATTCACTTACATAGGGCTGGAATATATAAATCATAGTGCCATTTCCCCGCCATTTGTTATCAGAAGCAGAACTATCAAGCTGTTAAAATTGGCTCCCTGGTTTAGCTAGAGGAATTACAGACAAGAGGAAATATAGGCTACTTTGATTACGATCTTTTCAGGCCATACTCACTAAAATGAGTATGATATTCTAATCATAAGTCTTTCAAAATAAAACAAATGTTTTACTTTTCCTACAAAGAAGATATGAATACTTTTTTCTGTAAATATTAAATTCTTTTCAAAAATCTTTTTCTTGCTGCTCCTGTAATACTGGTGCCAGGACTGATCACTAAGGAATACTACTGGGCAATACTGGGAATGGAGTAGTAAATGCTTCTCATCTCAGTCCTTCTATACTCACATGCAGGAATCACTGGGATTGACTAGTCTTAGCATTAGACTTTTAAAAATTAAACAAACATATGTATTTGGGCCCAATGGACAAAGAGAGAAGAAATAGTACACAGTGCCTGTGTCTCCTCAACCCCCTACCTTTGACAGCAGAAGAGTCTACTGGGCCAGACATTCTGTCTTAGCAGAGGCGGCTGAGGTTGTCATCAGTGCCCTGCTCTATGCCATTACATTGCATATCAAAGGTCAAGGTGGGCAGCTAAGGGCCAACTAGGGTCTCAGCATCTCATTCTGTCAAACAGGATACAGACCACAGCAGTGGCAGGACTTAAACAGGGTTCAGTCGTATGTCATAAGGAGCAAGAAAGACTATTCCTCATTGGGGCAGCCCTCCAATATTATTACATTACACATTAAGCTTTCTTATTTACATGCAACAAATAGCCACCTTTATTTTCCTGAATCCAAATTAACTGAGAAATAAGGCATAAGAAAATGATAAGTGGGCATCAAAAATGTCCGTTTTTAGTTTGGATAAGCTGATTGGAGATCACAGCTTTAAATCTGTGACCAAAAGAGCTTCTTACTATTCCTTGCCCAATTCTTTGGCTCCCGGTCAAGTCCTAGGGACCGCTCACCTGTAGGAAAGTTTGATTCCAAAAAACAGATGAAGCCAAGATTGCTGTCTCAAACAGGGTTAGGATGTTTAGAATTCTCAGCTTCTCCATGGCACCATTTTTTGGGGGGAATTTTTAAATCTGTTAATAAATTTTGCTTTTCTTTTTCTAATTTTTTGATATAATATTTTATCTGTGTGTTTATACATATGTATGTGTGTATATATATTTATACATATATATACATATACATATTTAGTTTGGAGAGATGTGTATACATATATTTGTCTTTGAATGAGTTTGCTTTCCCAGACCAGTAATTTGCAGGAGTGTGGAAGAACCAAGGCCGCTTTCCAGCTTTCCAGGCTAGCAGGTTTTTCTAACAAAAGGCTCTCACATTCTCAGTTATCAGAGAGATAGTTTGATTCCTTCCAATAGGATTTTTCTGTGACACTTCAGCTAGTCCTGCCTCCCCTGCCTCTCTTTAAAAAATGGGCTGAGGAGGGAGGATCCTGTTCTTCTCTTGCTCATCCCAACTTCCATACCCTCTGGAAATCAAGGAATATAGTTTTGGCCCCTCAGCATGTTCTGCTTACCATCAGGAGATAATATTTTCTGTGGCGAGTTCTTAGGACCTATTTTGGTGAATTTGCTTTCCACTGAAATTCCTCCTCTTCTTGTTTCTACTTATCTTTAGGAGGTTTCGGTGCAAAGTCAGCTATTTTTGGCTGCCTTTGAAAATATTTTGGAGTCTGCTGCCTAATTTTACAAAAAATTTCAATATTTTGAAATTTGTTGTTTTCAATATTTCCTGTTCTTTTTGTTGTTTTTGAATGATTTCCAGAAGCGTGGGAAAATACTATATTTGTGCAGCCATTGTTTACTGTTAACGTGAACAAACAGCCAAGGATCAGCAGACCTTTGAAGAAAGTGCCTAACACTAAAGAGTTGGAAACCAAGGAGAAAAACATAAGCAGCCTTGAAGAAGCAGAGGCAAAGAGCAGAAGGAAGCTGGAAAAAATTCCTGAGATATAAGAGAAAATGTTTCATCCATGAAGGAATACCAGGATGCTATATGTAGAAATACCCAGAGAACTATAAAAATATATTGAAAATTAAAAATTAATAAGGAACATTTAAAATTCAAAAGTAAGAGGGTGTTTACTATACAAATCTTACAACTTTTCCAAAAAATTAAAAATATGGGAAAAATCCAATATAAAAGGTGAAATATAAAGTTGGGAAAATTTCCCAAAAAGAGAACAAAGAAGAAGGAAGAAAAAGAGACACAATGAATTTAAGGAATCATCTGAGGAGAACCAGTGGCTGACAAATAAGCATTCTAGAAAGAGAGACAAAAAAAGTGGGGGGGGGGGGAATATCATACAATGGCTGACAAATAAGCATTCTAGAAAGAGAGACAAAACAAAACAAAGCAGAAAAGGGGAAAAATCATACAAGGGAAATGTTGCAGAATTGGACCTGAATTTCAGATTTTGAGTACCTAGGACCTGGTGATGATGTATTTACATCCAGGCACCCTGTTCCAACATTGCAGAGCCAGTGATAAAGAAACCATCTTAAAAGTCTTAGTGAAGAAAAAAAAAAAAAGTCTGCACAGAAAAGATTAAAAATTCAAAATGGCATTTGACTTCTCAAGCGCAACATGAGAAACTAGAAGATAACAGAGCAATGTCTCCAAAATTCTAAAGAAGAATATTTTTCAATTTAAGATACTTCACCCACACAAATTAACACTCAAGTGTGAAGGTAGAATAAAGATGTTTTCAAGCAAAATATGCAGAATAGAATTGCCACCCATGCACCTTTTCTTAGGAAACTGCTGGAGGAGATGTGTCCCATCAAAGCGAGGGACTAAACTGAGAGAGGAAGATGAGATAAAGAAAGAGGGGATCTGGTACATGAGAGAGGCAAAAGGATTTCTCAAGATGATGATGGAGGAAAGCTGCAAAATGACAATGTGGGCGAACAGGAGGCAACATGTGGAACTGGTAGGTTTCTTGCTTGCTGGGTCCTTGTGAGAAGCGTTTTATATCCTGGAAGAGACTCTACTGATGATTTAGTAATAGAAAGAGAGGCAAACCAACGCCCCACCCAACTCTCTTGCCGAGGCAAGGATTAATTCCAAAGAAAACAAAAATCGTACAAGAAATATAGTCATCATGCATGTGGCTCAGTGTAAAATAAATCTACGGTCAAAATAATTTAAACATTGAAATTTGATTTAAACAAAAATTATCATACCGAAACCATCACTGCTTGTCTGCCATTCTCTATCCCCTTACCCTGCCTTTTTCACCCTAGCTGTTATCTGTCTGATAGTATACATTTGTTTGTTTTTGTCTGTCTCTCTCATTAAAATATAAGCTTCATGAGGGTAAGAACTTTGTCTATTATGGCCACCACTGTATTCCCAAATTGCCTATGGTAGTGCTAAGTAGAAAATACATCTCAAAAATTTATCTTAATGAGTTAATATTTAAATATAGGGGTAGATAAAGTGTGTGCATGTATGTGTGGTGTTGGCAACCTAAATTTTTATTCACAATCTTCTCAATAAATAATGTTCTAAAATAAAATAAATCGAAAACAGAGCAGTAAACCATGCCATGCAGCAATAATATAGTGAGTAGCAGAAAATATAAAAGAGGTAGAAGTGCTTCCTATGGAGAGCAGAAGTGAAGTTTGGAAGAGGGCAAGTTTTTTTTTTTTTAAGTATTACTTGACATTAAACTTGGCACATGCATTCCTTTGATAAAAAACACAAATTAAACAAACAAACAAACAAACAACAACTAGGGATGACCTAATGCTTTTCTTTCTTTTTTTTTTAAGACAGACTCTTGCTGTGTCACCCAGGCTGGAGTGCAGTGGCGCAATCTCGGCTCACTGCAACCTCTGCCTCCCGGGTTCAAGTGATTCTCCTGCCTCAGCCTCCTGAGTAGTTGGGACTACAGGCACACGCCACCATGCCCAGCTAAGTTTTGTATTTTTAGTAGAGATGGCATTTCGCCATATTGGACAGACTCCTGACCTCATGATCCGCCCGCCTTGGCCTCCCAAAGTGTGGGGATTACAGGCGTAAGCCACCGTGCCTGGCCATGCTTTCATTTCTTACACATATCACTGTTGTTTTAAAAGTGAAATGTCTAAGAAGAGATGTTAGGTTTGCTTGTTAGGGTAGGATTAATTTCTAGGTATGCCAAGCCAAATTTCCAGTCCTGCTGTTAACACCCAACTTCTTGTGAACCCTTCTTTTCTAAAGAAATAAGAATATCTGTTCACATTAGATATCTTTGAAGTTTTCTTCCATATCTTCGAAAATCAAGTTGAAGAACAATGGAAACACAAGGCTGTGAATCCCTGACTTAACACCTCCAGTTTTCTAAGGTGTGAGTTTAACAAGCCACTGTAACCTCCCTGAATGCTTTCAATTTCTTTATTTGTGAAATGGAGATGAGAATATGAACCACATTGGATTCCAGCATTTATTAAATTAGATATCTCTGTGTGATCCCAGTATAAGGTAGATATTTGATGTCTGCTAACTTTTATTCCTCTCTTCCTTCTTCCCTAGAACTGATTGGAGTCACAGCTGAATTCGTGAATTAGAAAGGAATTTATTTGCTACACGAGTGACAGGACTTAGGCTTACACAAGCCTATAGTATTTGAGGGAAACGTAGACTTCTTTCCACATTATTAGATATTTCCATGGGAATGCATAATCTATATATTTTAGTGTCTGAGAAGGAGCAGTTCTTTCACAGTATTGATATTTATCATGGGGCCTGTCATAGGAGATCAAGGGTACTCCTGCCAGCCATTGTTCATCAGTGCATTCCCCAAAGCACCTAATGCTTTACTGAAGTACTCAGTCGGTGTCCCTGAATGTGGCTTGTCGATTGAGACTGGCCAATATGGACCAGTTTGTAGACCCTCTGTTATTCCTGTCCACGTGTCACTTGGGACAGGGGCAGGTTCAATTAAACTACAATTGTGAGAAGATCTGTTAACACCTCAAATATTGAATTAAGTCACTTTGTTTGCCTAAGAGATTATATACAGACCCCTTCTCTAGCCAGTCCCTGCATAATGAATTCTCTAATAGACCTGTGAGCTTCTCTACAAAAGGCTAATTTCATTCTTCACTACAAACCATTGTGAATGGTCCCCAGTGCTGTCTTTGGTAAAGGAAGAGAAGGTCTTGTTAAGTATTAATGATCACAGTGGCAAGTTCACAATATCACCTCCTCCCTGGGAAGGAAAAAAATCACTTCATTGATATTTATCAAGGGACTTCCACTGGGGACAAAGAGTATGGCCATCATTACTCTCACTATGGACACAGTAGAAAAGCGTACTTCTCTCCCACCTGATATTTGCTACAATTTCCTAGCCCAGAAACAAATGAGGCTACAAATATATAACAGGGATGGCAAGAAGAGAGAACTAGGATTTTAATTTAAAGAGGGATCATTCTAATTCTACTCCTATATTTACAATAATATATTTGCTGGTAAGACTGGAGGTGACACTTTTTCTTATTTCCCATATCTTTGCCTAGAAAAGCTTTTTTGAAGTCTAGGAGAGTTAAACTGTCAATCTCATGTTAATTTGTTATTTCCCAATCAGGGCAAATAGGCAACCACATCCCTTCTGCATGAAGCACTGAGTAACAGACATTTTAGAATGTGACAGAATAAACTGAAGATTATTCCTATCCCTGCTCCTCACCAATCAGAAAAGGAATATGAAATTCTGAAAGAATTTCTAAGAATTTATTTGGTGAGGATCATCTCTAGCAAGGAGTTTTTTCCCTTAAATAGTGTAGGATGGATCTTTTTGACCCCTTAATATATCTTCCTACAGATCCATAAAAAGGAAAGAGGGTATTATGTTCTCAGCTGGGCTCCAGCCTCTCCACACTCTCCCCATGCCTCTCACCCAGGCTGCCACAGAAGATGTTGGGGGATGGGACTGGCTTTGGGGAGGCTCTCCACCTCCTCTCCCAGATGGTCTGGACAGCAGGACTTCCCACAGTTCTCCCCAGGTCATCTCCCAGTTTCTAATCCACGCCCCACTCTGCACACAGGTGTAAAGGCCTCCTGACCACTGTTGTCTAGTGAATCTCTCTGAGCTTGTCTAGTGAAGGCCTGACATGGGAGAGTAGCTGAGGGGCTAGAAGGACAAAAGAATCACATTTTCTACATTGGCCTCCATGCTGGGCTGCTTTGTTGGCTACTCTCTACTTGGACTACTTCATGGCCAATCATAACTTAAGCATCTGTTTTTTTTTTTGGTAATCTGTGTCATTGAGAAATTAATTGGGCTTGCACATATAAAATGTTCAGCCACGTCTGGCAGAAAGTAAGCACTGAATAAAAAGAAGCAGTTATTTCCCTCTTCTATGTATGATGTGTTTTAGAATATTTTTCTAAGATATATCTAAGTATGGCTTTCACTCTTACAATAGACAGGCAAATAATATTTACTGGCCTCTTATAAACTGAGAATACACTTTTGAAATTTTGGAAAACATCAAAGCATATCAAAGTCTCTCTCTCTCTCTCTCTTACTGTGTGTGTGTGTGTGTGTGTGTGTGTGTGTGTGTGTAAGGTATGATATGTTCTATACCTCCTGGTTTTATAATTGACATCCAACAATCCATACCCATATAATTTATTTTCATTGTTTTAAATACCCTCTTTGCCAAAACACATTTTTGAGGTGAGTATTTTAATTGATCCCATGAAGAAAACACTTGCAATGGTGGCACAGTGAGGAGACAGAGAGGTAATTAAAGCTCAAAAGTATCGTGCTTTATAGGCATTTGGATGGTAGCATGGCTGAGCAGTGCTTGCATAGGGTAAGCAATGCTACGGGATCTTTCTTTTACCCAAAACAAGCCCTCTCTTCTGCATTCTATGTTTCTGTAATTATTTTAAGCCTATTACCCTGAGTAAGCAAGCCCATTGAGGATACTGGAGAAATTTCTACTTTTTTTTTTTTTTTTTTTTTTGGGATGACGTCTTGCTCTGTTGGCAGACTGGAGTGCAGTGGTACCATCTCGGCTCACTGCAACCTCCGCCTCCCGGGTTCAAGCGATTCTCCTGCCTCAGCCTCCTGAGTAGCTGGGACTACAGGTGTGCACCACCATGCCCAGCTAATGTTTGTATTTTTAGTAGAGACAGGGTTTCATCATGTTGGCCAGGATGGTCTCTGTCTCTTGAACTGGTAATCTGCCCACCTCGTCCTCCCAAAGTGCTGGGATTTCAGAGGTGAGCCACCGTGCCTGGCCAATTTCTACTTCTTAATAATCCTAAAATTATTTGTACCCAGTGCTTAGATTGTACTTGGCGCACATTAAGTGTGCATGCATTAATACAATCATCAAGAATTGATTTACTGAGCACTAAACACGATGGGAGAGTGGAGGAAGGTGGAAGAAGAGAAGCTATGCATTGCCATTGGCTAGTGCACTCGCTGGATATCATATTTTTTCTTCTCCCTTAACTGTTGTAGACAACTGTCTATTTGCGTTAAGGATACTCAGCATTCCCCAGAAAACCAGGAACATGTATACCCCAGGTATACACAGGCTCTCCTACCTGCACTCAGTTTTTTATACTCCATAGTCTCTGGGACATAGTAGGTGCTCAGTTTATTTAGGTTGATATAACACATCCAACCATGCCTTCCATCTTCCAAGCTCTGCTTTGCAACATTATACCCATTCCTAAAACATGCCTCAAATGTCAACTTCTCCATGACCACTT
This sequence comes from Hylobates moloch, assembly GCF_009828535.3. Classification (NCBI taxonomy): domain Eukaryota; kingdom Metazoa; phylum Chordata; class Mammalia; order Primates; family Hylobatidae; genus Hylobates; species Hylobates moloch. The sequence continues at coordinate 70,359,875 of NW_026652294.1, forward strand.
TCTTGAATCCCCTCACCTTGATTTTCATTAAATCCTAAGCTTGAGCCATTACTCTTAGACAGAATTGTTATTTTTGTATGTTTCCCTCCTTAAATATAATTTAAGGTAATGTGACCGACGGAAAGTGAGTGTGGGAGGAGAAATGTTAGGAGATGAGGTTTGAGAGGACTAAAAACTACACAGCACCTCAGGCTTACTCCTGAGAGTAAGGACTTTGGTGATTTTTCTAAATGTGAGGAGGATTTTGAGTAGTAATAAAATCGTTATATTTTCAAAAGGTTACTTTCACTGCTGCATGGAAAATACACTATAGAGATACAGGAATGGGAGCAGAAAAGCAAGTTAAGAAGCTTCTATACAATCAATGTGAAGAGTGATGGTGTTTTAAATTTGGTGGTAGCAGTGGAGTTGATAAGAAAAGGTTGGATTCTAGATATCTGTTGCTGTTAGAGCCAACAGATATTAATGGATTGGATATAGGGTTTGAAAAAAGAGGAGTCAGAAATGGCTCCAAATTTTTGGCCTCAGCAGTTGGTTACATTTTTTAAGATGTAGAAAGAGGGGGTCTAGAAGGTAAGAACCAAGAGTTCTGTTTTGGTCATGTATATTTGAATACCTATTACACTTCTTTTTTTTTTTTTTTTTTTGAGTTGGAGTCTTGCTCTGTCACCCAGGCTGGAGTGCAGTGGCGTGATCTCGGCTCACTGAAACCTCTGCCTCCCGGGTTCAAGCAATTCTCCTGCCTCAGCCTCCCGTGTAGGTGGGATTACAGGTGTGCACCACCATGCCCAGCTAATTTTTTTGTATTTTTAGTAGAGATGGGTTTCACCATGTTGGCCAAGCTGGTCTCGAACTCCTGACCTCATGATCTGCCCACCTCAGCCTCCCAAAGTGCTGGGATTACAGGGGTGAGCCACTGCGCCTGGCTGAATATCTATTAGACTTCTAAGAGAGATATCATGGAATCGTATCTATAAGCCTAGCATTCAGAGGGGAAAATTCTGGAGCTATAAATTTGGAGTCTTCAGTGTGTAGATGGTATTTACATAAATACATTTTACAGACCTGGATAAGAGAATGTGTAGACAGAGAAGAGAGAAAGCCCTATGAACTCTAACGGTTAGACATTAGGGTTTTGAAAAGAAAAGGCAAAGGAAACTGAGAAAAAGTGGCCCATATGATGGAAAACAAAACAAAATGGAAAAGTATGATGAGATGAAAGCCAAATTAATATGTTATTCAAGGAGGAGGGTGAACGTTTCTGATAGTCCAACTATAATAAAAATTAGGAATTTACCATCAATTGGAATTAGCTATGGAAAGTCAGTCATGAACTTGACAAGAACAATTTCCATAGCGTAGTGGAGGCCAATGTGCAATAAACGTGTATGACAGATAGAATGAAAGAAATGAATGGACAACAGCAAATATGGACACTTCTATCTGGGAGTTTGCTGCAAAGAGTAACAGAGTGGGGCAGTAGCGAGAGGCCACCACCTGGAAGGAGAAGTGGTGGCAAGATGTGAAAGTATTGGACTGCGTATTTTTAAGATAAGAGAAATAGCAGCATGTCTGTATGCTGTTGAAAATAATCTGGTAAATGAGTCAGGTTTCTGATGTGCTTTTGGAGCAAAGCTTTTAAGAAACTGAGAGAAGCTGGATATCGTAGACAAGAAGAAGAATTGGCCTTAGATAGAAGCAAGAAAACTTGTTCCTTGCTTGAATTGATTAATTGGTTGATTTAACTAATTATTTTGACTAAAAGACTGCTTTAAAAGACGATTATATACACATCAGATTGCATTTATAGTGGTCATTTACTATGTTTTTTGGAAGTTTTTTTTTTTTTTTTGAGTGTTGCCTCCTTGTAAAAGTCAGGCAACTCATTTCCCAGCCTCCTCTCCCAGCTGGGGTGTGGTTAGGTAACTTGGTTCCTCCAACCAGACACACATCCATGAGACTTAAAATCAGAAGTGATGTCTCTACTAAAAATACAAAAATTAGCCGGGTGCGGTGACACACACCTGTAATCCCAGCTACTCGGGAAGCTGAGGCAGGAGAATTGCTTGAGCCCGGGAGGCAGAGATTGCAGTGAGCCGAGATCATGCCACTGCACTCCACCCTGGCTGACAGAGCGAGACTCTGTCTCAAAAAAAAATAAACAAATAAAAAATAAAAATTAGAAGTGACTAGCATATTGGGTAGAACACATTTCCTGGCAAAGAGAGCATCACCTGTGACTTCCTTGCTTATCCAACTGATGCCCTGTATAGAACTTTGGCATTGGAGTGGCAGACAATGTGGTTGCACTAAAGTTGAGTTCCTGGTGTTCAAGAAGCAGAGACACAAATTGTAGCCTCTAGAGCTTGATGGAGGCAGGTTTTTTGTTTTGTTTTGTTTTTATCAGACTGCTTCTGTAGAGTGATTTAGGAGGTTATTCCTGGAAACAGGACTAAGGTCAATTTTCTGGCCCTCCCAATGACTCTGGGGGTAGGCGGGAAGAGCTGTACATGTTTTAATATCAGCTTTTTTTCACTTAATCTGCCAGACTTGGTTTCTGTAGCTCTGGAGTTCTTACTTGCAAGCAACAGTAACTGAAACTGAGTCTGGCTCATCTAGGAAACTGATAAACTGCTGAACTATTCTCCTTAGGTTGTTTTTGTTTAAACAGACACTATTTAAGAAAAAGGAAATAAACTGTGATAATGAGAAATGAGTTTTCAACATAAGCAAAATTCTGTTAATTCTCAGACCACTCGAGGATAGTGGCCATATGATATCTGTGATATCTCGTTTGAGAGTTATATGAAATTATAACTGCTGAAGAGAAAATTATGTTAAATAATCTAACAATGATACAAGAGTTAATAGAGACATTGGGATAGAATCTTTGAAATGGATACTTTACTAGAATATCTAGGACTTCAATACACAAGCATGTATGTGCATGTATAGGGTCTGAAAACAAAGATAACTTGTAAACAACCACCCCTACCCTAGCTGTAACCATAGCAGCAAAAACTATCCATTTTCTGTCTCAAATAATGTGTTCAGGTCTATCTCACTAACAATTCAGAAGAGGACATTGACAAATGATCACTATATTCACCCAGCCATTTTAAATAGGAAGGCATTTGGCTGAATTCTAATTTGACCAATGAATATTTAACTGATAAAGCTGCCAGATAAGATACTGGCCAAAAGAGAAAAAAGAGAAAAGAAGCTGGAGTTGCTATCATGCAAAAATCCTTTAATGAAGGACATGAAAGGAACATTGTGAATTCTGGGTTGAAAATCTGTTCTGTATTGGGAGATGGAAGAGCAGCTGGCCCACAATTGAGAAACTTTGAAGATGCAGTGACCTCTAGAATGTCTAAGCCATGGAGGGTATTTTTCTTCCTTTGTTTAATGTTTTGCATTTTCAAAAGAGTAAGGGAAGAAAAATGCCTTAAAATATTTTAACGTCAAAGCAACAGAAACCAAATGAAGTATTGAAGTCATGGAAAATTCAAAGACTGCCCAAATGCTAAACTTGTCAACATTTTCCTCTTTATTGAGTGTACTGTATGATAACATCCTAGACAAAGTTTTTGCTTTATTCAGATCTGGCCCCAAAAATGTTGCTTAGTATTAAGGCTCAAGGAGATCCAATTTCAGGTTAATTTTTCAAGCTGATTTCATAATAATGATTAATATTTATTAAGTATTCATTATTGTCAGGCCCTGTTTTTAGTATATTGGATCCTTTATTTTTCATAAAAATTATCTGAACTAGATTCTATTTTTAGTTCTATTTTATAAATAATGAAACCAAAGTTCAGTGGTGTTTAATAAGTTGCCCCAGGTTGTACTGCAATTTAATAGAGAAGGATCTGGTAGTGGAACCTTGGAATCTCTCTCTAGAAATCGAATGCTAAGCCATTATACTCCACCATCTCTATTTTTCTCATTCTCTCATCTTTACCTCTGCTCTTTCTTTTCTCTTTAGCCAATTGTTTTTATAAAGCACGATGACATATAGAGGGAGATAATAAAGTCGTGCCTGACATAGTTACCATTCAATAAATTTTATAGATAGTAATGCTTATATGCACACACATTTATTATACACAGTAGCATATTTAATTGCTCAGCACATTTCATTCATGTAGGAAAGATTTTGAATGGTCAAGTTACAACCAGGGGGTTGTTTGGAAAACATTAAATAGGAGCAAGATCATTTAGTAGAAAATCATAATGGCTACAGTCATCAACCGAAGAGAAAAGAGGGCACCCATCCAGGGCTATTCTGTCTATTGCATCCAGCAGATAGAATGCCTGGGGCTAGAACCTTCTCAAGGTCTTACTAAGATGATTAAATCCTACAAAGAAAATGTCTCCAAGTACAAAAACAAAATTGCAAAATCAAAATTCTTACATGTACATTTACGTGTTTACAAAATGAAACACTATGACAACCTTACTCATTATTATATTTTGTTATGGTTGAAAATAATTTTCCAGTCTTCCAGAGAATGTAGGATGATTTCTGAGACATTATAATCAATGATAAATGAGTGACCTGTGGCCACATATTTTGGAAAGCAAAATTATAAATAAATTTCTTTTAAAAATGTTTACCTTCAGAGTACATATTTAATGAGAATGTGGATATGTTTCAAATGATGAAGGTGTAGGATCTATGAAGTCTAAAAATTCCCTTGCACCCGTCCTCCATATTGGGATATTCCTGCTGCTGAGTGAAAAAGAATTCTGGAATCAGCTGGTTAAGAATCCCTCTTCTTTGGATAGTTAAGGAGACATGCTGACTGTATAATTTTCTTGAAGAAGAGTTTATTTCCTTACAAGATTGGTGGGTAACTCTTGATGCTCAAATGCTGCCATCCCCCTTTCCCCAAAGTCTACCTCCCACACTATTCATCTTTTCTTAGTCCACTGTGCGCTTAAGGTTGTGTTAGTTGCCAAGCAGATTGATGGTTTTCGCACTCCAGCAAATATTATTAATTGGTTTATAGAATGCAGCTCCCACACATCTTAGCATTCTATAAAGTCCCCTCAGTAGTAACAGAGGCTACATTAGCATAGCAATAACAGGCTGCATTAAACTGCCCAGGAAAGAAATTGTCAGTTTAGTTTCAGAGGCAGATTTCTCTGTAGAAACTCTCCATAGGCAAACTTACTGAGGGACATTCAGGCAAAACGTTGGTCAGTCTGGCTCACTGAAAAGCAATTCATGGGTAACCAAGACGCCGTTACTTCTAAAAGCAGTGCACAAAATGGGACCTTTGTTGTCTTCGGGTTATTTAGTGCTCTCAACATATGTGGTCTGTTCTTGTGCCCCTAAATCTCCTTAAGAAACAATTCCTTAAAGGTTCTCAGTGCTTGGGATTCAGACCCGCCCACTATTAATCTCCAAGGGATATAGGAATATGCGGATTACAAATTCCCACTTCAAGATAGAAGGGAATTGAGCCAGGGTTATCCTAAGACTGACAAACCCGAACTGAAAGAGGCTTCTAAATGAGGAAAGTGTACAGTTAAAAATCTTAGAAGACAGGCCTAAAAGGAAGGAAAAGTAAGCCAGAAGTCAAAGTTAAGAAACGTAAAAGGAATCTGTTTCATTATAACAACAGGGTTCTCACAGTGGAGCTGTAATAGTGGGTAGGTTTATAAGACATCTTTGGGCACAACTACTGTGCCCAAATTTGACATGGTTACTAACATTAAATATGTTGAAAGTTGTCCCCCTCCCCAGACACAGATGCCTAGAGAGCTTAGCATAAATTTTAGGATCAGGAGGACTTGGCTTACAATTTCAGAATGATCTCTCTGTAAAATGGGGATAATAACATTTCTTAACAGGATGTTTGTATGATAGTGGATGTAAAGCACTAGTAAAGTGTTTAGGGCATGATAAATCATCTATAAATGGTAGGTAGATTTAAATTAGTGAACAAAAGAATATAAAACATGAATATACTTAGAGAATATTGAAAGCAGAACTTTTCCTGTTCTCCAAATTTTTCCTGCCCTTTCTTTTTATCTTTTTTTTATTGAGACACACACAGAGAAGTTTTGCTGAAATAGACTTGTTTTACTTAAATAATTCAGCAAGCATTTATTATTACGCTGTTACTATGTGTGAGGCATGATCTTAGACCTACCCACAGACCAAGGAGGGCTAGTATTGAATTAGATCAAATATTTAAAGTCCCCTAATTGACTTAAGTGGAATATTACTAAGAGCACAGCTGCAGGGCATGGAAATTATTGCCCTAGAAAGCCATGAAGTTGGTGGCAGTAAAAGCCAGCCATCCAAGCTTTTAGAATGACTGTTCTAGCACCTAACCCTTGTGTGGTTTACTGCATTTGATGTGTCTTGATGACTCTCATAGAAATCATGAGGCTGATAATGAATTACAACAGGGAGAAGGTGAAATATTTACCTTTACCAAAATCTTCTCTCTTCTGCCCAAATAAAAACTGTCTACCCATCTTCCTGTACCTGCTCCTTCTTGAATACTTATTGCATTTATATTACCATGCAGTTTGGTGCTTCATTGGGTAATATAGGCTATTATTTTATATTTGGTTAATATGTATTATAGTTGCCCCATCACCCTAAATGTATTGTCAGCCTCCTGAAGTCAGGAGATTAGACCTTATACTTCTTTTTCCTTTGGCACCCTTAGCAACAAATAATAGTTAAAAAATGAAGAGTAAGGGCAAATTAAATAGCACTTGATTGATGGATTATGCATGGCTGCTCTCAGCGTAATGCACCTTTGCTTTATAGCACTTTCCCAGTTGAACTTTTATATTTCTTGCGTGATTACTTCGTTAATATCTATCTCCCCAACTGGACTATAAGCTCCATGAGGGCAGGTACCAGCTCAGTTTAGGTTCATTATTTGTTGTGGGTTGAATAGTGTCATCTCCCTGCCACCGTACAAATTCATCTCCACCTGGAACCTCAGAATGTGATCTTATTTGGAAATAGAGTCTTTGCAGATGTATTTAAAGTAAGAATTAATATGAGATCATACTGGATAAGAGTTGGCACTAAATCCAATGTGAATATCTTTATAAGATACAGAAAAGGACATATGGAGACACAGAGAAGGTGAAGTAAAGATGGAGGCAGAACCTGGTAGAGTGCATCTATAAGCCAAAGAACACAATGAATTCCTAGCGACCACCAGAAGCAAGGGGAGAGGCATGAAACAGTTTCTCCGTTGGAGCCTCCAGAAAGAACCAACCCTGCCAACACCTTGATTTTGGACCTCTGGCCTCCCAGACTCTGAAAGAATGAATTTCAGTTGTTTCTAGCCATTCAGTTTGTGATAATTTGTTACACCAGCCCCAGGAAACTAATATACCATTGTATCCGTGTTATGTAGCAAAGTATTTGGGCATAGCAACGGTTCGATAAATAGCTGTGGAAGTGACTTTTCCATGTAACCAAAAACCACCTGTTCTCAAAAAATGATTGAAATAAAAATTAAAAGAAAATATCTGTGGGAGGAAGGAAGGTAGGTCAGTTCTTCCCCCCTTTTTTATATCTTTTGCTAATTCAGTGGTTCTCTAAGTGTAGCTCTTGGAGCACATGCTTTCAGAATCACCTGGGTGCTCATTGAAAATTCAGATTCCCAAATCAGCTCAATAAAAATCTCAGGGGCTGAGAGTATGTTTCTTTAATAAGCTCCCATGGCAGGGCTTAGGCTCATGAAAATTTTTCAACTGGGGCTTGGCTTTTTTATTATAAATCTTAAGGCTCTTTGAATTCTATCAAAGACATTTCTCTAGCCGGCATGGACAATGCACCTGATGGGAGGAAGCCCGCCTTCTTACAGCAAGTGTGAGGCTGACCTCCTCATTAACGCTGCTGGGAATTTCTGAAGCAGAGTGCTCCAGCTGTCCGTTCCTTTTTTCCTTGAGGATACACCTGGCTGCTTGACATGACCCCAAATCTTGTCTAGAGGTGAAGTTTTCGTTTCCATAGCAGTTTCCTCAAGAAAAGAATCAAAGTCAGAATAAGATGGACGTAGAATCCCTCCATCCTTAGGACTATTTTTTTTCCCAAACAGTAATGTCCCCATAGCATTACTTTCAAACTTTTGCAAATTTCAAACTTCCAACTTCAGCCACATTTCAGCTCTCAAAACATGTGTCTCTCAAAAGATAGGTGATAGTTTATTACAAACAGGATATTTGTGTTTCATATTCATCACCCATTTATGGCTTTCTCATCCAATTTGCTGAGTCCTGAAATCAAAACACATACCAGGCTGCAAGCTCAAATTGGCATCTGCAGATCAAGCTGGGAGCTTTCTGCTGTGTGGTTCCCTCCAGGAACTCTCAGAAACCTGCAGTTGTCATTCACGTGGGTGTGAACAGCTCTCCGGGTCCTGTGCCAGGGCCAACTACCCTTCCAGGAGTGTTTCTCTAAGATTTTTAATCCCGTTGTTAGGATGCCTTCTTTCTGCACACCTGAAATAACAACCGAAACGTCAAAACAAGAATTGGGGAAGTTAATTCAGCTCCATGACTTTGCACTAAGTCTGGGAGGATTTGTGGGCTTGTCAGGAGGGATTTGTTGCAAAACCCAAGTGAATCATGGAGTGGAGGTGCATATTAAGTCAAAGAGGCAGAGAAGGATGAAAAAGAAACATCACAGAACTTTGAGCTAGGCGGTGTGTCCAGACTTCTGTGCAATACCAAACCTTTGGCTGTGAGTAATGATCTGTATTACCCCTTTAGAACAGAATAAACCAGAGATACCAGAATTTAAAGTGGATTTGAAGCCACATTTCTACCACCAGAAAAACAAAGCTTAGCCAACCCTTGCTTTTGTTTTTTTTTTTTTTTTTTTGCCTGCACATTAAACACCATCCATCTTTGTTACACACACTGCCTTGAAATCTCAGTTACCTTTAGCTTACCCTCACTCTCGGTCACCCCTTCCCATATCATGTCTGTCACAAATTACTATCCTTTTTTTCTATGAAACATGTGTCCCATATGTCCCTTTCCTAAGGCTGGCCCAAATGCTTTAGGTCAGCCACATGGCTCTGCTAATTCTTTGATTTTTTTTTTTTCACATTTGTTGCCTTCACTATTCTTTTGAAAATTTAGTCACCTTCTGCTTATCGCTGATACAGGCTGGGAACTTGGGGTTGTCTTTGGATTACTCCTTTACTCTTCCTTCTTTTGACTTAAATTACCAAAGTCCTTCTTTTTGTTGTTGTTCATTTTTTTTTTTTTTTTTTTTTTTAGACGGAGTCTCGCTCTGTCGCCCAGGCTGGAGTGCAGTGGCGTGATCTCGGCTGACCGCAAGCTCTGCCTCCTGAGTTCACGCCATTCTCCTGCCTCAGCCTCCTTTTTTTTGTTTTTTGTTTTTGTTTGTTTTGTTTTGTTTTGTTTTTAGATAGAGTCTCACTCTGTTGCCCAGGCTGGAATGCAGTGGCACAGTCTCTGCTCACTGGAGCCTCCACCTCCCAGGTTCAAGCAATTCTCCCAGCTCAGGCCTCCCAAGTAGCTGGGATTACAGGCACCCACGACCACGTCTGGCTAATTTTTGTCTTTTTAGTAGAGTTGAGGTTTCACCATGTTGGCCATGCTGGTCTTGAATCCCTGACCTCAAGTGATCTACCCACCTCAGCCTCCCAAAGTGCTGGGATTACAGGGGCGAGCCACCACGCCCAGCCCTTTTTTTCTTTATTACTATCATCATCATTCTAATCTGAGCCTTATACACCTGGGTTTCTGCTAAAGTGGCCTTGATATTGCCTTTGGCAACTAAGGAAAATCTTGCCTTTGTTTCCTTTGCATTCTTCCTTTTTTAATAAAAAAAAAACAAAATAGTTTGTTTGATCATTCTGCTTGTTAATAATAGAAATAACTATTTATTGAGCACCTAGTATGTTCCAGACACTTTACTAATTCTGCATAGAAACCAGTTCAGCAGATCTGATGTAGAGACTAAAAATCTGCATTTTGAGCAAGCATCCCAGTGTGGATCACTCTTCTAGAAAGATTGCTATATACTGTGGAAAGATAAAAAATACTCTAAATCCATGATTTTATCTGTTTGATGGGGGACAAGAAACTTGTTTGTGTTTTGCATTATTCATGTTGTTCTGGCCTAGTTGTTTGTTCCAATAAGCAAATATTTTATGTTTTGATTTTTAAAACTCTTTACCTTTATACTCCAGGATTGTTTTTTCAATATTCTTTCTTCCTTATCATCACTATTAAAAAATAAGAGTGGACCCCAGTGGTCATTCCGTACATAAACAAGGGGCTACCTAATGGCCTAAAACACACAATGGAAAAGACTTAGAATTGCACTATTTTAGGGCCGGAAAGCCTTTAAAGATTATATGGTCTTAATTTTAGAGTCAGAAGGACAGTATTCATCACAGCTTACCATTTCAGAAAAGCTGGTCAAAAGCGATATATGATATAAACACAGTGGGCAGCCAAGGGAAGAGCCATCAAGGCACTAAGTTGTCAATAAGTACAAAGAAGGCAAAGAGGGATAATATGTCTGGATACAATTGAAGTTAAATATAAAAATGTGACTTGCTTTGACCAATGAAATGTGAACAGAAGGAATTTATGTCACTTTTGGTTAGAAACTTTAAGTATCAAGTGTAATTCTCTGTGTCCTCTTTTTCTGGCTCAGCAATTATGGAAGCACATGAAAAAAATGTGGCTCCATCAGCCTGGGCCCCTGAGCAACTAGGGTGAGAAGACTTCTCTGCTGCAGCATGCATGCCTAAACCACTAAAATTGGGAAATTGTTACCATAGGAAAATTGTGGCCTATCCTGACCAATATTCTACTCCTCCCCTAGTTCTTTTTTTGTTTTTTTGAGACGGAGTCTCGCTCTGTCGCCCAGGCTGGAGTGCAGTGGCGCGATCGCAGCTCACTGCAAGCTCCGCCTCCCGGGTTCCCGCCATTCTCCTGCCTCAGCCTCTGCTAGTAGCTGGGACTACAGGCGCCCACCACCACGCCCGGCTAATTTTTTTTTTGTATTTTTAGTAGAGACGGGGTTTCACTGTGGTCTCGATCTCTTGACCTCGTGATCCACCCGCCTCGGCCTCCCAAAGTGCTGGGATTACAAGCGTGAGCCACTGCGCCCGGCCCAAAATGCTAGTTTTATGGAATATTAACTAGCATTACTTTAAAAATGCATTTAAATCTTCTTCTTAAATATGTTTATGAAACACCAAGTTAAATAAAATAAAACAGATTTAAAAAAAATCTCAGAACTTCTAGATGTCTTTAGGACCTGCTTGATCCTTTAGAATCTCTGCTTGAACTTGATCTCATTGTCATCTTTCTGGCCCCAGGTTTCTTGTTCCACTTCTACATCCCTGTTTCTGGCCCTATAAGTAGTAATATTCTCCATCCCTCTGTTGTTGATTTGAACTTCAATGTCCCTATATGATCTTCTGTTTTGCTGGCTCCTTGGATATCTGTATCTCCTGTTTGGGTTGAGAATTCTCCAGAACAGTCTTCTGCTTCACAATTTCTAGGTCCCTTTTTTATTACGCTGGTGTATAGGTAGATATCTAATGCACAAAAAGTAAGAACATCTCTTGATCTTCTTTTCAATTATTTTTCTTCATATATTTTCAGAAGATTTTCTTATTGCTGTTCTTTTTGTGGCTTATTTAATTGAGATCACTCAGAGTTTCCAAGTTTCTATCACTTTCTTCTTCATATTCCATTTGAAACCCTCTAAAGCACATCTTCTCATATTAATGGACTATGTTTTCCCTCTTTTCAAAAGCTAACGGTGTTCAAAAAATTTGATGGTGGTAGTGGGAATTTTAGAAATGGATTTTATGCAATCTGGGATCATTCAGTAATTTTCTAGTAAAAAAGACTAAAGGTTTCTTTAATCTTTAGAAAGTTGACAGTCTTTAGGAATAATATTATTACCTGTTTTGATATATCACGGGACTTTGAAATAGCCCAGGTAGGAGACAAAACTTCCAATGTCTTGGATGTGGAACTCAGAGAGCTAGAAGAAATTTGCCTGAAGAAAAACCTTAGCAAAGTCTAGCAAAGTTGGACAGTTCAAATTTTTATATGACTTTGAGAATTTGGTGAATATTATCAAACCTTTCTCCATAAAACGACTGTTCTCTCCATCCATGTCAAATGTTGGTTCTCTTAGACCCCCGAGGTTTGTTCTCTGGTCCCTTAAGTGAACAATGCTTAATAAGGAAGGGAAGGATCATGTAAATTGTATTATAAAGAAATGTGAATACCATCAGTATGTTGTACTCCTGAAATGCTGCACTGAAGCCGGACTATATCACCTTACATTGAAAAGGATTGAAAATCTTGTGCTACTTCCATTCTGTGTGTGGCAATCAACATTTCCAGCCATATTGGAGTACATGAAGGAATTGTCAATGTCTGAGGGTTATCTTATTCTTAAGGTAGCACTTTAAAAAGTAATTTGGCAAAACCATGCAAGTAGGGCTGTGTTTTTACAATTCTGAATCATGTACTCAACTAATCTGAAATATTAAAAACAACTGGTAGTTCTCTTCCCTCCCATTGAATTTCGTTCTTTATAAATACCATCAAGAGAATACATCTGGGTTAAATGTAAACATCACAATGGTTTGCTAGTGTTGCAATTTGGAATAGCCCCTTTTCCTCCATTGAAAATCACTGATTATTCAGAGCTAGTTATAGAGAGCAAAATATCCAAGTGATTGCATGGTTTCGATTACCATCATCATAATGCTATGTACAAAGGCTGATTGCCTTCTATTTTGTACTTCTTGTTAAAACTGGGTTAATAAGAGACTTTGCAAAGATATTCTCCTCCTCACATGAAATTGTTCAGAGAGAAATGCAATGCAGAAACTAAAATTATTTTATTGTTAAAGAAAGAATTGGCCTATTCTACTATTTATGTGGTGGTTGAAAATATCTCCTCATTAATGTATTTATTGATTAAAATGATTGTTTTATATCAAGCAAATTTTTGTTTCTTATATATGTATAATGCTGGTCTCAGTAAGACTTGCGACCAACAATTTAGAGCTACATTCAATTTAAGATTAATAGACTTATGGTGATCCTTTTCTGCCTATATATTTTATCAGTGGTAATAAATTAGAACTATTTCATTACAAATGTCAGGAACATGAGTTATTTGGGGTAGTCTTTCTGGGATTAGTAATTTCCTTATAAAAAATGATTTTTTCGTGTTTGACATGAAAAAAGTCAAACTTATTAACTTTCATAACTTCCTTATGAAAAATATGTTTTTTTTTTCATAAGTGTTTATATTAGTCCATTTTCACACTGCTGATAAAGACATACCTGAGTCTGGCTAAATTACAGAGAAAAAGAGGTTTAATGGACTCACAGTTCCACGTGGCTGGGGAGGCCTAACGAACATGGCAGAAGGCGAAAGGCACATCTGACCTGGCAGCAGGCACGAGACAGAATGAGAGCCAAGTGAAAAGGGTCTTTCCTTATAAAACCATCAGATCTTGTGAAACTTATTCACTGTCACAAGAATAGTATAGGGGAAACCACCCTCGTGATTCAATTATCTTCCACCAGGTCCCTTCAACAACACATGGGAATTATGGGAGCTACAATTTGAGATGAGATTTGGGTGAGGACACAGCCAAAACATATCAGCATTCAACAGGCAAAAAATGGGAGTAAGGAGCAAGAAACATAGTTGATATCCGTAACATGTTTCTTTATGGATAGGGAAGCAGAAGAGAGTGGGATGGGAAATCAAAGGTAAATTTTTAATTTCTAATCCTGGATTCATTAAGTTCCTTCCTTTAGCTAGGCCATATCTCCCTGTATGTAAAAGGAGAGATTAAGCCTTGTTGATATGAAAACTCAGCAGCTCTATGACATACTTCAAAGGAGCCAGAACCCCAGAATTTAAAAACTACAAAAATGGAAGACAAAAAAGAGGAAATTTTCATGTTTTTTAATAACATATAAGCCAAATCATTACAGGCTATTGACGTTGAAGGATATGATTAAACTACTTACTAGTGGGAAGTGATGTGAAGGAATTGAGATTTAGTAAAAGGTAGAAGAAGTCTGTTTACATTTGTTTTAAAAAATGTTGCTTATTGTGGTTTGACTTGTGAAATTACTATTATACTTAGAAGCAAAAAGAAATCTTTAGGTGGTTAAGAAAGTTTTGAAAGTTATAATGCATTGATATGATCTATTTATTCTGCTTCTCTGTTATCTATGTAATGCTTATTTACAGGTACCTGCAAAGCATTCTGTTCACCTAGTGGCTGCTAACTGCAGGTGTAGCACTGGTGTTATCGTTGACTTAGTACATGCTTTCTTGTTGTGTATTTGACATCAACCCTTCAGCCCCCCAACAATGAACTGCATTTCTATTGAATAATTTGTTGCTGCTGGGGGCAGAAATGTCATTTTTCACTACACAAACCTAGTGGTTTTAGGAACATAATCAAGTGATACAGACTACAAGCTATATCCCTATTTCGCTTTTCAGGGGCAAAGATACCTAGAATTTTGTAAACCTAAGTGACGTTATTCTACACTATGCCAGGAAGAAAAGGGTGGAAGAGGGGTGATGTATTCTTGAATGAAAATGAACAAAGTATTTTATTTCTAATGGCATGTAGGAGTTTTTCAGGATTAAATATCTATTTAATGTGTCAATAGACTAAAGTATGCATGTGTATTTACTCCATCAATCTACAAGTATGAATCTGTCCTAATCTGAAACACCCAATAAGCTTTACATTTAGATGTTCATAGTACCATTATTTATAATAGTGAAACACTGGAAACAGCAAAACTATAGGTAAATAGATGTGTTGGGAATTGTATATATTTGATGTAATATTCATAATTTTAGTAATACAAATCACAATATGAAATAATGGAGGAAATGCTTACAAAATAGCATTAGGTTAAAGCTATAGGATTGCAATATACAAATAGCATCATCACCATTTTGTAATGCAAACCCTGGCATAGAAAAGCAATAGAAGACCTGCACCTTATCGTTGGTAGTGGCCATGTTTAGGAGGTAGGATGAAGGAGGGTTACATGGTGAGACTAGTGTTTGCATCTTTCTAATTTTCTGCATTTCTCGCATTTTCTCTAACAAGCATTCATTTCACTATTAAGTTGAAAAATATAAACATTTCATTTAGACTTTTATTTGAATCCCTCCAGTTCTCAGGTAGCAACGGAAGGCACTTGTAAAGCTCAAGCTGCCCTGCAGAGGTTCCTTCCCAGAGTCCAAATCCTCACTAACATCCTCCGTAAGCAGCTTAGCCATAAAGCCGGCTCTGAGAGTGCTCCTCCCACCCCTAGCCTTTCTACTTAGCAGTGCCTGCCTCCCCTTCATCTCCGATCTGGAATTACATTTGAATCCCTTCTCCCTCAGCCTGTGCCCTTCTCCCCAGAGCCCCAGCAGGGCCTTTCTTCTCTCCTTTCTTGATTTCCCTTCTGAATCTTCCTGGCATTCTCATGCCAAGGCCAGATGGCTGATTTTCTGAAGCATTAACACTTCCCCTCTGCTGACTTAGAACTATTTAAAACCCATCACCCACACCTCCCTGGTAAGCAGGTTTCTACCACAGCAGGCTGCATGGTGGGATTTGGCGAGTGTGGGGAGAGTGGAGATGGAGAAACTGTCCAAAAAGAAATTGGCCACTACAATAGTTTGGTTTTACTGCGTTCATTTGGAACACTTGGAAAGCATGGAGAGTGCTTAATGAAGACCCATTAAAGGGAAAGCTGGATTGCTTAAAGAGCCATCAATTGTGTTAAGCCTGGTTCAGCAATTCAGAGTTTTATACATAGATTTTCAGTTTTGCCTCAAAAATCGCCATCGCCATTGCTTACGTCCACGCCCCCCCACCCCCCAAAAAGCACAACAACGTCCAGATAAAAGACTTCACTGACATCTATTTTACATGGGCTTAGGCAGGATTGGAGTTGCTAATTTGTTTTCACTACTGGTAATCTGAAAAATCTGAATATATGAAAGGAAACCTCAAGTCCTTCCAGATAGTGGAGAAAGGAAAGTGTGCATCATGCCCCTGGTTTGGTTTCAAAATATCCATGAATAAATTGCCCCTGCTCTGGGCAAGTCACTGTGCAAGGAATGGTGAATAATAAATATGAATAAATACAGAGTCTAAGTCCTCAAGAAGATTACAGTGTAATAGTGGAGACTGCACCCCAGCCTACCCCAATAAAGGGAAGAGCACAGAGAGACTGGAATGGGGCTGAGTTCCAGCAGAAAGTGTCTAAGTTGCATAATTCAGCAATTCAGTAACATCATCAAGGACAAATGTCCTTTTGCCTTTCCTCTCTGCCATCCTCAGGGATGGATGCCTTTTTTTTTTTCCTTAGGTTGGATTCCTTAAACACTTCATAGTGGCTAAATGTCGAAGACACCATTCAAAGGCAGAAGAGAGAAATGTCCCTTTCTTATGTTCCTTTTAAAAAGTCTGATAAACTCTCAGCTGACTTCCTCTCCCATGTCATTGTCTTGAAAATGTTATGTAAATTTTCTAAAACCAATTACCGGGAAGGGTTAAAAATAAGTCCCAGAATTATCCAATGAATAGCAATTGTATAGCACCATATTATCTTGTAGTAAAAAGATTAATTTATTAAATGTGAACTTTAAAAATATACTCCAACTTTGTGTAGTTCTGTTTTACATTTTTTCATTTGTTTTACTGTTCATACATTAACATTATGTCACCATATACTAAAAAAGTAAAAATAGCCCAGCCTCTCTCAACCTCTGAGAAGCTCTGTGGGGAGACTGGACTAGCCACAGGAGACTCATGGAAAAGCAGTATGACTGGGAATCTCTCAAGCTACTTTGGCCAATCATATGATTTAATCCATAAGAAATAGAATAAATTTACTGCTCTAGCACCAACCAGGCCCAAAGAGTGTCTGGAAATTATGAAATGCCTTTAATGGTTTGGTGGCCCTCACTGAGTTCTGGTGTCATTTTGGCAAAATGAATAAGAAGGAATCACAGAGTGAGCTCTTCATGCCAATAATGAACGTAATGGAAATTGACTTCTTTCCATTCCAGCTGCAGCAGCAGGAGTAGTATTGCTGCCAACAGAAAACTCCATCATGGTTTACAGTTGAAATACTGGTCAAATTGAAGGGCAGGGGTAGCATTCAGCACAGATGCTACATGCCAAATTGCCAATCTCATGCCCAAAGCTTTGCTTCTGGTGTCACAAACACCCCCTTTGAGATTGTTTATCCCGTTCTAGCCTTTTGACTAATGAACTATTCATTAACATTCATTAGTAAGAACAACTGTCATCTGTACATTTTTTGCGAAGTGCTTTTCCTTTTATGTTATCTTATTTAATCTCTGCAGCCACTCAGTGAGCTAGCTATTATTATTATCTCCTTTTTACCTGCACAGAAATCAAACTCAGAGATGTAACATGTGTAACTTGCCCTAGGTAAAATGTGTAAGCTTTGAAAATGAGAGTTGAGCCTATTAAAAACCCAACATTGGGAAGCTGGGCAACATACAACTCTGGCCTTGGGAGAACTTAATTTGTTGCTGGAAAAATGAGGAATGCAGATAAAGAATATCCGGTAAGTTGTTGGAGGCACTAAATGAGAGGTACACAAGAGAAGTACAATGCAGGGGAGAGGAAGAAAAGTCGTTCATTTATGGGAGTAGTCCAGACTATTTATTTGTTTCTTTTCAAGGTGGAGGTAAATTAATGTTTTTGGTCTCTTTCAGTGCTGACATGTTGGGTTTTGATATTCTATTAGCCTCTAGATGACATCATAAGATCTTACGCATGGTCTACACCCAAGGGCAGAATAGGGAGATCAGCTCAACTTTCCAACTCAGGTATCAGTATAAATACTGTGACCTCAGATAAACCTTAACTCTTAGGGTAATTAAATTCATATTTTTTTTCCCAGTGACTGCCATGAGGGAGAATTGAGAAAAGTCATGATAGTTTAGTAACTTACGGGGGAAACAAAAATAGCCAGGAAACACATCGGATAGAAACATAGAAATTCAGAACCTAACTTTTAGAACCTTTTCTCTTTTGAACTGGAATGACCTTCTTCATGCTTGTCACTTATTATGATGGGTATTTCTATTTGTAGAAACCGACCACTTGATACGTTAAAGGAACCTTTCAGAGGATGTTTTTCACTTCTACTAATTTCGGGCTTAGAATTCATCACTGAAGGTATGCAACTCTCTTCTGCGGAACCAACCCACACATGATCTTTTTATTCTGGTATCAACTCCTGGATTTTTTGTTTTATTTTTGAAATTATCTGTATAAAATGGAGTATCAAACCAATTATTTAAGCTGTCCACTGATAATCAAACAACGAGCAGGTATGAGTCCCTTAGCATAGGAAAATTTGATAAAACTATCCCGAAAGGTCCCTATGATATTGAAGAAAACAATTTCTGTGGCTGCCTGAACTCAAATCTATCACAAGTATCCAACCCTTTGAGAAAACTCCAGCTCACTTCTGGAAGTACTGCTCCTTGAAATGTGGCTTTCTGAATGTCTTCTATGTCTATTGTTCAACAAAGATCCCCTCCACTGTGTTGTCTTCTGTTCTGAAGCCACTTATCTGCAATTCTGAAGCCAAAGTGCTCAGCATACATAAGACTTTAAGGATAAGACTTCACCAACAGTACCAATGGAGAAGATAAGGGAATAAAAAAATTTGAAAGAAAAAGCTTGCCAGTGTAAAATTGTCTTTAGCCGTGGCTACAAAGCTTACAAAAATGCTTCCGTGGAAACCTTCTAAATTTCTCTAAGTTGTATGTATTTTTTAAAGAAAACATAACAAAGTCCTCCATTAGTTAGAAAAATAACTGAAGACACTTTGTAGTTGTATCAGAGCTTTGATTTCAGGATTGGTGGGCGATGTATGAAGGCACTTTCAACTCTGTAAATATGGATTTGCACTTTGAAAATAGCAAATTAAGGAATGATGGAAGATAATTGAACGGTCATGACAGTACTATTTTTTTCTTTGCATATTTTCAAAGACAAACAAGAAAAACTTCAAACTGAATTTTGTCTTGAACTAAATTAATTCCCAAGGTATTCCTTTCAAGAGCCTTGGTAAATCAGCAAACTGTGAGTTTTTCCTGGTACTCAGATATGTAAACTTGGAGTCCCTTTTATCCCTGGTGCCTTGAGGCTAAGGCCAACAGATGGCCTGTGACTTATTTAAAAGCTTTCTGTACCAACAAAAGTAAAGCAGAAAAAGTGCAGAACAATTGCCTAAGCCTAGCTTACGTTTGATGTTGCTTGTAGACATTTTAGTATATCTTATTATTTAAATTTGATTCAAGAGTTTGGAGGAAGGAGGGAGGCAGAGGTACCTGTAGAGTGATCACATCCTATAACTAGTTGCAGGCCTGGGAAGCCTTGAGATCCCTCTCCGCTGTGACAGGCAGTAGTCAATCTCTCAGTGGTACAAAGCAAAGGATTAGGTTGGTGCAAAAGTAATTGCGGTTTTTGCCATTACTTTTAATTATTTTAATAGGTGAAGGGCAAGAAATAGAATTGTGGTAAACAGTTCTAGGACAGCAGAAGATTCTAATCATCAGCATGGGGTTCATTTCTCCTTCAGCCAACATCCAAACCACTGCTTAAGTATACAAGGGAAGGCTTCAGGAAATCAATAGCATCTTAATGTTCAAAATTCACAGTGATAATCAGTGACTGCAGAATCAGTTATATCTTCCTTACACACTAGAGCTATCTGAAATTAGTGTTCATAGTTGATAAGAAATAATGAGAACAATGTAAATGCCTTCACTCAATCCAATACTGTTATAATCTTTTTTAAATGTTTTATTGAAATCCAAAAAGGATAGAGAGGCTGAAAGAATTTCTGACTCAGCCTGTAGTTCTTCAAGATCGATTACTGTCCTCATTACAAGATACTTACATTTATAGATAGGAAAGGTGTTCCCCTCCAAGTCTCCCCTTCTCAGTTTTTATCAGAATTTAATTTTGCAAGGACAACAAATGACAGCAAAATGTGGTTGCAATAAAATAATAATCACAAAACAAGCTGATTTTGGCATAAAAATAACAAATTCCTGTGAAGAGGTTCATATTTGTGGGGCTCAAATAAAATGTTAATGTGATCTTGTATAATAAAAGGTGACAGGGGAAGAAATTTAAGACAAATTGTCATAAATATGGTGAGCAAAATTTACGACTTAGTGACGTTACAGTTCCACTCACATCAACACTCTGTGTTCAGTTGTTGGTGGATGGTCTAATTAGTTCCTTCTGTTGTACTATATTAAGGGCAACCATTTCTCTTCAGCAAAATAGAAATGAAGAAAAGTCTGAATTTTCACTTTGCAGTATCTCTTTCTCAGATTTCTCATTCCATGGGTTCTTCTTTCATACTATTCCTTTCCCCATTTGTTTTCATTTTCTTTGCTAGGAACTTTTATTGTCCTAACGTTTAAATTCCTGAATGTTCACCACATCTTGGACACTGGCTTTAATTAAGTGTTGGTCATTCATCACACAAACACGTTTTTGATTAGAACAAGCTTGTCCAACCCATAGCCCATGGACCACATGTAGCCCAGGACAGCTTTGAATGTGGCCCAACATACATTTATAAGCTTTCTTAAAACATGAGAATTTTGTGTGTAATTCCTTTTTTTTTTAAGTTCGTCAGCTATTGTTAGTGTTAGTATATTTTATGCGTGGCCCAAGACAATTCTTCTTCCAATATGGCCCAGAAAAGCTAAAAGATTGGACATCCTGGTTTAGATCATGGTATGTATTGATTGTTGTTCTTAACGTCTCATCTCAGCCCTCACATTTTCAGATAAGCCTTTGCTAACTTCCTGATTTAGGTCAAAGCCCCATTATCTGTATAATGTATCTTTCTTTCATATCACCTTTCACAGATGTAACTTTACATTTATTTGTATGACTTCATTTAATGGTAGACTTCTGACTAGCCCTTAGCTCCAAGTCTGGGCAGAGTGCATGTCTATTTTTGTTTTCCACTGTATGCTCCATGTCTAGCACATAGTATGTGCTCAACCAATATTTGTTTAATAAATGAATAAACTAGAAAAGTCTTGCTGCGCATAACATTTGCTGACTAACAAGCATCCTAAGCATAACAAACCCAAAACTGAGGTCTCAGTCCTTCCAAACTCTTTTGTCCTGTGGTCTTCTCCATTCTGATAAATGGAGGAAAACATAGTTTTCCTGCTTCTTAGCCCCAAATTCTTTGTGTCATCTTTGACTCCTCACTCTTTTTCTCACACTACAATTTCATTTCATCAGTAAAGCCCTTTGGCTCTATCTTCAAAATTCTGTTTACGCAGAATTCAACCACATTACCCCATGTCCACTGTACACCTTCTAGTCTAATTCACTATCCTCTTTGGCTGGATTAGTGCAATGGCCTCCTAACTGCTCTCCCTTTTTGCTCCTTCGCCTCATTATATTTATTTCTGACACAGCAGAGTATTCTTTTGAAAACATAAATCAAATTATGTTGCTCCTCTCTCAAACTCTCCAATGGCCGTCTACCTCCTCCCTGGTAAAAGTCCCTATGGTGACTTACAAAACCCTGCACAACAATGACAATAGGCACTTTGCTGTTATGTTATCTGCTATATCTGCAGTGCATCGGAAAGTCAGCAGCACAAAGTAGACACTCAATATTTGTTGAATAAATTTCTGCACCTACTAGTCAGAAGCTATGTTATTTAAAAAAGTATTCTCTGACTCTTAAAACAAAATAGACCCTTCTAATTGGTTACAATGGATACAATTACCTGTTAGTTAACTCATACTAATAGTGTTCAATACATAGCAGGACATGATGAACCTTTGTTCCAAGTCCTACTCCTGAAAAACATGCACAACAATACTTGTATTGTGAAGTCAATTTTGACTCATTAGGAAAATCATTATTGCAATCAATATTAGCTCAAAGACTCATTCAAGGGCATACTATGTCACAGGCTGCCTATTGTGGTTGCCTGAACTTAGAATTAGGAAAAAAAAAATTCTACTTGGTAATGTAGTCTGTTTTTACGTACTAGAACAACTGCTCAGTTTGGTGGTGATTTTGTGACATTTTTCAGGTAGTGGAAATCATAATCCTTGAATATTTTTGGTAAGGATTTTTCATTTGCATTTTGACAACTGGCAAATCACTACATCTACAGTTCTACACCAAATCATATGCCAATATCATTAGTGTTTGCTTCTGTAACCTGATTGTGATATGAAGATTTAGCATGGTGCAATTTAAGATCTTAAAGGGAAAATAAGGTAAGGGGGATGTAATCATAGTAAGCCTCTGAAAGCAATTTATAGGATTCTCCCCCTGTGCATACTAGCATATGCAACTAAAGTGAACAGTGAATATGTTAAATTGAGAAGACACTGGTGACAATTCATATAATATAAATGAAAACTGATAGCTAATGTACTATGAATTTCTACCTGTCCTTGATCCTAAGATGGCTTTCTGAGATGATTTTGATGTTAAAATTGAAATGAGGATGATGAAAGGAGTAGAGGAAAGGTGGTGATGTTAAAAGGTGATTATTAAAAGATTGGCTTCTGAACTGTTCATCCTTCCTCAAACCCCTTCATTTCTACGCTTTGAAGTGCATCTAAGGGTGTTTCAGAAAATTCAATTTTGTTCTTGTGGTTGGAGAAGCTTTATAATTTTGTTAACTGCATCTCATTAATTCAACAAATATTTATTGAGCACCTACTTAGAAAAGCCAGACACTTTTCTAAGCTCTGGATTTGAATGCTATTGCATGCACTTCAGTAGAGAGCTATCACACGTCATTCAGAACTGTCTGGAAGGAAGATTTGTCTCATGAAAAGACTCAACAAAATTTGAAGCAAGAAAGAAGAATTTATCTTATTTGGATAAGAAGAATTCATAGTAAATAATTTTCCTAAAGTCACACTTTTGTTCCAGAAACTGGAAGGTAGAAAGGAACAAATTTGGGAATAACACTTTAAAATATATATATATATATATATATACATATAAATATATATACATATATATTTCAACCATTTAATATAATAACAATGATCTTGAATAAAATAAACACGGATTTATTGAAAAATCAGGTCATTTTATATGCAAAACTTTTTTTACAAGTTATTTTAATGATTGATTTTCAGGTGATTGATTTGTTATTGACATAGACAATCTGAGATTACATTAAGACTGCTAAAATATGAACAAAAAATAAACAATGGATTGGCTTCTCTTTATTAAGTGACTTTTGCCATATAGACATGGAAAAATGTACAATAAATCAGTAGATTTAAGTGCTGCAATTTACTGGAACTGAGTCCAACCAAGGAGAGTAAACCCAAGGTCCTCTTTGCTTTTTCATTTGTTATCAAAGCAGTTATTGCAGCAGGAAATTCGAAGAAATGACATTCACTTAAGGGTAGGAGAGAAAGTCACACAAAAACAAAGAACAAAAAACAAACAAACGAAAGTAAAAGAATCAAATTTCACAGCTATTGGAAAAAGATCCACTATGAACCTTCTAAAATCTAGGGCTCACAGAAGCATACCACATCCATATTGAACATTCCAATAAACACATTAGATCCTTAGGCATCCTTTAAAGACCCATATGTTTGGTGCAATTGCATCAAGCATAGATAAATTTCCAAGGCCTGAGAATGTTTCACTTATTTTATTCAAGGAAGTAACCTGCTTAAGCAGTAAGACCCTCTTCAAAAACCCCCTTCTAACCAAGAATGGCCTGCAGCTCGTGCTGCCCACCCATAGCAAATGTATCGCAAATGAATGGAAGCTATTACACTGTAGAAGACTGACTCTAAAATAATAAAAATTACTTATCCTTAAAGAGGATTAAGCATATCCTCAAACTAGAAAAATTAAGACAGCTGAAATTCTGTACATTTGCATGCACACATTTAAGCAATAACAGTTAACCAAAATGCAAATTATCAGAAACACATCACTGAGCAACCTAGGGATTTCACTGTTAGCTACAATGCTGCAGTGGGAATCTTATATTACATGTCACCCTGTCTTGACTCTGCTTCTCATAAGTCCTTCACCAGGCAGTAGCAATCCCCCAGGAGAATGCTAGCAGTTTTCTTTTGGAAATACACAATAATGATACATGATTATATGTTAGACTTACATTCTTGAGATGCCCCTCACAAAATATATATCATAATGAGTTTGAATTAGTCTTCAAAGTATATAACCAAACAAGTCCCTCTGTATGCAATGTTTATATCATCAACTTTACAACTATATGAATTACAATGAAATGAGTAACAGTAGGTGGGGAAGGGCACTGGGTTCTTACCCATTTTCTTAATCTGTGGGTTAATGATCATAGCTAGGGTAATTCTACCTAATCTTAAAAAGATCTAAGTTTAAATGACTGCATCGTTGAGATGTTGAGCATGGGTGGCCATTGTAGTCTATGTGCCTGTGGTGTTTTGCTTGAGGACCCTTGGTTTGCTGAAGGAGGAAGATGGAATGGCAGCTAGGACACTTGGAGGGGCTAGATAGAAGCAGGGACTTGGTATGGGACAAAGCAGCATCTTTTCTCTCAGGTCTCATGGACTGTGGAATTTTCATTTCTTGTAAGAATTTGCCCTGATGGGAGCACGCTCTTTAGCTCTGACAGCATTTTCAAGAAGGAGAAGGACAAATTGGCACCAAATAGCAACAGAAAAAGGGAAGGGAGTCTGTCCTTTTTTTTTTGAGCCTGTCACCCAGGCTGGAGTACAGTGTCGTGATTTTGGCTCACTGCAACCTCCGCCTCCCGGGTTCAAGCGATTCTCCTGCCTCAGCCTCCCAAGTAGCTGGGACTACAGGTGTGTGCCACTACGCCTGGCTAATTTTTTGTATTTTTAGTAGAGACAGATTTTCACCACGTTAGCCAGGATGCTGTCGAACTCCTGACCTCGTGATCCTCCCGCCTCGGCCTCCCAAAGTGCTGGGATTACAGGTGTGAGCCACTGTGCCTGGCCGAGTCTGTCCTTTTAAGTACAGAACAGAACAGGACACCACTTTGGGGCTCCAAGGACTGGTGGTTTCCTATTGCTTTTCCTTCTCAGAGAGTGAGAAAGATGTAACCATTTGACATTGTGGTAATTAATGTTTGGAGTCTTAGCCCGCCTTCCCAAGGCCCAATGAGGTAGAGTGTTATTTCTGCCCCTTAATTGGGAGGCAGGAGGAGGCCCCATGGACATATGTTTTGTTCATGCCCATGGTCTCCTGGCTAACAGCCACAGGACACAGTTCACCATGCATCAAGCGTGAGTCTTTTCACAGGTTGGCAGGAGAGCAAGCTAGAGCTGCATTTCGTGGCCTCAGAAATTCCTCCTAGTACATACTTAAGTTTCCTTGATTTATTCCCCATATGGTCCATGTGGTTAACCACGGTTTTATTTTTTCTTAATAGCAGTAAAGAAAGACTCACCATGACCCTTCCTCAGGCTCATCACTCGCTCAGACCTATAATTTATTAGGAACATCCTCTGTGGGGAAGAACAGCTCAGCTATTTGTTATAGGATATGGAGCATATGCACACTGTGCGCTGTGCTGTTTAGGGCCAGATGACAGCTCTGGTAAGTCAGTGAGGCAAGTGAGAATCTGTCTTCCATCCTGATCCACCAAACAGGCCACGTAAGGCCCAGGCTAGGTCAAGAGGGGGCCAAGTCTCCCTTCTTTGCATACCTTCAGTACTGTCTGGAGGGCCTCATGGAAATGGCACAGACATTTGAGCAAGGTAGACTTCTGTCTGACTTCAGGACTCTACTGCGGTGGTTCCCAACTAGGGTCTTTTGGTCCCCCAGGAAACATTTGGCATTGTCTAGAGACATTTGTGATTGTTATGATCTGGGAGGTGCTACTGGGAGGAGGCCAAAGAGCATTAAACCTCCTGCAATGCACACGACAGCCCTCTCCTCCTGCAACAAAGAATTATCTGGCTCAGAAGGTCAGGACTGCTGAAGTTGGGAAATCCCATCTTGGTGGTTGATACTAGTTTCTTTGCCTCTTCTAAGAGAAGAGCTAAGTATTGATCCTAGTTATAGGATTGTCATAAAGATTAAAGTAAAAAAAAAATGAGTACAAAATATCTGCACTAGGTACAGGACTGAGACAATTCCTGTCCCCTTCCCCCTTCCTCTTCTCCTGGTATCCTAGTGTCTACATGCTCTCTACTTGCATTTGCCCTCTGCTCCCCAGTACAAATCTGTTTTCAACTCAGCTTAGGCTAAGTTATGTTAAGTTATTCTAAATTATTCCAAGGTAACAAAAAAACCCCCAAATCTAAGGGGCTTGTACCAACCAATGTTGGTTTCTCACTTCTGTGACTGCCTCTCAGGGTTGGCTCCAGCTCTTCAATCAGGCTCAGGCTAAAATAGAAGCCTTTCTGTGGGACATTGTGACGTCAGATGAAAAAAGAGAGGGGCAAAACTACATGCTGGTTTTTAAAACTTCTACACAAATGTGTCCTGCGGTGGCTCACACATGTAATCTTAGCACTTTGGGAGGCTGAGGTGGGCGGATCACTTGAGGTCCAGAGTTTAAGACCAGCCTGGCCAACATGGTGAAACCCTGTCTCTATCAAAAATCAAAAAAACGCAAAAATTAGCTGGGCATGGCGGTGCATGCCTCTAATTCCAGCTTCTCAGGAGGCTGAGGCAGGAGAAT